>NW_022436949.1:3635688-3795215 GCF_009761245.1 Sapajus apella | reverse complement strand
AAAAAAAAAAAAAAAAAAAAAAAAGAGAATGAGAGATATATATTCTAATAAACTTCAAATAAGACACATGTTACCTTAACATGAAAACAAATTAACTTATTCTGCCCTCCTGCAGAGGAAATACAGGAAGTCTTTTGTTGGGGATGGGTAGGGAAGATAGTAGCAGATGAGAGAAAACACACATTTTGGAATTAAAAATTAGTACTTTAGTACTCATTTTCAAAAATCTTAATGTATTTAATCTGTTATAAATTTTATTAAGTTTGTTTCAATACAGTTAATTTTAGAAAAAGTTGTGGCCATAAGCCACCTTGTTCTCATTTCATTTCCTCCAGTCTTTGGAATTGTACTAATTGAACAATTAAAGGGTTTTAATCCTATTGGACATTAAGGAGACAATTATGTCTCAATTTTTGTAATTTGGAGGCACACATTTTCTGTTAGTACTCAGAAAGTAATTATAACATGAAATTTTTTTTTATAATAATACTTTGGCATTGTTATTCTTTGGTTATACTCTTCATTCATCAGAGAGAGCACTCAGTGGTATACTACAGGGGTCACTTAAAGTAAAAATTCAGGCTGGGCGTGGTGGCTCATGCCTGTAATCCCAGTACTTTGGGAAGCTGAGGCAGGCAGATCACAAGGCCAGGAGTTCAAGACCAACCTGACCAACATGGAGAAATCCCCTTCTCTAATAAAAATACAAGAAATAGCCAGGTGTGGTGGCGCGCACCTGTAATCCCAGCTACTCAGGAAGCTGACATAGGATAATTGCTCAAACCTGGGAGGAAGAGGTTGCAGTGAGCTGAGACCATGCAACTCCAGCTTGGCAGCATAGAGAGACTCCATCTCCGAAAAAAAAAAAAGTGAAAATTCAAATGTTGCAACTCAGTGTAAAGAAATACTTTTCAAAGGTAAATTGAACAAAAAAAAACTAAATTAATAATTCATTACTATTGCTACTAAATGAATTTTTTCTTTTGTCTTCTAGCTTTAAGACTGACTTAATATGATATGGGAATCTGAAAATAATTAATTTTGAGAAAAAGCTCCAACAGTTTTAGGTTAAATTACAAGATCTCTGTGATAGATTTTCTTGTATTTTCTATATTATTATATTAAAGGAATTTTTTTTCTTGTAAAAAGCATCAGACTTTTTAATCCAATTTGACAATCTATATTGCATTGGAGTATTTCATTTACATTTAATGTGAATGATGATATATTTGCATTGAAACATACTCTTACTGTTGGTTTACTATTTGTTTCATATATGATATGTTTTGTTATCCTGTTAACTCCCTCTATAACCTGAATAATCACATAATTGTTTACTATAATTTTAGTGGAAATTCTAACAATTTTTATAGTAGTATACTTCACCTTAAAGATTAATATAGATTAGTAATTTTATCACTGTTTGTATAATGCATTAGAACACTTTATATCCTCACTAATTTTGTAATAGTCACATATCTTGAGTTTATTTAAGTAACTAATAGTATTAATTTATTACATCAACACTCATTTAGATTTATATTTGTATTTATCTTCATTTATATTTCTATAAAAATGATAAATTTGGGTAAATCTAATTTCTACATTTGCATACTTTCATTGGGGATTATTCTTTTACTCAAAGAAATACCATTAGGAAGTAGTTGGTCTGCTCCTGGCAGATTTTCACATTTTTGGTTTGTTAGAAAATATTTTTGTTTTGCTTTCTATTTTGTTGATATTTATATAAGTATTATATATAAGCAAACATATTTACATATGTTGACATAGGACAATTTCAGCATCCCAGAATATTTCCTCCTACCCTTCCCTACTCATTGCCCTCACCATGGAAAAGTCTTTCTTCAGGCTTCTGTAACCATAAAAGTTGTTTTGCCTTTTTTTTCAGTTGAACTTCTTATAAATATATTTTTATAGGCTGAAATATTTTGAACTTGGTCATTCAACATCATGTGGTTTTATGTAAAAGTAGTTCAATTTTAATTATTACTTTGTAGTATTTCAAAATATGAATATAACATAATATTACTCATTTTTTAAAGTATTGGTTGACATCTGAGTTGTTTCTAGTTGGGGCTATTTTGACAAAGCTGTTGTTGTTATTCTTATACATATACATTCATTTCTATTCAGTATATAAGTAGGCAAACAATTGCTGAATCATAGGAGAGTCATATTTTTAACTTTAGAGGATACATCCATGTGTCCGTGTGTTTTTTAAGACTGTTCAATTCACACTCCCATGAGCAACATGTTAGTTTCTGTTGCTCTACATCTTCAGTAACACATTGGGGTAGAGTGAGGCTTTTATTATAAAATTTTACCATCTGGTCCTAAAAGATAGTTGATGTGATTTCTATTTTTTTTTTATCTTATTGAGACTTGCTTTATGGCTGAGCATATGGTCAATTTTGGAGAATGTTCCATGCACAGATGAGAAGAATGTATATTCTGTGCTTGTTGGATAGACTGTTCTATAAATGTCTTTTAGGTCCATTTGGGCTATTGTCAAGTTTAAGCCAAGAGATTCTTTGTTGATTTTTGGCCTCCATAATCCTTCTAGTGATGTCAGTGAAGTGTTGAAGTTTACCACCATTATTGCATCACTGTCAGTCTTTTTCTTAGGTCTGTTTGTATTGGCTTTATGAATCTGACTACTCTAATATTGGGCACATATATATTTAGGATAGATGTCTCAAAACTACACAAATACATGGAAACTAAAAAACTTGTTCCTTCATGAATTTGGGTATACAATTAAATGAAAGCAGAAATACAAAAAAATAGATCTTTGAGATAAATGAAAATAGACAGAACATACCAAAACCTCTAAGATATAGCAAAAGCAGTACTGAGAAAAAAGTTTATAGCATTACATGCCTACATCAAAAAGATAGAACAGTCTCAAATTAACAACCTAACATCACACCTCAAAGAACTAGAAAAACAAGAACAAATCAAACCCAAAGCTAGCAGTAGAAAATAAATAAAAATTCAGAGAACTAAATTAAATTGAGTTCCCCACACAGAAAAGGATCAAAGAAACAAAACCTTGGCTATTTGAAAGAACAAACAAAATTGACCATTAAATTAGCTAGATTAATGAAAAAAACAAGAGAGAAGTTTCAAATAAGCCTAATCAGAAATGACAAAGGTGACATTACAACTGATACCACAAAAATACAAAAGATCATTAGAGACTGCTTTGAACATCTCTATGTGCACAAACTAAAAAACCTAGAGGAAATGAACAAATCCCTGGAAACATACAATCTCCCAAGATTGAACGAGGAAGAAATAATCTGAACCAACCAATAACAAGTTTTGAGTTAGAATTAGTAATTTTTAAAACCAATAAGAAAAATCCTAGGACTGAAAGATTCATAGCCAAACTGGAAAAAGGAGGGAAAAGTGGAAAGAATTTTGTCTTGTGGCTTAAGTGAAAGCTTATCCACAGTAAAATAATATATCAGGACATTTTCTAACATTTTTAACTCCAATCTATGGTTCCCAGACAGCATCTATGGATCCACTCAGAGCCTAGGGTAATTTGTGGCTTGGAGGGGAAGAACACAAACCTGCCTGGCTTCACCAATTGCTGATCATCGAGACCAAGGTCCTGGAGTAAACATAGGTGGTAGCAAGTAGTGATTACAGCAGACCTTGGACAAGACACAGAGCTATGCTAGCTTAAGGTCTGACCCAGCATAGTCCTGGTGGTGGTGGCCATGAGAGGTGCTTATATAGCCACACACCCAGGTCTAGGCAGCTCAGCACAGAGAGAAGACTCCATTGGTTTGGCAGAAAGTAAGGAAACAGAACACTCTCTGCCTGATAATCAAGAGAAATCTATATGGAGGGAGCATTTGGACCAGACCTAGCCAGAGAAGAATCGCCCATGCCAGTGGTTGCAAGTTGCGTGAGTTTTTCAGCAAGTCTCACCACCATAAACCAAGGGGCTCTGTGGTTTTAGGTAAACTTGAAAGGCAGTTTAGGACACAAGGACTACAATTACTGGACAACTCAGAGTGCTGGGCTGGGCTTAGAGACAGTGGAGTCAGCTCGCATGAGACCTAACGAGATACCAGCCAGGGCAGCTAAAGGGGTGCTGCTATACCCCTCCCTCAGCCCCAGGCAGCGCAGCTTACAGCAACAGAAGTGACTCCTTCTTTCTGCTAAAAGGAAAGACAGCAAAGAGTGCAGAGGACTTTGTCTTGCATCTTGGATACCAGCTTAGCCACAGTAGGATAAGGGCACCAAACAGAGTCATGAGGCCCCTATTCCAGACCTAGCTCTTGGATGACATTTCTAGACACACTCTTCCCTAAAAATCACTGCCTTAAAGGGAAGGACGTACCCCTGGCAAGATTTGTCACCTGCTGAATTACAAGCTCTTGTGCTATGAGACATGCTGGCTTCAGGTGTGACCCAGCACATTTCCAGTTGTGGTGTCTGTGGTGAAAGACTTCATGTGTTTGAGAAAAGAAGAGGGAAAAATAAAGGGGTCTTTGTCTTGCACCTTAGGTACCAGCTTAGCTACAGTGGGTTAGAGCAACAAGCAAGCTATTGGGATCCACAAATCCAGGTCTAGGCTCTAGGACAGCATTTCTGGACCTGCCCTGGGCCAGAGAGGACCTTACAGACCTGAAAAGTGAGTTCCTGGCTGGAAGCATTTACTACAAGCTGACTGAAGAGCTAAACCTCACATAGACAAAAGGTGAGGCAAGAGTAGAAAGGACTTTATCTGTGGCTTGAGTTCCAGCTTAGACACAGTAGAATAGAATACCTTATCAATTTCTAAGGTTTTGACAATAATCCTGACTCCCAGACAGCAAAAATAACAAAATTGGAGGAATCATAAGACCTGACTTCAAATTATATTAATACTACAAGGCTGTAGTAATCTAATTGGCACTTCACTGGCATAAAAAGCAAAATATAGACTAATGGAACAGAATAGAGAACCCAGAAACAAGTCTACACAGCTACTGTGAACTCATTTTTGACAAAGGTGCCAAGAACATACACTGGGGAAAAGAGAGTCTCTTCAATGAATGGTGCTGGGAAAACTGGATATTGATATACAAAAGAAGGAAATTAGACCCCTATCTCTCACCATATACAAAAGTCAAATTAAAGTGGATTAAAGAATTAAATCTAAGACCTCATACTCTAAAACTACTGTAAGAAAACATCTGGAAAAATTTCTATGATACTGGTCTGGGCAAAAAAAATTATTGAGCAATATCCCACAGGAACAGGCAACCCAACAAAAACTATACAAATTGGATTACATAAGGTTAAAAAGCTTCTGCACAGCAAAAGAAATAATCAAAAAGCAAAGAGATCACCCACAGAATGGGAGAAATATTTGCAAACTATTCATCTGGCAAATGATTAATAAGGAGACTGTATAGGAGCACAAACAACTCTATATGAAAAACTATAATAATCTGATTTAAAAATCAGCCAAAGGCCTGAATAAGCATTTCTCAAAAGAAGACATAAAGATGGCAAACAGGCATATGAAAATGTGCTCAATATTATTGATCATCAGGAAAATGTAAATCAAAACTGTAACAAGATATTATCTCACCTCAGTTAAAATGGCTTATATTCAATAGATAGGCAATAACAAGTGCTGGTGACAATGTGGAAAAAGGGAACCTTCATACACTTGGTGAGAATGTAAATGAGTACAACCACTATGAAGAACAGTTTGGAGGTTCAACATAAAAACTAAAAATTGGCCAGGCGCACGCCTGTAATCCCAGCACTTTGGGAGGCTGAAGCAGGTGGATCACAAGTTTAGGAGTTTGAGAACAGCTTGGCCAATATGGTGAAACCCCATCTCTACTACAAATATAAAAATTAGCCAGGTGTGGTGGTGTGCACCTGTAGTCCCAGCTACATGGGTGGCTGAGACAGGAGAATCATTTGAACCTGGGAGGCAGAGGTTGCAGTGAGCCAAGATCATGCCACTGCACTCCAGCCTGGGCGACAGAGTGAGACTTTGTCTCAAAAAAAAAAAAAATTGCTGCTTAGAGCTGTGGCTCATGCCTGTAATCTCAGCACTTTGGAAGGCCATGGCAGGTGGATCACTTGAGATCAGGAGTTTGAGACTAGCCTGTCTGGATAACATGGTGAAACTCTGTCTCTACTAAAAATAACAAAAATTTGTCAGGCATGGTGGCATACGCCTGTAATTTCAGCTACTTGCTTGAACCTGGGAGGTGGAGGTTGCAGTAAGCTGAGATGATGCCACTGCATTCCAGCCTAGGCGACAGAATGAGACACAGTCTAAAACAAACAAACAAATACAACAAAACTAAAAATTGAAACTAAAACTAAAAAGCAAAGAGAAACTAAAACTAAAAACCAAAAAAAATCAAAAAAGTAAAAATTGAGCCACCATATGATCCAGCAATTAATGCCACTGCTTGATATATGTCCTAAAGAAAAGATATCAGTATATCAAAGAGATATCCATACTCCCATGTTTGTTGCAGCACTGCTTAAAATACCCAAGACTCAGAAGCAGCTTAAGTGTACATTGACAAACTAATGGATAAAGATAGCATGATAGATACATTAAATGGAGTACTATTCAGCCACAAAAAAGAATGGGATCCCGTCATTTGCAACAAAATGGATGGAACTGGAAGACACCATGTTAAATGAAATATGCCAGCCACAGAAATATAAACATTCACATGTTCTCACTTGTTTGCGGGATCTAAGCATTTGAACTAATGGACATACAGAGTAGGAGGATGGTTACAAGAGGCTCGCAAGGATAGTGGGGAAGTAGAACATGTCGAGATGGTTAACGCATACAAAACATCAGGAAAACTGCATAAGACTGATTATTTGATAGCACAACAGAGTGACTATTGTCAATAATAATTAATTGTACATTTAAAAATAACTAAAAGAGTCTAATTGGATTGTTTGTAATACCAAGGATAAATACTTGAGGGGATGGATACCCCATTCTCTATGCTATGATAATTACACGTTTCATACCTGTAGAAAAACACCTAATGTATCCCATAAATATATACATTTACTATGTACCTGCAAGAGTCAAAACAGAAAGAAACTTATGAGAAATAAAAAATTCACATAAAACTCACACCAATTTCTTATTTTGGGATTTAAACCCAAGGTGATGGAGTAAGGGGTAAGATACTTGAGAGATAATTAGTCCATAGGTGCCACATTCTCAGAAATGGTATAAATACCCTTTTAAAAGAGGCTTCCAGGAATTTCCTGGTCTTTTCTTTCTCTTCTGCCATATGAGGACCCAGGAATTGTTCCTTTGGCTCCTTCTGCCACGTAAGGAAGGACACTTAGCAGCCACCATCTGGAAGGAACAGGCTATCACCAGTCATTGAATCTGATGGTGTCTTGATCTGAGACTTTTATTCCCCAGAACTGTGACAAATAAGTGTCTGTCTTTATAAATTATCTGACTCATGTATTTTGATAAAGCACCAAAAACAGAATAAAACATTGGGTATTGTCTTAGTCTGTTTGTGTTGCTATATAGAAATACCTAAAGCCAGGTATTTTATACCAAGTAAAAGTATATTTGGCTCATTATTTTGATGTTAGAAGGTTCACAATTGGGCATCTGCAACTGGAGAGGATCACAGGCTGCTTCCACTGGTGATGAAAGGCAAAGGGGAACTGGTGTGGCCAGAGATTACATGGCAAGAGAGGAAGCAAAAGAGAAGGGGAAGGTACCAGGCCCTTCTTAAGAGCCAGCTCTCATGAGAACTAATAGAATGAGAACTCACTAATCCCCTTTCAAGGAGGACGGTAATCTATCCATGAAAGACCTTCCTCCGTATCCCAAACACTACTAGGACCCACTCTAAACAATTGAGTACCGAATTTCAACATGATATTTGGTGGGGCAAATACTCTATATCCAAACTCTAGCAGATTTAGAATCATTCATAGACACATACATACATACATACATACATAATAGATATTCAGTTTGTTTAAGATATTCTCATATCTTAGGTGCTATCATTTCTGTTGAGTGTTTCTGTTTTACAGATAAAAATGTCCTTCCACTAATTAATTTTAAAATGTTTTATTTACTTTTGATTTTTAGTACTTTTAGTTTGATGCGCTTAGTCTGGTCTTTCTGATTATCCTGAATTTGTGTTATAGATCCTTTTAGCAGTTTTGGACCTTTCTTATCTATTAACTTTCCAAATATTGCTTATATTTTATTATCTGGGTCCTCTCATAGTAGAACTCTAGTTACAGTACACTCGATCTTTTACCGTTTTGTTAGGTCTGATATACAATTTTCTATTTTCTATCCTTTTTTTGCTCCATGCATCAATCTATTTTCCACTAATCGATTGTTCAACTCACTAATTTTTATTTTTACTTTTGAAACAGCATCTTGCTCTTGTAGCCCAGGCTTAAGTGCAATGGTGGGATCTTAGCTCACTACAACCTCTGCTTCCCGGGTTCAGCTGATTCTCCTTCCTCAGCCTCCCAAGTAATTGGGATTATAGGCACCTGCCACCATGCTAGGAAAAGTTAGATTGTTAATTTGAGATGATTCTAAACTCTTGATGAAGGTATTTGGTGCTACAAACTTTCCTCTTAAACTGTGCTAGCTGCATCCCAGAGATTTTGGTAAGTTTTTTCCCTGTTGTATTAATAGGGACAAATTTCTGCCTTAATTTTGATGCTCACCCAGGAGTTATGCAGGAGCAAATTATATAATATCCATGAATGATCTAAGTGTGTGTTTGTTATGATTTCAGTTTTTTTAATTCATTGAGACTTGCTTAGTACTAAAGTGAAACTCGTGCTGATCTTTTATTTCTCTTAACAAGCATCACTTGATAAACTATAATTCCTTATTTCTATGTGTAACAAGTTATAATTTTAACTTTAAGGTCATGAAAATAGTCTCATATTTTATTCTAATGTTTGTTGTTTTCTTAATCAAAATCAGATATCTAGTTCTTGAAGATTTGATTTCATTTTTTATAAGTAAGGTATCAATTTATGTAATTCTCTATATGATTATGATATTAACATGGCAGCATCTGCTTAAAAGTTTGTTTTTTCTCTCTTTCCTGTTACTTTGCTCTGCTGTGCTCAACTTTTGCAATAAGTTAGGTGCCCATATGTTTTATGTCTAAATCTAAGATATGCTCTTGTGGATGAGTCTAATGTCTATCCTTTTACTAGTTCGACTCAGACTTTATTTATTTATTTAAAAATAATTCATAAAATCTAGGAGTGTAAGTTTTTCCACCTTAGTATTATTTATCAAAAGTTTCCAGTTATTCTAGGCCCTTTGCATTTCTTTTTATATTATAGAATCAGCTTGATTATACCCACAAAACAAAACAACACAATTTTTTATTGAGATTGTTTATGTATTTAGGAGGAAATCAATGTGCTCTCTATGTATTATATAACAGCAAGAGATTTGGGGCCAGTATAATGGCGTTTCTAATTCCAGGGTGTCAGTCTCCTAGAGTAGACTGCCTGCATCGGTTCCATGTTGAAGTTTTTTGTGGAGCCAGCTTATTACCAGGCTACCTAAGATAGGAAAATGTTATATCAAATAGGTTCATACATAGTCAAATGTTTTTTTATTTTTCCAGTTTATTGGAACGCCTCATAATTGTGAATTTAGTCTTCTTATATTTGAGAGGACTAGCCCATATATACAACTTTTCTCCTTTTGTTCTACTCATGATCATACTACTTATACACCAACAATTGGCCATGGATTAAATAATATTTATTTCTCTTTTGACCTTAAAGTGAATGTAAAGCTCCTTGGGGATCCAGTTGAATATGCAGATGATAGCCTCTAAACTCTTCCAACTTGAATAGGTCCCAAATTTTGATTCGTGTTTCTTTGTTATAGAAGGTTGTCACAGTTATCAGCCTTTTGGAGATTCACAAATGCTGTCAGGACATTTTGTCTGGCTTTTCTGCTTGGCTCTTCTCTCTGGGTTCTGCGACTTTCTTAGTGATTCATTGGAAATTTTCTCATTTTTTTGAATAATATCAAAATATTTTATAAATGTATCCTACAGTATTTGTTTACATTTTCTATTAGAGAATGGGCTCAAATAGTCCAGTCTGTCATATTGCCGAAACAGAAGTTAAATCAGTACTTTTCTTTAATCTGAATGACTCAAGATACTTAGAATAACAGCTTTCCATCTTCGGTCTTTGATAAACACCTGTTAAATGAATAAAAGAAGGTTTCTGAACATCTTTCCTAACTCTGTTAGAGGAAATTTTCTCTTCATTTTATCATGTTGTATGTATGTGTACAAAAGCAACTCATATTAAACCAAAGCTATGAATTTGTTATTGGTATATTGATAATATTGCTACCTTATTGTTGATATTTAACTTATTTATGTGAAAATATTATTAATGACTAATAAACCAGGTAGGCTTTATTAAAATTCATTAATGTGATATGAAATAACAGAAAACAATTATATTTTCCAGGCAGTTTCTCATTTCCCATAAGAAATTGTTCTAGGTTGCTATTGAAAATATAATATATTAACAGGTATGACATACTGTTTTCTATAACATTTAAACAATTAAGAAGAAATGCTCTTATTTATATTGAACACTGACTACAAAATGTAACTAGACTGTTTCAGAATACATAGGAACAATTTGCTAAAGCTAATCTCTAATTAGGTGAAAAAATTATTTTGCAAAGGCTTTCCCTTAATTATGTCTACAGCTGATGAGATGAAGGGAATAAACAAAAGGGATTTAGAAGGCACACTGGTATGTTTAGTATTTATCAACACCTGGGAGATCAATTTATTTAAGTAATAAAGTTATTTTAATATTTAGTAAATGTCTTAAATCTAGCAGAGTTCTTGCTTGCAGAAAAGAAAGAATATATACCCTGGGATAAAGTCTGTTGTGGACACATGACTTGCAGGTGAACTTCAAGTCAAATATTCATTTATTCTTATTGTTGAAATAAAATGAATAGATATCAAATAGCTTAGTATAAAATAGTTTTTCCGATGTATTTGAATGCATTTTGCACAATTTATTCAATTTATTTTCTTTTTTTAACATTAATAACTTGCATTTATTGAGTGCTTACATATGCCATGAGACATAATAACTTTTTTAAAAAAGTATATAGATTTTGGAGATACAAGTGCAGTTTTGTTACATGGATATGTTGCACAGTGATGAAATCTAGGCTCTTAGTGTAGCTGTTACCTAAACAGGGCACATCGTACCCCGTAAGCAATTTCTCATCCCTCACCCCCTCGCGCTCTTCTCAGCCTCCAGTGCCTATTATTCCATACCCTATGTCGCTGTGTATGAATTATTTCACTCCCATTTATATCTAAGAACATGCAGTGTTTCATTTTCTGTTTCTGAGTTATTTCACATAAGGTAATGGCCTCCAGTTCCATCCATGTTGCTGCAAAAGACATAATTTTGTTCTTCTTATGGTTGAGTAGTATTCTATTGCATACATTTATATATGTATTAAATATGTATGATATATTATATATGTATTCTATTGAATACATATATAAATGTATGCAATAGAATACTATATATACATAGAATATGTACACACACACACACACACACACACACTTCATTTTAAAAATCCAATCATCCACTGATGAACACCTGGGTTGAATATGTCCATTGTTTGCTATTGTTCTAATAGCAAACAATATATCTTTGCTATTGTAAATAGTACTACTGAGATAAACATACATATGCTGGCATTTTTTTAATATAATGATTTCTTTTCCTTTGGGTAGATATCCAGTAGTGGTATTGCTGAATCAAATGGTAGTTCTATTTTTAGTTCTTTTAGAAATCCCCATATTATTTTCCATAGAGGCTGTACTAATTAATTTAATCCTACAGCCTTATGTGGACAGTGTTAAGATCCTAGGAAAATTAAATAACTAGTTCAAGCACAGACCATCACTAAGTTGTGGAGTTAGGTTTCAGATCCAGGATAATGTGATTTGAAAGCCATTGTTCTTTTCTAATACAAAATTTCTTTGAAAAACATGGAAGGGTTGGAAGCTCTGCCATAAGAGAGTTAATTAGAGTATATTATATAGGTTCTAACATGGCTAAGTCACAAAATTTACAAGTAAAGCTTATACCAAAATGTTGATTTGTATGATAATATAAAAGCCAACTAATCATTTAAAAATAAAGCATTGTTAATAAGTAGTAAACATAAATTAATTTATTATTTCTAAAATTACTTTCCATTTTAAATAGTATTTTTTTCTGGTTAAATAAAAAATACTCCATAGTTGAGCCAAACTTCTGCAGCTAGTTAGCAAATAAATCAGGTCATGCTTTGCTTTGTTACACTTGCATTTACAGTTTAGCATATAGGATGATAGACCAGGTAAAAATAGAAAAGCTGCAAAAGCATACAAAGCCAGATCCAAAATAAAATATAGATTATATTCTCCCTTCCTTTCCCAATAGTATTTTCAATGAGAGATTCCAAATTAATACTAAAATAATTCTTTACCTTTTCAGGTCCCAAAAGCAAAGGAATCACTTAATTATGTGTGTTCACTTATTAAAAAGTGTTTATAGTGATAGTTAGGGAAATCTTTCCAAATAGCCTTTTAAAGGGAAACATTTAGAGGAATTAAGAAAAATTACTAAGAACACACTTTGCTATGACTTTTCTTGACAGATTTGATACTGACATGTCTCTAGAACCTATTTAAATCTCTGTTGACATTCAAGAGGGGAAATTTTTAAGTATTTGGCCCACATGACATGTAACTGCAGATAACATCTGTACTTTCCATTTAGGCTTATTCCCCAGAAATGGAGAACTGGGAATTTTTTCTCTAAAAAAAAGGATTAATCTTCTAGCACCTGAAATAAAAGAGTCTTATTTTGTCATAAATAACAAAGGCATGTTTTGTCATACGCTGTTAAATTACTATGAAAAATATATTATTGTTTATTAAATATCAGCAGCATATGTTACTATTATCCTGTATGTTTCAACTGTGGTCATTTGTATTCATATTTTAAAGTTATTTCTACTTAAAAAAAAATTTACAGATTAGAAATTCTTAGAGAACGCTGTCATTACATTTGAGCTAGTCAAGTTTTTCTTAACCCTATTTAAACCTAAGCACTTATACATATTCATTTGCCATGAGACTATTTCATATTAATCTACTTTTCATTGAAAGATTAATATTGAATCATCTACTCCAGGTTCTTTTATTTTGATTTCCTTATTATATTTTACCTGGAAGCTTAACTATATCATGCATATTACATGTCACTACAAGTACTTGTCAGTATTTTCTAAGAATTTGCTCAGATTTTTGTAATAGTAAATGTTACACAGCAAGAAGTGCAGCTGGCCATAACTGTGCTTTAAAATTCTGACTGTTTTGACCAATATGAAGAAAATATTCTAGGTTTTAAGTCTCTCATATGGTAAACAACAGCTAAATTTAAATTCTGAATATAAAATTTCTATCATCAATAAACTGTTATTTTAGTCATTATACTTGAGAATGCTCTGTTATGACAGACCAGCTTTTCAAATATACACAGAAATTTCATATGCTGACTCAGATAGCAACAAACCATGCATCATAAGTTCAAAGAATGTACAAATTCAGTCTTATGGATCAATTTTTAGGGGCAAAAATAAAAAAGGAGACACTATAGAGAATCGAAGAGTCACCCTCCATCATAAAAATATGAATTTTAAAAATGCCTGTAAAGAGTAAAAACAATGAAACAAAGCCAACAATTTGCTTGCCATTGATTGATTACGAGCAATCACACACAATGCACACACACTCCCCACACCATAGTCATCATTAGTTGTAGTCACACTGTATATACTATTTTAAAGTTTATTTTGGGGTATCTTTTTCAATTTATTTGAAATACTGAACTATAAGATGTAAAATACTTTGTTTTATTTTCTTTGGTTTTGATGTATTATTATTATTGAATTTAGGTGTTTGGTAAAGAGCCTTTCTATTTGTGTTTATATTTTTTTATTTTTCTTTCAGAATAGTGCTTATGAAATTTTATATTTTTCTATTCTTATTATAATTTTGCATTGTCATATATCAACAATCTTTGCATCGTCACATAAATAAAACAGTTAGTTTCTGTTTAACCAATATTGTCTTGTCACCTAATCACAACACATTACCAATATGGGCAATTAAAGGTAGGCCCCCAGAAATTTAATATCCTGGGTTTCATGTGACCTCTCAATTATAAGCCAATTTCTCATGAAAATAATCTGGTGAAAAATCAAGTTGCATATACACATATACCAAACAAATATTAGACAAGGAATGATCAAATATTCAGGAGAAGGATGTTCAATCTTATAAAAAGACAAGATGAGACTGTACAAGTAAGGTGGTAATGCAGAAAGTTCTAACAGGTTTAGCTTCAAGTTTAAAATGAGTGATAAAGATGACATTTCAGTAATCATTCTAAGCAGAACAAGCATCTCTATATGGAAGAGTACAATGCAATTGAGTGGGGCATTAGAATACAGAGCCAAAAATTTAGCTGATAGAAAAAAATTGTGTTCAGCAGTAACAGGTAATTGCAAAAATGTTCAAAGATACTGTATAAATTTATTCTCTCACAGGCTCTAGGTAAGATTTCCCTCAGCTCCACGTTTCACCAAAACTTGGTTTTGACAATCATTGTAACTATTCTAAAGTTATGTAGTCTAATCACATTTCAGTTTTAATTTGCATTTTTCTGGTTACAAATGATTATACTTTTTCAAACCACTTGTTAGGATTATTAAATTAAGATCACAATGCATGTATAGATTAATTTTGAGAATACATCTTTAAAATATTGAGACTTCTGATCTATAAACACAAGTCTTCTATCAGTTTGTGCCTTATATAATTTATTTCATTCATTTATAACTGTTTTAGGAGAGCAATGAACATAACATTTAGAGCTAATAGTTGGTATATATTTTACATGATATGATAAACATTTATTTAATTGCATATCTTATTTATTGCTAATATGTAGAAAAACAATTGATTTGTTTAAAATAAAAGACCATTTTAGAGTCATCTCTTAGCAGTTTAGCTTTTGAGAGAAATCAAATGCAAAACATCTGCATTTTAAATTAGCACATATTTAACTGTCTCAAACAGAGCAACCTCATACAATAAGATGTACACACAAAAGAATGGTAGTCATCCATTTCCTATTCCAGTCCATGAACACATTATTTCCATGTGAGAGGTACACTGGACTTTTCTCCTGACATGAATTAGTCATTCCTTCTTTTTGTTCACTATATAAATTATTCAGTATCATGGTTGGTTAAAAGAGTTACTGTAATGCTACAGTAGCAATCTGGAAATGGAAAACTGAAAACTTGAGCTTTCAGGAGTGGAACAGGGATTACCAGTTTTAAAATATGAAAAGGAAGAACATATAAGATGAATGTTCTGGAATAGGCAGCTCTTAGTAAGTGTGGGTGGAATTCAGCTTTAAATACACATTCTATATCTACATGTGATCTATCAGCACATAAAAAATAACAATTTAAGTTTTGGAAAGCATTAAAAATCACTCAGCTGAGTTGGAAAAACATCAGCAAATTCACAGTGGTCTCGGGTTTCAGCCAAATTTAGATTTGCTGAAGAGCTGACTACCTCTTTCTGCTAGAGAATCCACTGTATGTATGTAAGTTCTTGTAACATTTGGCATATCACAGATACCTATGGTAAATACAATATTTTATTGGTTTACAAAGAAGCAGTTTTACTTTTAAACTCTTGCTCCATTCCCACTTCACATCTCTAAAAGAAAAATCTAGGGGTCAATATTTCACACGGAGAGTTTTAAGGGGCCTTCAGGTTTCAAAACACTTAGGCTCAACCATGTACTTGAGGAGATGTATCATGGGTGCACATCGATTTCCACCCACTTTTGGTCCAAAATGTTTGCAAATGTTGTTGTCATTGAGTCCCAGAAACAGATGAAGAGAACAGGATTGAGATGGAGTGGTGGTGGTGGTGATCTCAAGTGATCTTCCATCTGATCTTCCAAGACTCAATAAATTTGGAATTGCAACATTCACACTAAGCAAGCACCAAAGATCAGGGCTGCAGTTTGAAAGGGGGAGATCCCTGAAATGTCACCAGGTTATTGCAGTCAGCAGGCACAGAGCCTCACCTCTATGCTCCCAAAACACTCCTAAGTGCACAGTAGAGAAGATGTACATATTTATTATTAGGAGATAGTGGCTCTCTACACACCTAAGAAAGAAGGACATTAGTCTCAGTTCCTCTCCTGCTCCTAAACTTCACACTCTACCACTGAGCTGCAATGAGTGGAGAATCACGTATAAAAGATCTTGAGACCCTGTCTCAGAATAATCCAGTGTGTATTTTATAAATAGCTACAAAATTTATGTTTAACCACTTTAAAACCCAGAGCAAGTTAAAGATTTATTTTAAAACAGATCTCAAAAATATCTACTTACAGTACAGAAAGAAGGGCATGTGAAAACATCTGAAAGGGGAAAAAAGTCAGCAAATAACCTGGGGAAACGGTCCCAAGACACCAGGGGCTGAACTGAGTTGTGGTGGCCAAAGGATAGCATTCAGCTAATTCTGGACTCAGAGCTGGGGATGTGTGTGTGGAGGGGGTGTAGAGAGGAGTCCATGTAGGTATCCTTGTATCAAGAGAGGTAGTGATGAAGAAAGAAGCAACTAGAAGAGACCCAGTGTGACAAGAGGGCTCACTTCACAAGCCAACAGATCTCTCACTCTCCCTTCCAGGTGGACACTTGGATATCATCTTCCCAGTCAGGTTGGCTTTCTGGTAGGAGGAGTAGGGATGGCCAGAGCCTAGAGATATAAATCCTCTTAAAAATACAGTTGAATAGGGTATATATAGAGTTGAACAAAAATGAATCTGAACGTTTTTCATTCCCTCCTTTGTCAGATGATAAGCAGCCACCAGTTGAAATACTTGAGTAAATAGTAGCTAAGTGAACTCTCATGCAGGTGCGGCTGGCTACACAATAATACCGTGACACCTACATGGTCAAACGCAGGTCTCTACTTCCAACATCAGTGCATTAACAGTTCCACATGAATCTAGAAAGACCAGTGGTGTAGCCCTTGAAGCAGGGAGGTACAAAGTAGAGTCCACAGGCAAGACAGGAGACCTGAGTGGATTTGTTCAACTGATTATAAGGCATCAACTTGTGCAACAGATGCTTTACACGGCTGTGTGCTAATGGAAGGTGATGAAGCAGGTAAGGCTAGAAAATATGAACACTGGATGCAGATATTGGTGGCACCTGGCTGGTTACAGAAGCCACAGCAGGAGGTGGCTGTGATACATTCGTGTGCTTAGATTTGGTTTATTTATTTATTTTTATGAAAGTTAATGTTTATTTAGAGTGAGAAAATAAAGCACAACAAATTATGAGTATGAAACAGCTGTCAAATACCACAAACATTTAAAAAATGGTTCCATTATGTAATAGTCTGACACTTCTCTTTAGGGATACATAGTCCTTGATCTTCTCTTCATATGATAACCACCTTTGTGACATTTTACATGGAGTGGGATAATAAACATTCTTTCAGCTAGCACATGTCTTCCTGGTGCTAGGTGCAAAAGTTTGGTTTCACATTTCACCTCAGCATCTTTGTTTCTGGGTGCCACCTAAGTCTGCACAGCAGGTGGCAGAGGAATTCCTGAAAACCATTCTTGTGCAAGGACAGCTATCAATTACCTACTTATATTATGCAGTGACTATAAACTACAAATAATATTTTATTAAATTTAAGTTAAAGCTTTTCTTAGCATGATCCCAAAAATGCCCATGAGTACTCTAGAGCCACTTAATTATAAGATGAAGAGAGTTGGAATCTAAAGATACAATGGTTAAACATGTAAATAAAATATATTATTTTGCAAATTTTACAAAGGCATATGACCATTAGAAAGAATTTATTGCTCAATTTCTTCACAATGCCTTGGAAATAACCTACTAAAAGAGTCTGGAAGCTTAAGCTTCATCAGATTTATGGTAAATTTGCCTCTAATCAGAATAGCATTCTAGAATACAAATCAGATCATGATAGTAAATGCTTTAAATTTCTCAGGAATGTCTTTGTATTGTCCTAACTTTTATTTTGTAAAATTTAAAATCTTAGACAATTGACAAATATAAGGCAATGAACTTAAGAATTGTAAACACACACACACACACACACACACACACTTCTTTTTGTCTGAATCATTTGAGAGTAAGTTTCAAGCATTATGGGATTTCTTCATTCCTAATTACTTTAAAATGTATCATCAAAGAACAAGATCATTCTCTTATCAACCATAATATAATTATCACACCAGATATTTTACATACTGCTATCTTTTATTTATTATTGTTATTTGTTTTTTGGGTTTTTGTTTTTTTGACACACTACTATCTATTATTAAGAATAAAATCAATCTTCACAGTTGGCCATTGTTAAGGTAATGTGCTTTATATTTGTTTTTTATTGTGGCTAAAAACACATAAAAATGAATCTGCTCTATCAATGAATTTTAAGTGTACAGTGCAGCATTGTTTATATATGCCTTGTTGTACAGTACATCTCCATAGCTTTTTCATCTTACATTAATGAAACTCTGTACACATTGCACAGCAATTCTCCATGTCTCCGTTCCCCTAGTCTCAGCAAGGACTATTCTACTTTCTGCTTCTACGAGTTTGCCTCCTTTAGATACATTATAGAAGTAGAATCATTCAGTATTTGCCCTTCCATGACAGGCTTACATGGTCCTCAACTTGGACTTGTAGCCCATGTAATCCAGAATGGTTGTGATATCCCCTTCCAGTAACCTTGACCTGAGGTAATAAAGGAATAGGCCTGGGTAGGTCTTCATGCATTTGAACTCCTTCTTTAATAAGCAGAAAAAGATATTGATGGCCCCTCTTTTGAGTAGGCTGAAAACATGGTACCAGGCCTGCAGGCTGGAGGAGCTCATCACTCAGTGAGGGCATGAAGCTCATCACCACCTCATTGTACAAGTTCCCAAGTCTCACAGGAGGTTCTGGTCAAACCTAACTGCTAGAGTATGAGCCTGGTAGGCAGACCACTCATAGGTCAAGTCAGGGAAAGCAAATTTATTGCAGATAGGAAATAAGAATTAATAAAAGCCTAAAATCCATGGGAAGCTGGTGCCCCATGGCTGGGGAAAGTGGCCTAAGGTGGATGACGTCTTCTCTGAACATGCCCCTTCTCACATCATGGCTGAGAGTATCATGGGTTTTATAACCCAGGCACCACCTGGCTCACTGAATGCAAACATTGAAGGATATTCTGTTCTAGGAGGGACAAAGACAGAGCCTGGATTATTCCATATAGTTCCTCCTTATTTCAGCACACTGCATTTTCAGAATATTCTATGGTTATTCTGATCATTGGAAGCAAGAGTAGAAAACAGTGTTGGCAATGCTATCTAGAGACTTGTCCTCCCATACACATAAAACTACGTAAGCCAGAATCAATAAAAGGGATCTACTTGGTGTAGGCTGAGCAGAGTCAGGGTTATCACCCACATATACATTTTACTGTCATGTGACTGTCATCTTCTTGCTGCGGCTGGCGTCTACTTTGACTTCATATAAATGCATGTATTTGGGAAATTAATCATATAATATTTTGTGTTCATTGATCTGAGCTTCTCCATGAATCTAGGGAGAAAGGGTACCTTAACTCTCTGTGGCTTCTGGGTTAGAGGCATGGATGTTGTGAGAAGCATTGGCATCTTGCATACCCGTCATAGAGTTATCTGGCACTGCCTCTAAGGATGCCCTGACCAACGGGAGCAAGAGGGAGGCACAGCTCTCTCTGGAGCCAGGCTGTCTGGGTTCTCACTGTACCCGCTGACTCCAGGAGACTAAGACCAGTGCCCACAATTGGTTTTTCATGTTGAGTAATGTTGCTAAACTCACTTTTTAAATCCCATAATGTCTGATTAGATTGTTTTTTAGATATTAATAGATAATATTATCTCTATGAATGTTTGTTTAGTTTTTTTTTTTTAACCATAATACTTGTCCTAAATTTTACTTAATTTCACTAAGATTTCTAGGAAAAGTGAATGTATGTCACAATACCAGAATTCTTGTCTTGTTCCTAAAAAAAAGAAAATGTTAGAAAATTTTACTATTAAATATAATGCTTACTGTAGACATTTTGTAGATTGCATTTATCAGAATATGAAACTGCCCTACTATTGGTTTTTAAGTGTTTAGTCACAAATGAATGTTCAATTTTAACAAGTGTTTGATCTCGTTCTATGGAGACCATAATATAGCATATTTCCTTTATTTTCTCAACTGAGTGACTTTTAAATTTATATCAATTTGTATTTTGTATAAATTTTATTTTTATACTACTATTATCAGGTTATGGAACCTATATTATCAAGGGTTCCCCAGAGAATCAACAGGGTGTGTGGTGTGTGTGTGTGTGTGTGTGTGTGTGTGTGTGCGCGCACGCGCACATGTGCATATGTTTAATATATAGACTGGCATGTGTCAATTTGTAGGGTAAGTCAGCAAGCTTGAATCTCAGCAGTCCTAAGAAAAAGGAGAGTTGATGGTATGTTTTCACCACAAAGGCTAACAGAATCAAGTTTCAAAAAAAGTCTGTTGTTTTAATTTGTGTCTGAAGTCCAGAAAATCTAATTTCACAGTTTGAAGACCATCAGGCAGTAAGACTTCTGTTACTTGTGGGAAGGTGGCCCTTTTAGCCTATTCAGCTTCTAACTGGTTGGATGAATCCCACTGTAATCAATAAATGGCAATATATTAATCTCATTCAAAGACACCGTAATCAATAGATGGCAATCTCCTCTTCAGCCAACCTATTTAAATATTAATCTCATTCAAAGATGCCCTCACAAAAACACAAAGAATAATGTTTGACCAAATATCTGGGCACCCCATAGTCCAGTAAAATTGTTACATAAAATCACCCATCATAATACGATTGTTATTAACTCAAAAAATAAGTTGACCTGTGTATATATTTTTCCATTTTCTTTAATGCATGTTAAGATCGGCGCATATATATATATATATGCTTTTAATTTTTGGTAAAATTCAACAATGAAACTATAGGGGACTGATGTTTTTCCTGTAGAAACTTATTTGACAATGTATTGATTTCTGTCTCAATTCTATCTAGTTTATTTTTCTAAAAATTCACTAATTTTATTAAGAAAATTCAAGGTAACATGTACAAAATATATATAATTATCTTAGGCACTTTGACTGCCATTAGGATTTCTATGATGTCAATTTTTTCTCATATACAGTGTTTATTTGTTCCTGCACTAATTTTTACTTGATAAGTTTGCCACTTCTGTATCACTTATTAAGAATTTTAATAACCAAAATATTGGTTTCAATATTTTTTCTGCTTCTTACATGTTCTTACATTTTGTAATTTTTTACAAATACTTTTATGTTATTTCTAAATTTTAATCTTCTTTGATTTAAAAAATTTCTTAAGTATTATTTTCTCCCTGATTTTTAACCTTTTTTTCCATATATTTGATTAGTCTACAAATTGCCATGTGATCGTGGCTATAGCTGAATCTCACAAATGTCAGATATTTTTCTTTCCTTTCATTTTAAAATATTTTTCAACATTCACTGTAGTTTTTCTTCATTATTGTGATATTTGTAAATGTGTTAGTTATTTTTGAAAGGCATGGGGATCTTCTTCATATCTTTTTAAATTGGTTTTTAGATTTATTCCATTGTGGACAAATAATATTCTTTGCATGACTTCAATCCTTTGAATTTTTTTGAAACCTGCCTATGGTCCATCCTATGATCAATTTGTATAAATGTTCCTTGTGTGTGATGACAATATGTATTCTGCAGTTGTTGGATGCAGTTTCTTATAAGTCCCAGTTAAAATAATTTGTTTATATGGTTTTTAATATAAACTATATCCTCATTGATTTGTAATCCTATTTCTTCTATCCATTTCTGAGAAAAGTTTGTTGAAATATCTAATTGTTCCTGTGGAATAGTCTTAATATATATAGTATATATGTATGCATATATATAATGTACTATACCCATACACACACATGCAAATATATATTTATATCTGCATATATAAGTATTTGCATATATATATAGATTTGCAATATAGATAGTATATATATTTTATATAAAATATATATAACATATATAACAAAACATATATGGAAATATATATATGCAGATATAAATATATATTTTATATAAAAATATATGCTATATATACTATTTATAATAAAAATATATTTTATATTTTATGTATATTTTATATATATCGTATATATATATAATGATCTCTCTATATAGTATTTTCTTCTTAAAGTCTAAATTAATTTAGTATGATCTACTTTCTGTTGGGTATTGCTTGCTTAGTATAACTTTACCTTTCCTAAGTCACAAAAACTAAAACATTTAAATTTTCTTTATATAGTAAAACTCCATAACGTTTGTTAATATATTATATATTTACTTACAGATTTAACTGGTTTTTACTCTTCAGTGTGTAGCTCCTATCTTCTATCAGTGATAATTTTCTCTCTGTCTCAAGAAAGGCATTCAATGGCTCCTTAGTTTAGACATACTCTCCCAGTATTGGTCTTATTTTTTTTATTATTTCATGTTTTGTCAGTGGCTCTAGAATCCAGATTGACACTTGTTTTAGTACTTTGAAAATATACCATGATCAATTCACTCCAATTGTTTCCATTGAGAAGTCACATGTTAGACTTACTATTATTTACCTAGGGATAATGTATCATCTTCTAGCTGCTTTTGAGATTTTTCTCTTTCGCTATGAATGATAAAAGTCTTGCTATGATATTCTTAGTTATTTTCTCATAGGTTTTCTGCTGAAAGTTTATAGTGCTTCTAAAATAATATCAAAAACATTATGTTTTAGAAAATTATCTGATTTTTTCTTAAAATATTCTTAGTGCCTAATTTATTTCCTTTTCTCCTTCTGAAGCTCCATTGTTGAAACTTTAAAATTAATTTCACTAATTATATTTCTAGTTGTATTTCATTAATATTATAGGTTTGTTGAGAACACCTATACTTAGTTTAACTTGTTTTATATTATTTTATAATGGAATTTAATTTTTTCTGTCTGGCTCTTAGTTGTTTCTAAATATATGCTGAAAGTTTCAAGTAACAAACACAAATATTTTAGAATTTATTTCTTAAAGTCCCAAGATCAAGGGTCCCACTGATCTGTTTTCTAGTTTTCTTATAAGATGTTGTGTTAGCCACTGAATATGTGGTAATAATTGTTTGTGAAAAATTTTAAAGAAACTTGTGACTTAGAGTGTACTTATGATATTCCTGATATATGTATGTATATTTCTGGAAAGTAGGCAATGGAATTAATGGTCCTGGCCATATTCTAAAGAGGGTTTGTGACAATTTAATGCTTGATATCGGTTCCTGTGAAGGATAGTCCATCTTGATTTACCTTTACTCCTGTAGCAGGGCCCTTTGAGATTTCTAATTCAAAATATTAGGGATTTTCAAATCATTTTCTTTTGGGCATTAAGCTCCAATTTTTACCACCCTAAGCTCCACATGTCTGCCAAAACTTTCACTTATACTCACTTCTCTCAGCAATCTCTTCTGGAAATAGACATTTCTAAGTGAAAAGTGATATAAAGCTATTGTATGTTTTCTTATTTTACTAAAAACCATGAGTCATAATTTTCAATGTCTTTTTTTCCAAAAATTTCACAAGGCATATTTTAAAATATTATATCCAGTTTTGTTTATGTTGTTTTTTGTTTTTTCTTACTCTGCCTATACATCCTTGGGAAGCATGTATTTATCCTGAATCAGGCAATGAATGCAAGGATACGGCACAGTCAGTGCATATGGTGAAATCGGAATGTTCTGGTCACTCTTTTCCTGGTCACTCTTTTATTAGGTGTATGTTAGTCCATATTGATCACACATTAGTCTATTCCTCAGAGACCATATCATTCCCATATTCCTCACACAGGCCAGATACATCATTATAAGCCTCTTAGAGGCCTGGGGATGGTAACTGGATAGTTTTAGCAGCAATATCTAATAACATAGAAATTCCTGACCCAAAAATCTCAGGTAATACAGAATCAGACAGTGACACTGATATTCAGGGTTCTGTTTTGAGTGTGTTGAGTTGAGGTGGTTCTTGGATGTCATAGTGGAGATATTCAGTAGGTCATTGAATAGCTGGTTTGAAAACACAGTAAAGCCCAAATATTGCAAATAGGTACTTCAAAATTATTAGCTAAAAAGTCATAATATAAAACATACTAGTGGATATAAAAACAGATTTGGAGGTAACTAGAGAAAGATGCTGAAGATAGAATATTGAGCTACACTAATATTTAAGGGACTCTGTGAGAAGAAAATTAGCCAGTAAGTGAGTGAATAATACTGGCCCTGATAGGAAGAGAGCAAAATGAAAAGGAAGATCCCTTAGAAAAGGGAGGCTGATAATGGTTCAATAATTGAGGGATTTGTTTCATAAAACTCTCTAGAGATGTGTGCTAATACTTATGCACACCTGGACACCTCAATTTTGATTAGAAGGACTAGATAAAGTGAGATTGGTTAAATCATTTTACTAAAGGCCTCAATGCAGATGAGCTATGTTGAGGACTAAGCAAAATGAAAATGATCAGTTTTAGTTTTATCCAGGATAAAATGAGTATATATAATTGCAATCTCTTTTGAAAGCAAATAAATTATAGGGATCCATTATGTATCCTTTTTTTTTTTTAACCTAGTGTAATCTCTGTAGAAAAATCATAATTAATTCAAATCATACAAGTAATTTACCAAAATGAAAAACTCACATGTTCAGAGTGATAGTTCTCAGTAGCAAATTTCCTACCTGTTAGGAAATTGTAGAGTTCATTGATGATTTTAATATTATCTAAAGTTAAAAGTGAACACATAAAGACAAAATATTGTCAATAAGCAAAAGCTCTCTAGTTGGAATACCCCTTAGACAGGGAATACCTTATTAGAGTGAGAGATGATGATTTAGAAAATCTGATAAACTATGATATATACTATGATTCATCATATTTTTAAAACTTAAAATTCTCTTAGATACCCTACCAGCATAGAAAGGCATATATTTTAAAAATACTGGACATAATATATGCAATTAAAATTTTGTATCCATATGAAATTAAATAGAGTCACAGATAAATCAGTATGACTAAATATATTCATTTTTACGTAGATGTAAGTGAATCTTAAATGTATAATGTAAAATTAGTTTTTAAAGGGTAACTTTCAGAAAAAACATTTAAAACTACTGTGAATGTTAACATATGAAACGAGAGATAAATGCAGTTTATTAATTTTAGAAAATAAATGTGAAGAAACAGATGACTTGAATAATAATTTAAAAATCAATATTTGAAATGTAAAGGGTGTTTTAAGTTATTATTTGAACAAACTCAAAATTACATGAAGAATTATAAGATTTTAATTTATTGTCAACATTACTGGAAATCTTAAAAATAAATGGATTGTGGATAGCTAATCATTGTCTTGATACTTATGTCATAGGTTAATTTGATCCCTTTCACCTCGAACAAAAGGCGATCCAGCTTGACCCCAGTGTCATTTGTGGTCAATTTTAGTGTAGGATAAGTAGCTTAAAATTATAATAGCCACATATTTTCCCAAAAAGAACAACAGTGTTTAGACTGAAAAGTATTTACATTGCATAATCATTGTGACAATTTAAAGTATAAAAGGAAAATTTTTTATGCTGATACAAGACATAAAAACTTGGAATATAATCAATTACAAATTGCTCATCGATTTGCTTTTTTTCATTTTGTCTTTCTTGCTTATAAAGATGATTTACATTGTTCAACCTCATTTTAGATTATTAACCGTATATATATATATATATATTTTTTTTTTCCTTTGGATCAATATAACAGAGTGGAACACAAGTTTACCAAAGCCCTACTATAAATAGAGTGAGATGAATATGATCACAATTATGCATACAGGGAGATTTACTTCAGAAGACAGTCTGAAGTTTAGGGCTTAGAAATCTTAGGTAAGATTTTAATGAGAGTGGTACTGAGCAGAGCAGAAAACCAGCATTATATTAAAACATATCTACATAGATCATCCCTGCGATTCCTTCTTCATTTGCTTCCTTTGCACCTCAAACAGGCAGACAATAACAACCATAGCTTCTACATCTGTATTCTACCAATAGCTCTCCTCCACTGTAGGCAAGTTCTTTTAATAGAGTGTCCCCACTCTATTAATCTAAATTGGATCCTCCAACAAGGCTATCAAACACATACCAAACTCATAAGCATTTTTTTTTTAGGATTAAGATCTAAATTTGAAAAATAAACAAGGATTGTCTGTGTAATGAACAGTTTTCAGTCATTTTTAATCTCCAGAATTATAAATGTTTTTATAGAAATTATATTCTCTCTTGCACTCTCTCTGTCTGACAGTTGTTTAGGTGGCCAATGATTAAATTTGTCAAAAATTAAATTTTTTGACAAAGTGTCTGAAATTACAGTAACATTGTAATATTGGATTGTCTCATTTTGGGTAGCACATATTTTTGGAATTAGCATAGATCTTACATCTTCAGGTCTCAACTTTTTTTTTTTTTTTTTTAGTTTCTCAATGTGTGTTTAATAAACTTTGTTTAATCACACAGAGTAAGTTTTGGTTATTTACAATTAAGATAATTGACATAAAATTGACGACTGAATTAATGTAGGCAAGAAAATGTTAAACATGCTATAGGAAGCTGATGTTTATTATCTAGTGTGTTTGTGGCTAAAGGCAGAGCATATTTATGTTGAATTGAAGCACAGAATTCCAGCAGCATGTGGCATTCAATGCAAAATAAGTAACGAAAACTATGACCTGTGGTTACCTAGAATGAAATATGTATTAATGACAAGAATTTGGCAGAGAAAGTCACAGCTTAAAAAGAACAAAATAAAGCATATAAGTAATTCAAGGCTCTACGATGGGCTGGTTGCTTTTAATTTTGCTGGATAACTTGAAGAAAACGAATGACAATCTCAAGGTCCTAAATTCTCAACTCAAAACTAAGACAGACAACCAAGGATTTTAAGCATCTCTCATTTATTCTTGCCTGTAGGCTGAGACAGATGAAAATCAAACTAAAAGCTTTATCCTAAGGGCTTACAATTTATGTAGGTTGAATTAACAATCTGAAAATGCATCAAATGCGACAGAGCTTTGATAAGGAAATAATAAAACACTGAGTGTAGGTATAAAGACATATTGAAAGGTTTGGATGTTTTAAAATATACCAAATACCCAGACTCCAGGTCAACCCCTATTTTCAGCTAAGACATATCTGATATGATTATTCCTGCCTCACAAAAGAATCCTAAAATTATTTGATCAAAGCAGTTTCTTGCAGAGAATCCAATTATTCCCATATTCTCTACTCAAGAACTCTCTTATAGTCTTCAGGCCTGTAACTAAAATCAGATTCTAGCAAATGCATGAAATTACATACTCAAACAAGGGGTAAGAAAAAAGCCTATAATCAAAAAAGAAGACAGAATTTGGTTAATATATCTATATTTTATTTTAAAAATAGACAATACAAGAGAGAATTGATGACTATATTTGAAGCATGCCAGACAAAGAAAAGGAATGATCATAATTTTTGGTGAAGCATAACCTACAGTTTTGGATTCCCTGACTAGGGGACCTGAAGTTGTTGTTCTAACTTGCATATCTACCATCATTGGCTTGGATGGTTACTCAAATCTTGATTCAAAGATGATTTACTTTAACATAAGTGACGGAATCTAGAAAATCCTTTGCATATGTAAAGAATAGCCTCCAGATAAAGCAGCCTGCAGTGCTGGCTGAAAACAAAGGACCTATGGAGCAGTTGCACATACCGTCTAAGGCCTTGTGGTCAGCTACAGTGTTGAGGTTATAGTGACAACTTCTTTCTCCTTTTTTCAACATTTAAAATTACTTGTTTGGTGACTTTAAAGACCTTAAAATATTTTTCATTTCCAAATGTATTTCCTAATTAGAATAGTACTATTTAGATATGTAATAATAATAATCTTATGCTTAACTACACAAGCCCACAGTAAGTGGAAACTACACGCTTCCAGCTACTCAGGCCAAAAATCTTGGCAACATCACTCATCTTTCTCATGCCCTGTGACAAATCTATCAGAAAAAGAGAAAATGTGGGATGCATCTTTGTAGTACACTCAGAACCATACCACTTCTTAATACCTCCTTTATTACCACCCAAGTCCACGTCACCATCAACACTCACTGCAACAATCACAAACCTCTAGACTGATCTCATAGATTAACAGTGTCTCCCAGTTTCTTTTCAAAATAGCTGCCTGTATGTTCTTTTCAAATGGTAAACCTAGTATTTTAATCTGTCTGAAGTCCTCCACAGGCTTACCGTTTCACATATTATTCAACACAAGGTCATCTAACTTTCTGCATAAATATCTTCATCTAGAAATTCTCCACAATTTTCCCTATTTTACCAATCCAATCTTTTCTCCTACAATTCTCTCTTTCTCGTTCAGCTAAGGGAATATTGATCACTTTTTAGAAGCAATCTGTCTCCAAATTTTATAGTCTTCTTGTGGTTAGAAGGAAAAATATTAATGTCTACTCTGAATGGGTTTTTAACTTATTGAAGTCTAGAGGGAAAAAATTAGTGTCACAGGATGAGATTTTTTTTCCTCCATATCAACTCAATATATTTTGTTAAATAGATGTCTGTACACTGAGTTTCAATGGAGCCTCCCATATGAGCAAGGTAAAAGGGTGTTAGAGGGATAGTCAAAATGTGATATTATAGATAATCTTAGATTGGAAACAAATACAACTTTGAGTAATGTGCAGAAATTAGGTAAAGGGTAAGAATTTGGAGCGCTTTTTAGGAAACTTAAAACTTCTCAGTTTGACTAAGTAAAAATAATTTATTTTTTAAATCTGAAATGAATCTTAAAGTTCTTTTCTTCAACATGAGGCGAAATAGTATATAAGAAGTGTGATGGATTAATGACCTCAATATTCTACACATCTGTGTATTCACAGTCTTTGATATTTGACTTTGCAATTTGTTCCATTTAAAATGCTTAACGTATAAATACGTCAGCATTTTTCCAATGCTTGGAAAAATACATTAAGCATTTTAGACAAAAACTGGCTTTAGCCAATGGAATGTTAATGGGTATAAGTTGAACAATGGCTACAAAGGTCCATGAAGTTTCCCTTAGAATTTCTATTTTGTACTATAGGCAATATCACTAGAAGAATAGTCCTTGGTTAGCTCACTGGTCCCTGAAGAAAGAGGAAAGACATGTGGAGCCTAGCTGAGATCAGCCAAAACTCCTAAGAAAATGCCCAAGATTGTTTGTGTGCCCAAGCAAAATATATTAAGTCATTTTTCCCTACAAAGACAATTCATAATCTTTACAAACATATTCTGTGATTAAAGATAAGGTATTAAATGCACAAATATTTTGTCTCCTACTTTTCATTTCTTTAAAATAGAAAATGAAACAAAACTGAAATTTTAAAGGCCATGATATAGATTTCAGAAAGAAATTTTAAGTGAAAACCCAATGACTATTTTATTGAATAAAAATCTTAAAGTAATCCGAAGCTTAGTGATAACGAAGGATGATAGCGTAGGAAACTCTGGTGTTTATTCTTTGGGATTATGAATTGAAAGGAAGAGAAAGGAATTTACTAGGCAGGCAGATGAAAGATGACAAATTATCCTCAGAAAGATAAAAGAGATCTATTTAGTGTCTCCTAATTTTGTCCTTTATTTATCTGTTCAGAATCCAGTCTGTTCCTAGATTCAAAGTTCCACTGTCAATGATGCATTTTTCCCCTCCATGAATTCTGTGCCTATCCTTTCTAATCAAGATCTAGTTTAAGCTGGTAGAGCTCAACTAAAAGAGCTGGTAGGACATGTCAAGGGAAGAGCTGATAGTATCAGTGATAAGGACAGCCTAGCAGAATTTGAATTGATGACTATTCTTGCCAAATATTAATATATTTTGTGATAGAAATAAATTAATTATGGTTGTTTATATTTTAAAACACTGAATATGTCACTATTGCTCAAGTTCACTATTGAAGATACTGACTTTGGCGGGAAAACAAAGTTTGAACCTGTGTCACACATTATTGCAATTTCTACACAATTTAGTTTCTTTAGAACTCCAAGTATTCTTATTTAGGAATGACCTGCATATATAAAAGAATGAATTAAAAAACATGAATGGACTAGATGCATAAAATTCCTAATAAACAAATTCTGTGGATGAAATAAAAAAATTTTCATAGGACATTTTCTATTATTTAATAGTTTGTTCTGATTATTTTAATGTTATGAATTTGATGAATCAAAAATACATAGATAAGTAAAACACAAAACAGATGAATTTTACTGTGTTTTACTTGTCACTACAAATTTAGAAATAAAGAAGTATGGAATAGCAATTTATTGTTGTCACCAAACATTAAAATTCAGAGGCAAATATAAATTATGCATTTGTAGTGTCAACATAGAAACTAGGTGAGCAACTATGTACATTTACATATATTTATTCATTTCAAGTAATCATAATTTAATTCAAATATCATTTGCACTTTTTTCTCACCAAATATTCTTTTTTTAAATAAACTGTCATTTGACAATACAAGTAATTTTAAGGCATGAATTTGAGGAAGAGAAAAACTGATTTTTGAATAGTCTAACATTTTTCAACATGACAAACTTAAGTATATTAGGGGGGATTACTGGAAAGTGACCAAAGTAGTTATTTTTTTGTATGCAGAGAGAACTTGAAATAAAAATCCCTAGAGATTTTCAGACTTGAACATGTAACTGTCAAAATCAGGGTTTCACCAATAAAAACAAAATACAAATTAAGGCAAATTTCACCCTTTGTAACATTATCAATACAGTTCATCTGAACAATTTATTAAAATGTGTATGCACCTTGTACAAGTCATCACCAGGCACTAAAACTTTCAAATCACTAGCTGTCCCAGACTTATTTTCTTATGCTCTACAATTAAAAATATATAGAGAGATATATATCTGTGTTTTTATTATGTTGTTCTCACACTGCTAGAAAGAAATACCTGAAACTGGGCAATTTATAAAGAAAAGAGTTTTAATTGGCTCACAGTTCCGCAGGATGTATAGGAAACATGACACTGGCATCTGCTTAACTTACAGGGAAGCCCCAATAAACATAGCAGAAGGCGAAGTGGGAGCCAACCCTTTACATGGCCTTGTATTCAAAGATCCTGACATAATTGGATCTCATCATTACCCCTAACTAGATTTTATAAAGAATCAAATAGAATATAAAAACAACAATTGAGTCCAATCAGAAATATTTCAGTTGATGAGAAAGGTAAGTCTGATGCTTCTTTGTCCCACATCTCTGGAACCTTTATAGAATCATCTCCCGATACTCACTAATGCATTTCTTCCATTTACTCAGACACATCTGCTGGCTCTGCCTCAAAACAACTGGAATTCTAGAAACTGTTTACTGAATCAGTATTCATTTGTCCTCTGTTCCACACTTCCAAAGTCCAGTTAATGTCTCATCTGTTTTTTAGGAATTTTCTTGACCAGATTTCTTTTGCTCCAGTATTCAATTTCTATAAAACAACATATTTGTTATTTCTTTAGAATAATAATATAATATTTTGTACTGACTGTTTAGGAAACATATGTCAGCCTTTTCTGTTACATATAGTTAGCACACCTGGAAACAAAAATCAGATTTACATTTTACTTGCATTTATCTCAGTGCCCATAATTAAAACATGTCAGTTTTTTTTTTCTGAAATGTGTATTTTGAATATACAAATAAAGAATACATGAATCTTGGTGGTGATTTTTACCCAGGATAAAATTGTGTACATGCATGTTTGGGTCTGTGTGTTTATGTGACATTGCACATGATTTTGTGATAGTTTTTACTTCAGTCAAGAAATTTAAAGTTTTGAAGTTGTTAGCTTGAGTTCTCTATTTTAGTTAGCATCTCTTTTTAATACTCATTAGTATCATACATATAGACATCAGGATTAAAGTACAAAATAAAATTACATGTGAGTGTTTTAAATGAGGCTTACAATGAATGAATTTGATTATTTGCCAGTGACTATATCAAATGTTCCACTTAAGTTTTTGCATTTGGATTTCATTATCCTAAAAAATAAATATAATATATATTTCTTAATTTGGGTGATGAGATATCTGAAATTTTTGAAGACAACAGAAATTTGTAAATCCCAGTTCAGAGATATTCACACATGATTTTTTTTTATTTCTCCCATTAAGACATTTTACTTTTATATTGTGATTATTTTCATATTTTAGCACTTTTATTTTGGCATTTCTTTTGGTATTTCTTATGGGAAATGGCAAAATTAAAAGAAAGGAGAAGCTTATGTTATTTAACTCATATTTAACTGGGATATTTAACATATATCAACCATTCCTCACCAAAAATAAAGTCACATCTGCTAAATTTTGTGCCAAAGAAATGGAGCCTAATTAAATGGCTATGGTATCAAGAGATACACACAAAAGAATGCTATGAAATATGTCCAGCAGGGCATTATGGACACACACAAAATTGATCCAGATGCAACATTCTTCTTTCTAAGAACAGCCTTGCAGATGATGTATGGTTGATGAGGCAGTTACTTCTTGATGTCTGTCTGTATCTAACACAGGATTGCAACAGCTCTGTGATAATAGGATTTACAGTGTATTGGGTCTTGTATCACCAGGTCTCCCAGTGATGAGATGAACAATAAATATCACTTGTTGAATGATGAACAATCAGTAAGATGGATTGATAATTGACTTGTCAGTATGAACAAGATCCAGGGCAGGATCTTAGATATGAGGACAAGATCAGGTCATCAAAGAGAAAGATTATGATCACAGCAGATATTTATTCTCTGTCACTGTTAAGGGCTTCAGCGTTGGTCCCTAAACTGTAAGGACTAACAAATTGACTAGGCAAGGAGTAGGGACAAAAGCAGAAACTTAATTCTAGAATTACTATGCCAAAATGTGAATAAGGTAAAATATAAATTTGTAATAGCATTGAATAGAAGGTTTTCCCCTAGATTCACTAGATAGTATGTCTGATCATCTAAGGTGATTCAATGCTATAGAAGCTCAGAAAGTCTGAATGTATGAACATGTATATCCATGATGAATGGAGGTGGAGGAAAGCTGAGGGTTTTGGCAATATTTTATTCCTCTTTCTGTACTTGTTTAGAAACTCAGTTGAGGATGATTTGAATGCAGCAAGTTTAATTTTCATGTCTTTTCAATTAATTAGAGTAGCATTCCCTTTCTATAAGATGACTCTAAGCCCAAGTTTTCATGTAAACCTGTTGACCTGGTATAATTATTAATTGCATAATTTTCACTCTGAAAAGTGCCTCAGTTGAATAATAAATTAAACATTGGCTTTTCTTAAGCTTTATTTTACTCATGTTTATTTATTAGACTTGTCTCATCTTCTATAAAAGCATCACATTTTTAGACAAGGATTGTGTATCTTTCATGAGAACACATGATATTATTGTTGATTGCATTGGGCTTTTGATTTGTATTAGTCCATTCTTGTGCTGCTATAAAAAGACACCTGACCCTGGGTAATTTACAAAGAAAAGAGGTTTAATTGACTATAATTCCACAGGCTGTGCAGAAAGCATGACAGGATCTACTTCTGGGGAGGCCTCAGGGAATTTTTACTCATGGTTTCTCACAATAACTGACTCACTCACTATCAGGAGAGCAGCACCAAGGGGATAGTACTAATCCGTTCATGAGAACACCACCCCCATTATCTAACGACTTCCCACCAAGCCCCTCCTCCAACACTATGGATTAGAATTCAACACGAGATTTGGGCAGTGACACAGATCCAAACCATATCACAGTTCAAATCTTGACTTTACTCCTATGTAAGTTTGATCAAATTATTTTAACTGTAAATTTTAGTTTCTTCATCTATAATATGAAAATAATTACGGTATCTAATAAATAAGGTAATAATTTAAAATATATATATATATGCAGAATGTTGAGCACAGTGATTGGAATATATGTTATTTAGTTTCAAACTGATTTTAGATACTATAACACAAATTAATATAACATGCTACAGCATATTTTGAGTCTAGGAGAAAAGTTACATCTTCAGACAAAGGGGTTATGGTTGGGTCAATTAAAAATTCATGGATAAAGGAGTTAATTTAATAACACAATATGTAGACATAATGAAGATATGATCATTTCACTTTCTAGTTAATTAATTCTACTTTCTAATTAATTCTGAGAGAACACGGTGGGCTTAATATTTGTCTGGTCTGAAAACCAGACAAATATTAAGTATCAAGAAAACATATATGGCAGTCTTACTCTGGGGCACTCATACAGGCAAACTATAGAATAAAAACCACTGGCCATTTCACCATTTTGAAGAACCAAAACAAATAAAGCAATCTATGTACTTCTGAAAGCGACATATCTTGAAGTGCTAAACCATATATCCAATATTTAAAAATATTAGGCACATGTAGAGCCGTGGGAGTAGTTCTTGGAGAAATGTTTATAAGGAAAAGATGGACAAAACTGTTTTTTAAAAAAGACTATATTTTGTTTTGTTTTATTTTTGTCTTGGAGAAGAGGTAAACATAGGAGTAAAAATAGAAAGCTTGGTATATGAGGTGAAAAGTAAAGAAATCTATTTGAATGAATCGGAGGGTGTCACTGAAGAAAATACTAAGAAATGAGGTTAAGAAAGAAATTGTAGATGAATGCTAAATCACAATCAATAACGAATGACTTGTTTAGAAAACGGAAACAAAATTAGTAAAAATATAAGTATACTTAATACAGAAAGTAGTTGGTTATTAATATGATATAATTTCAGAATAAATGAAAATGAATAAAGAACAATGAGACTTAAAATGTCAGAATTAGGAGGTCATACTTGCTTTTCAAGCTGTGAAGACAATTCCTGCCCCAGTTTGAACTGTATCTTTTTTACTAACTAGATGTATATTTGTTAAGTATATCGTGAAAGAGGCCATATATGCTGTTGCCAAGGTTGGAACACAGTGACTAAAGACACGATGTTTATTCCTGGCACAACCTCCAGCCTGCGACTATGTTCAATGATGATAATGAATAAAGTAGTAACTTTGAAGGATTCTGCATGTCAAGTGAGAAAGAAATGATGTCCGACCTCCTTACTTATGCAAAAAATATACCTTCAGAGTACTTCAGTAAGCTGAAAGAAGTGTATATAGAAGTTCTTAGCATACATAAGTTCTATTTTTCATTCATTGACCAATGGTAAAATAGTTTGATTCTAAATCAAGGTCTATTATTCAGCCTTTTTATAAAACCCTGTCATTTGCAACATGATGGATGGAACTGGACATTATGTTAAGTGAAATAATCCAGGAAAAGAAAGCCAAATATAGCATGTTCTTACTCATATGTGGGAGCTAAAAAAAAAGTTAATTCAACAGAAGTGGTGGGCAGAATAGTGGTTGCCAGATAATGAAAAAGATCGTGGAGGGAGGTGATGAGGAGAGAAGTTAGTTAATGGGTACAAAAATACTGTTAGGTAGAAGGAGTAAATTCTAGAGGTTACTAAGACAGTAGGGTAACTATCATTAACAACAATGTATATTATATTTCAAAATAACTAGCAGAGAAAATTTGAAATATTCCCAACATAAAGAAATGAGAAATGTTTGAGGTAATTTATATCCTAATTACCCTAATTTTTTCTTTATGCATTGTATGTATCTATAAAAAAACTATGTATGCTATAAATAAGTACAGCTATTGTATATAAATAAACAATTGAAAGTACATTATCATTACTGACAATCTAACATATTACCTGTCTTAAACAGTGCTTGGTGCATAGTAATTCTTTTATAAATAATAACAATTGTTGCCATTGCCCTTATTAGAAAATCATCAAGGGATAGCATGTGTTATGAGAAAACAAAGGGCTTAAGATGGGATCCTGGTGAATGACACTTTATGATTTCAGACAAAAATTACATACACACACATTTACACGTACCCATTAAACAGACTATCAAGACATTCATTTCCTTATATACTTTATAATTTTAAATATAAATGCTGTCTTTGATGTTCCTTGGAAGTACTAGTTTTACTAAAGATCAACTATTTAACATCCTATTGGTTTAAAAAGACATTAAATTTAAGCAACAAACAGTATCTAAAATAATTCTATATTGGTCATATAGAATGCCCTTCAAAACTTGCAGTATGATTTATGCCTTCAGGTTTTTTTCAATAATATAGTGTGCATGATCTATGTTTTTGAATATCTTTGCGATAACTCTTTTAACATACACCAGTAAAGGTATCTAGCTATACATGGTTGGCAATTTGTTTCTACATCATACATAATTGTATCTCTCATCAGTTTAGTAAAAGGCAGTAAACACAAAAAGATAGAGGCTCATATGTAGAGGAGAAATTATATTTTCAATTGAGTTGCAAATATTCAAACAGGATAATTTTTGAGATTTTTATTGTAATTACAGTAATTATTTACTGAAAATTTGTTAGTCATGCCTATATTTTAGTGCTAAAAATAAGAGTGAAATATGAGCTCAGTGTTTAATAGTCTGTTTATCAGATGTCTCATGGGCAGTTAAAGTTCTGTAAGTGGTATCTATGAGGCATGATTGAATCAACAGTCCTTAGGAAAGAACAAACTGATAAAATGATTGAAATCGCTCAGTAGATTAAGCCAGATTTAGATTATTTCTGCTAATAGAATGTAGCTTTAATTAAGTATCTTGAAAATCAAGTAGCTTCTTTTAAATTAGAATGTTATTGATTTAAGTCTTACTTAAATCCAATAAAGATGCAATTGAAAATTCAGATATCTTGGCTTTTCTCCGGAAAATTCCAATGCAAAGGGAAAATGTATGGCTTAAAATCAGACTTCTAAATTTTTAAAACCCTAAAGCTAATTTTAAATTATGTAAAAGTAAAGATTGATTTTTTAAATTAAAGATATAATTTATAGATGTAAAGATAATAGCAGCATTACTGGCAAAACAGGGCTTAGTAATTAATTACTGGCCAAAACAAAACAGGGCTTAATAATAACTCCTTAAATCCACCAGTAGCTTTTCAAAAAATTAAATTTAATTCCATCTGTATATTTGGATAGACTACTACTTTCATATTCTAATTCAATTAGTAGGCTTTTAAAAACAGTGTTTATATTAATGCAACAGTGTTTTAGCTTCCATGGCATACAATTGACTGTGTGAAATTTTACTCAATCGCTAATAAAATACTTTGTGTTAAATGCTTACAGTTAATTGAATAGCATATTAATGATAAAGTTTTGGAAGTCTTGTTTTGCAAAATATAATTAAATGATTTTTGTTTTTCTCTACAAAGATAATATAAATTTTAAATTCCTTTTCTACTCCAACTTTAAGCCACATTTTTATTTTTATAAATCTATGTATAGTCGACATATTTGTATGTGATCTCTGTACAATTATATCATAAATGGAGAATTTTTAGACTGAAATTCCTTTTCACCTGCCTTCTCCCTAACTTATAAACAGATCAATAAACTTGAATTTAGAGATCTATCACCATGGTCATATTAAGGAGATTAACATTAAGAAAAAAAAATGTGTGTGTGTGTGTATATATATATATATATATATATGTATATTTACATATTGTGGAAATGGAGGCGATCAGATAAGACATTCTCTGGACAATTATACTAAAAATCTAACAAAGAAGAATTATTTTCCTCCTATTTTCAAAAGAGAAAATGTGTGTCTCATGAAATAAATTATAATCCATTCAAAAGGAGAGCCCTTTAAAACTACTTCAAAATATGTACTTTTCTTAGGACAAATCTGAAGCAGACACTGGGGACACAAATGCAATTTGAGACATTTCATTTTTCCACTACTTATTTAGTCTCTGTTATTAAAGCTTCTCTCATAGTTAAAGAAGAAATGGAGTACTGAACTTCATGTCAAGCAAAGGGAATAGAAAAACAACCCTAAAACTCTACACTGCTTAGTCCAATTTATGGAGCGATTTGAGGCAGGTAATTCAGATACTGGAAAAACAGCCTTTCACTTAAGTACCAAAAAATCTAATTTAATGCAGTTGATATCTTCATTTCAGCCAGGAAAGCTGTTTCATCTTCATTTTAGTCTAGATTGCTACTATATGAAGTGACAGTGAGTTTACATGATCTGGTTGTATATTTATTTTCTGAAAAGGGTTGAGATGCCATCATTTTTCAAATTTATTTGCCACTTCATTTCTTATTCTAGGAAGACTCAAAGTGTGAAATGGACACAGTAATCTCATTATTTTAAATTCACTCAACTTCAGAAATAGGAAATTATGGTTACTTAAATAATTAGTACGTCTGAAAATTGAGGATGTTAACACACTTTACATTATGTCATTTTAAATGAATAAAAAATATTTACTAAAGTCAATTCTTTGAAGCCCTTTGAATAACAGCTACCAAGGCTTGAATAGTTTTTCACTCTGTCACTTTCCATTTTTGTTTTCATTTTAGTCTACTTTTTAATATGTTTAACTCCTTATATCTCTGTCATCATCTACATCTCTCATTTAGTAGATAATTTGTTATTAAAATACAAAAACACATGAGTAGTAAATCAAGAAAGCTAACTTTAATCCAAGTGACATAGATAAGCAAGTTCTGTCTACACATGTCAGAATCAGAAAAATAAGACTTAATTTGAGCAAAGAGGTCAGACAACTCAAGTAAAAGGATGGTAGAAAAGTGAGAAATAGGTTTTAAAATACAAATTGTATCAAGAGTTTGTCAGTAAAACAATGATACAATTTTACCAAGATCTGCATTTCTATCCATGTTAATTAACACATAACTTATTTGTAAGTTATTTTTGTGAGTCTTTTATAGCACAAAATGCTTTCTTTGTAATGCACTCTGTATTTATTTCTTTCAGGTGTAGTCTAGGCCCTCAGTGCCTCAAGGCTACACTAGATTCATGTCATATTTTTTGTTGTTAACACTTCCTCTACCCATAATTAACTGATTATTCTTTTCTGGAACAGTTACACTTTACCTTTAATTTACCTGTATCACTATTCCATTACCAGCCCAAAATTGCTTAAAAAAAGAAATTGAAAACATGCCTAGAATTCAGATCATTCTCCAATTTAGCCAATCTAGTACTGATTGTCATTTTCAAGATTCTTTTGTCTCTATTTTCAGATATAAGTTTCAGATCTTTCATATCTTTAACTATAGATGTCAAAAGTCAAAACCCTATCATTTTAAAAGAAATGTCACGGAAATTTCAGAGAATCTGTAAGTATAACAAGGCATCAACTATCAAAATAAACAAGCAAATAAAAATACTAACATCTAGTTCTTTGAATATAACACTCTGATATTCACTTCCTGTCATCACATAATTACTGTTTCATATTCGTAATTACTAAATTTTGTTCACTTACTGGGATAATGTACTTCTTTATTTCCTATCTGTTATTGATAATAATTTTGTTGTCCTCCTGGACATGTGATTCTCCTTGAATTAGACATTTGTCAGCCTATTTCCTAGGAGTGTCCAACAAATTCCAGGCTTAATTTCCTCTATGTTTGTTCAATCATGTTTTCATAAATGATGTTTATGACTTCCAAATAATAAAATTGATTGGTGTGGCAATATTATTAGTTAATAAAATATGCTGTATGTATAAATAGAAAAATAGGTGATATTATCCCAGGAAGTTTTAAGGATCAGTTAGAAAAAAATATGGTTGGATTTGAAATGGTTTTCTTCAGACTCAAAAAAGAATGAATAAAGGAAGAATAAAGACATTTGATGTCAGCTTGTTATTAGAGTCCAGAACACCATATTGTGACTGTCACTATGAATATGCCATGAGCGGGCATATTGTTGTGAAATGAGATTATTACTAACATAGTTTCTCAGACAGATGTTATAGGATCTTGTTTTGAGAACTGTTACACAGTAAAAATAATTTAAAATTCAAACTAAAAAAAGCAAAAACAGCCAGTAGTATTTTTTTGTTGAGAGTTAGAATATTAAGACTCTCAAGTTCCTTCTTGTTAATATCTTTATTGGTCCTGGGCACAATATTCATAACACTATATATTAAAGTTTCAGTGGAAAAAAATATATATGTATATAAAATCCAATGAAATCTACATATTTATATATAGGCATGCAAATTATATATATATATATATATATATATGGCTTTTTTTTTCTCAGTCAATTTGAGTTTATAGCCAATCTTCCACTATCTGAGTTCTCAAATCTACAAATATTCCGATGGTTACCAAGTCTCTTAGCCCCATTGGTCATGTTTTCAGGTAATGTTTCCACGTACCTTTTGCTACCTACTTTGTACAATATAATAAAAGTGTGATTTTTATTATGAATTTAATTAATTTAATTTGTTGCTTGACAATGCAAAGACATTAGTCTTGCTCTTTGGTGTTTTTTTTTTTTTTTTTTTTTTTCAGATGGGGAGGATGAGAAGGTGACAAGCCACATTCAATAGAGTGATAAAACACAAGACTTCTGGAGTCCAGCTATTTATATTTAAATCCTAATTCCAACAACTCTGAACCACGAACCTTGAACAAGATCACTAACTTTCTTCAATTTCAGGACCTTCATGTAAAAAATAGAAATAGTATCTATCAAATATATTTGCTGTAAGGATTAAATGTAAGTTGATCTTAAAGCAGTAGTTGTTTATAATGTTAGCTATTTGGGGTTTTGTTTTTTGTTTTATTTTTTCATCCTCACCTTTTGTTACATGATAGCTTTTATTAAATTATTTTTTTAATTAGTAGATGATATAGATTGGAACATGACAGTGAAACAGGATATTTCCCTGACCTCTTCATATGCAGGAACTGGAGTGCAAGGATGCAGACAGGGTTGAACTCCACTCACTCACTGCTCCACCTCTCATGAGAGGGGGAGTACAGGTGAGCAGGTACAGGAGCTGGGGGAGCACTTTGCAAGACTGAACTCTGTACCCACCCTGCAGCAGCATCTAGTGGAGAGTGCCTATGACCCCTGAAGCCCCAGAGGAAGTGTTAAAGTGTCCTTTTAGCTTTACCGTTCATGAATGGCTTACATATTGGCAACTCAGTGGAGGGTCAGTGTGAGAGCCTTTGGCATCCACACTCATGGTACCTCAGTTCTTGTCCAGTGTCCAGGAGGAATCAGGTGATATGAACGACTTGAATATGGTAAATGTGGAGGATTTTACTGCCAATGAAAGTGGCTCTCAGTGGGAAGAGGAGCTGAAAAGAAAATAGAGGGGGAAGGTAATATTCTTTTTCCAGACAACTGGACTCCTCTCTGAAGCTACACCATCAAGCTGTTCTCTGAAGTCAAACCACTTCTCTCCGACATGCAACCATAGTCTCTAACATCCAGCTGCTTCTCCTCTCTCTGCTGGCTGAACCTGGGGTTTATATGGGTACAGAATGATGGGCTGGGGATGACAGGGATGTAAGTTCTCACTTTGAATCACACCATTAGGCGTTTTGGCTTGAGGGTGGGGAACTTGCCAGGGACCTGCCCTCTTCTGCCCAGAATTTCCCTGTCTCCTGTTCCTATTAGTAGCTTTATTGGGGATTAGGTTTCTAATGTGGAACTTTCTTTAATTAATTAAATTCCAGTAACAACAAATTTAGATGTTATTGAATGCTCAGATTAAGAGGAGTCTTCTCCCTTTCTCACTTTTTTGTAAAAGTATGTTTTTAAACCTATGTTATATAGCCATTAAGCTCATGAAAGCAGTCACCAGAGAGCTTGAACTTTATCCTAGTTCCACACATTCTTGAATGCGTTACTCCAAGCCAATTAGTCTCATTTGAATCAGTTTTTTCCCCTTACAAAATGTAGATAATAATACCCTTTATATAAGAGGTTCATGGCAAAGTTGAGGTGAGGTAATTTATATAAAGCACATGGCTTAGCAACTCATATGTAGCAAAATTTATAAATATTGGCATTTCAAATTATTCTACTTTTTAAAGATGGGGCCATATAAACTTTAAGCAAACACCTCAGTAGTTTTCACATATGATGTACAGGTGATGAGGCTGGGTACCAGATGTTTTGATTTATTTTATTTTTTATTTTACTTTAAGTTCTGGGATACAAGTGCAGAACTTGTTTACATAGGTATACTTGTGGTGTGGTGGTTTGCTGCACCTATCAACCTGTCATCTAGGTTTTAAGCCCCACATGCATTAGGTATTTGTCCTAATATTCTACCTCCCTTCCCCTACCCCAACTGACCCCAGTGTGTGTTCTTCACCTCCTTGTGTCCATGTGTTTTAGCTATTCAATTTCCACTTATGAGTGAAGATATTAGGTGTTTGGTTTTCTATTCCTGTGTTAGTTTGCTGAGGACTATGGCTTCTAGCTTGATCCATGTCCCTGCAAAGGACTTTTTAAAAAGTACTTTAAGTTATAACTTAACGAAAATAATTTTGTGAATTAACACTGGAAAGGTTTTTCTAAATATATGCTTACAGTGATTTTGTTTCATTAATCATGTTAAGCCAAGAAACATTGAGTCAATTTTAATATTTAAAAATTATTTCTTTTTTAGTATGTATTTTGATTTTTTAGTTAACATATGTTTGCATAAAGATATGTTAGAACATAGTTTTCTTAAAATAATATTTATTTTAATAATTTAATGATACAAGTGTTTTTTTTTTACAAGAATGAATTGTTTAGTGGTGAAGTCTGGGCTTTTAGTGTACCTGTCATCTAAATAGTGTACATTTTACACAATAGAAAATGTTTCATTCCTCACACCCCCATACCTTCCCCTTCTTAATCTCCAGTGTCCATTATACCACTCTGTATGCCTTTGCATACTCATAGTTTAACTCCTACTTATAAGTGATAATATGCGGTATTTGGTTTTCCATTCCTGAGTTACAGCACTTGGAACAATGGCCTGCAATTCATCCAAGTTGCTATGAAAGAGATTATTTCATCTTTTTTTATGACTCAGTGGTATTCTGAGGTATATATAAACCATATTTTCTTTTCCCATTCATCAGTTGATGGACACTTAGGTTGATTCCATATCTTTAGAATTGTGAATTGTGCTGTGATAAAAATGCATGTGCAGGTGTCTTTTGATATAATTATTATTTTTTTATTTTTTGGATAGATAATAGTGAGATTTCTGGATACAATGGTAGGTCTACTTTTAGTTCTTTGAGAAATAGCCATATTGCTTTCCATAGAGGTCATGCTAATTAACATTTGCACCAGCAAAGTACAAACATTTCATTTTCACCACATTTGTCTCAACATCTATTGTATTTTTGTTTGTTCCTTTGTTTCTTTTTTGGGGTCTCACTTCATCCCCCAGACTGGAGTGCAGAGACATGATATTGGCTTGAAGGAATGTATTCTCTTCCCAGGTCCACACAGGGGCATAGTTTCAAGGGCAAGAACTTCCCAGTGCCATGCCTCCCCCATCTCTCCATGGGGAATTAGAGATCTTTAAATTTTCACGGGCACGGGAAAGAATCAAAGGTAAATCACTCCAGCAGAAGATTAAAGGAACTCCTTTCATAGGTCAAAGGGCTTGGACAGAGGAGATTTCCTCCCAGGTTAAAAGTCCCTGTCCCCCACATCAAAGCGGATTCCATATTTGGGTCTCCTTCCACAATATCATGGAACCTTTTTCTCTCCTATCTTTTTCTTTCTCCTTTTTCTTTTTCTCTGCCTAAATAAATCACTTTCTACAAAATCTCTTTGGGGTCCGATATTTACTTGTGAGCGCAGCATGCCTGGTGTGGTCCCCTCTCCCATTCTTGGGTGACTGAGAGACCAAGAGCCTGGAGAGATAGCCCACAGGGGAGTGAGCTAAGCCTCCCCTGCACCCTGGATCCCGGAAGCTGGCAACAGGCTCACTGCTGCCTTGACTTCCTGGGTTCAGGTAACTATCCCACCTCAGCCTCCCAAGTAGCTGGGAAAATAGGCCTGCCACCACAACTGGCTAATTTTTGTATTTTTTGTAGAGACAGGGTTCTGCCATATTACCCGGGCTGATCTCAAACTCTTGTGCTCAAGTGATCTGCTTGCCTCAGCCACCCAAAGTGCTGAAATTATACATGTGAGCCACTGTGCATGGCCTATTTTTAACTTTTTAATAATGGTCAATCTGCTTATGACAAGGTGGTATCTCATCATCTTTCAATTTGCACTTCTCTAATGATTAGTAATGTTCAACACTTTTATATGTTTTTGGTCATTTGTTTATCTTCTCTTGAGAAATGTCTATTCATGTCATTTCTCATTTTTAATATATATAGTTATATATATATATTTGCTAATTTGCTTGAGTCCCTTGTAGATTCTGGATATTAGTCCATTAGAGGTATAGTTTGCAAATAATGTCTGCTATTCTGTAAGTTGTCTATTTACTCTGTTGATTATCTCTTTTGCCTTTCAGAAACTCTTTAGTTTAGGTAAGTCCCATTTATTTATCTTTGTTTTTGTTGCATTTTCTTTGGGAGTTACAGTTATAAATTCTTGACCTAAGCCAATGTCTGGAAGTGTTTTTCCTAGGTTTTCTTCTAAAATTTTTATGGTTTCAGGTCTTCGATTTAAGTGTTTTATCCAACTTCAGTTAATTTTTGTATATAGTGAGAGTTATGGATCCAGTTTCATTCTTCTATACATGGCTATCCAGTTTTCGCAGAACCATATATGATTTTGTTTAATTTGTTGAAGATCAATTGGTTGTAAGTATTTGGCTGTATTTTTCTATTCAGCTCCATTGTCTATGTGTTTACTTTTTACCAAGACCATGCTGTTTTGGTTACTGCAGCCTTGTAGTGTAATTTGAAGCTGGAAAGTGTGATGTTTTTAGATTTGTTCATTTTGCTTAGGATTGCTTTGGCTGTTAGGATTCTCTTTTGGTTTCATATGAATTTTAGAATTATTTTTTCTAATTCTATGGAAAATGTTATTAGTATTTTGATAGTAATAAAGAATCTGTAGATTGCTTTGGGCAATATGGTTATTTTTAGGATATTGATTCTTTCAATCAATGAGTAGGATGTTTTTTCATTTGTGTCATCTATGATTTATTTTTGCAGTATTTTATGGTTCTCCTTGCAAAAATCTTTTGCCTTCTTAAATTATATTTCTTGATATTTTAAATGTTTTGCAGCTGTTGTAAATGTGATCAAGCTCTTCATTTGATTCTCGGTGTGATCTTGATTTGATTCTCAGCATAGGGTAATGCTACTGATTTGTGTACATTGATTTGGTAACCTGAGACTTTACTGAATTTATATATCAAATCTAGGAGATTTTTGGAAGAGTACTTAGGGTTTTCTAGGAATAATATTATAGTTAGAGATAGTTTGACTTTCTTTTTTTCTAATTTAGATTTCTTTAGAAATCTCAAAGATTAGATCTAATGATTTAAAAGATTAGATTAGATTTCTAATTCCTTTCTTTCTATTGTCTGACTGCTGTTGCTCGGACTTCCAGTACTATGTAGAACAGAAGTGATAAAAGTGAACATCCTTATCTTGCTCCAGTTCTTAATGGAAATGCTTTTAACTTTTCCTTATTTAATATGATGTTGGCTGTGAGTTTGTTATATATGGCTTTTATTATCTTGAGTTATGTTTCTTCTATGCCTAAATTGTTGAGGGATTTTATCATAAAGGGATGCAGGATTTTACTGAATGCTTTTTGTTCATCTATTGAGATGATAATAAATAGTCAACAAAATGCTATCAAATCAAATCCAACAGCACATTATAAAGATGATTTTCTATGATTAAGTGAGTTTCATCAAAGGCATGCAGGGATGGTTCAACATACATAAGTCAATAAATGTGATTCACAAAAATAGTATTCAGTACAACTTACTTTTGATGAGAAGTATACTATTAACTTGAAGTAAATTTGGAAGCCAGTATAAAAATATTTTTCATTTTTTCCACTTGCCTCTACTATCATATTAAAATTGGAAGCCTGTTAAAAATAGTGTTTGTGCCTCCAAAATTTGTTTTTGGTGGCCTTAATTATCCAATATAATGGCATTACGAAGTGTAGCATTTGGAAGTGAATTAGGTTCAGAGGAAGTAATAAGAATGAAACCCCCATGTTGGGATTAGCATCCTTAAATGAAAAGGAGACAACAGACATTCCTCTCTGTGACTTGTGAGGTCACAGCAAGCCATTAGAAATCCAGGAATTGGGTCCTTTCCAAAACCAAATCTGTTAGCATTTTGATCTTCAGCTTCCCCGACTTCAAAACTAAGAGACACATATGTTGCTTAAACCATCCAGTCTATGATATTTTGTTATAGCATTCCTAACTAAGACAGAAGTCTACTTTTAAAGTCATGTATGTAAGTACCATTAAAATGCTTGTAGATGAATGAAATTAAAAGATAAAGATAGATACGTTTTATTTTTTAACATAAGCTCCATCAAGATCAATAATTCACAAGTTATTTACAAGCTTTTTAGTCTATCCCTAAAGAACTCTGTGGCCTGGGAATTAAACTATGTCAATGTCGTCATTTTTGCATTATTAATTGAATAAAAATAGGTTTATAGATGTTTTAAGTTCAGGAAACAAAAATCAATCAGAATGAGCCAAATCAGTACTACAAAGTGAATACCTAATGATTTTTCATATAAACTCTGGAAAAATTACTCTTGATTGATAAAAAGAATAAGTAGGATAATTGTCATGGTAAAGAAGACTCTCTGATGAAGGCTTCCCAGCATTTTTCTACCAAAGTTTTGGCTTTCTCCAAAAACTCTGATAATAAATAGATATCATCACTCTTTGGGCATTCAGGAAGTCAAAAGGCAAACTTAGGCATCCAAAAAAAAAGAAAAAAAACTATTACCATGACTTTTGCTCTTGACGAGTCTACTTTTGTTTTGAATGGGTCACTTTCATCTCTTTGTAAATTTTTCTTGAAAGGCATTCATTTTAATAAGCACATAAGAAGGACCACTTTGAAGTATATTTGGGTTAATATTTTCTCATATTTATTTTTAATAAGGCTTATTTTTACCAAAATCTTATACTGTGCTAGATGTACTTACTGATTAAGACATATATCAGGCACTAACACCAAAAATGTTTTTCCTACTTACTTTATATGAACTCTATAGTTAGTTTTGACAATAGGCAAAAGTTCTAATGTAACATTGTTAAATGTTTGGGTTTGTTTACATGAGGCAATAAATTAATTCCGCAAAAGTAGTCAGCTTCTGTTTTGTCACAAAAATGAGTGTTTGCAGGAACAGAAAACCAAACACCACATGTTATCACTTATAAGTGGGATTCGAACAGTGAGACTACATGGACACAGGGAGGAGGACATCACACACCAGAGGGTGGGGGCTACAAGAAGGATATTGTTAGGAGAAATACCTACTGTAGATGACCAGTTGATGGGTGCAGCAAACTACCACAGCATGTGTGTACCTGTGTAACAAAACTGCACATTCTGTACATGTGCTCTAGAACTTAAAGTACAAAAATAAAAAAGAAATGAGTGTTTCCTTTCTTTTCTGTACCTCTATTCTCAAAACCTCACAAAGTGCTGAATGTATCCACTAGACCTCCTGCTATCTGAAGCCTGTTATGTATTACCCAGTGTTTTGTTTTGTTTTCAGTAGCAAACTCACAGTACAACCAATAGTATCACTAATGCTAAGATGGTTAGGCAGAAATCCATCCAAATCTAACAAATACATTTCAATTATAAACAAATAATTCCAATGGAGTATACTAAAATTATGGGACAATATGTGAATTGTTATGGAGGTAGAATATATTTGTCTGGGTGTGCTGCTTAATGAAGTCACTATTAAGAAGCTGGTTTTTGGAACTAAAATAAAACTAAAGGCTTCAAAACTAAGCCTTTATCATCAGCAAAGGAAGTTATCACAGGAATTCTAGTCACAAATTTATAACAGAATAATGTGGGTTGCTTTTAGTATAAGCTGTGTATACAATAGGCAAAAAGTGGGCAAAAATTTTTTTGAAGAACAATTACTTCATTGTAACTGGCTAAATAGTAAAAGAAAGAAAGAGAGAAAGAAAGAAGAAAGAAAGAAAGAAAGAAAGAAAGAAAGAAAGAAAGAAAGAAAGAAAGAAAGAAAGAAAGAAAGAGAAAGAAAGAAAGAAAGAAAGAAAGGTCTGCTTATTGAAGTATGCAGAGACATAAATGGTATCATTTCCAGAAATAAAATAGAATAAGAAAAGCTCAATACACTTAAAACATCAGATTGCCTTTGATATACAAAGGAAGTAATCCAGAGGCGTAACTTTTCTATGTGGCCTGTACACCCCAATAGGCAATATTCCTGTGCCTTAATCATCCTTAATCATCCCAGGGCCAGGTACGAGGCAACTGGAGACAACCCGTGTAACCCAAAGCCCACTGAAATTAATTATTTAGTCAGTCATTTAGCCAATCCTAAGCTGTTTATCCTGCCTGCATTTCTTTTTCTAGAAAACCCCAATAAAGGCCCTAGCCTTGGGCTTTCCTTTTGTTTTATTCTACCACCTAACCCAAATATTGTGCTTCCACAAATGCTTTGCATCACATGCTGTGGCCCCTTCTCTATGACCTGTAAGTATAATATATTATTCCTTTGGCCTTTTCTTTAGTGAATTATTTAAGTCTAGTTTGAAGTTTTCTTCTTCCAGAAATGATTTCTAGTTAGTCCTACCAGTCATATAAGACACTACTAATCTGGAAGTCTGTTAAATTTTCTCTATGAAGTGTTTTTGACCATGTGGTAGCATAGATTCATACCACAAAATTAAGGGAGGACTAGCTTAGTTATAAATTGTCCTAGAAGAAGTTCCAGCACCATACACAGAGCCACTGAAATGATAATTTATTTTTATCATTGTATTTTTTTTTACTAACCTTTTTACTTAGGGTATAGCCTGTTGACCCCCAAAGTCTGAGTAATTTTTAATTAGACAACTAAAGTCGATTGAGCCCTAGATTTTTCTTCCATCTTCTGCACCCTGTGCAGTCATGCAAGTATAAGGTCAACAGATCCAGGGTTTTGTATATGTTATCAAAATAAAAACTGCCTTTGGGGTCCTTTGTCTCCCTAACGTCACTTTGTTTTAAAACTCCTGTAATTTTATTTATCCTCCAAATTTCCGATTTATAAGATTTTTTTCAGACTAGCTAATAAAATATATTGTTGGATATTGAAATACCCATTTCAAATAATTATGACCTTAAATAGTTCATGACTTTATCTTGTGTGTATTTGTTTATTACTTTTAATTTGAAGGGAGAGATATAGCTGTTTATCGGTATACAATTTTATACTATGTAATCCTTAATACTTTGAAGAGTAAACTTCCTGTGCATGTAAGTGCACTGTACTTTAATCAGTTTTCTTTGTTTGCGTTCTTTTAATATCATCTTACCTCCTTTATGCCAACATTACTTTAACATGTTACTTTTTGCAAATATTCCAGAGTTGTTTCATTTTATTAGTAGTATCAGAAATAAAAATAGAAGCTTCTTATCAGAATTTAATCTTCTCTATTATCCAAGAAGTGTGGAAATCCAGAACATCTATGATATTCAGGCTTTTATAGCCATATCGTTCTGCTATATTAGGCCCCCAAGAACATGATTGGTCCCAAAATTACTGTTGGAGCTCTAGCAATCATATTTACACTCAACTAGTAGGAAATAAGAAAACAAGTTCCGATGCTCCTTTTATTTAAGGCCATTCCCCAGAAATTTTACTTACATCTAATTACATTTCTTTGACAAAATTTAGTAATGTAGCCACACCAAGCTGTAAGTCAGTCAGAAGTATTTAATCATATAATCTGCTAAATCTGCTGACTGAAAACCACAGATTATAATGATATACTCTGGGAAACAGAAGCCATTGGATTTCCAACCTGTCAAAGTTCCAAATTGCATGATATTTAGCCACTGAGTGCCTCCTTTAGCAGAAAGCTGCATCCCCACTTCAACACTAAGTGTCTAATCCTAGCTAAGTACTTCTCTCTTGAAGGACTCTAATAGAAATAGCAAGAAATGGACAACTAAGACCAACACTATTAATTTTCTATTATTCTCTCTACTGCTGCTTTTAATTCTATCTGAAAATGTAAGGATATAGCTTCCATTATATAACAGACATCATCAGATTGTCAGCCTGCAATATGTAAGTACTCGATTCTTGCCACCCATCTGCTATTATTCCAGTGTTTCATATTTTTGGCTCTTTCATGTACAGCATTCTGACTTCTAACTCCCAAATTTGTAATCATTAGGATTAGAGTAACCTGAGAGTTTCAAAACATACAAAAGAACTAGAGTTTAAACAAAATAAATGTTTACTTTTCTGTGATATTGCAAAAGGTCAGAAATAGGCATGCTACCAGTGATAGTGTTGCCCCAAAACTATAGGAACACAGACTCCTTTAGTCTTATTTTTCCACATGGAAAAGTTTCCATCCTGAAGGTGCCAAAGTACTAGGGGCCAAAATGGCTGGTGAATCTTTATGTAGTACATCAACACTGTAATTGGAAGGAGGAAGAAAGCATATAGTATTAAAGTTACCGCCAGTAATTTAGAGGCACTGCCTCTGTTTACATGTGTGGGAAGAAAAGACTTAAGAATCCAATCTGCATTTAAGGAAAGTAAGAAGGCAAGTGACCTGTTTTAATATCCTTTTATATATGTTAATCACAGATATCTTGGCCAAAAAGCAAAAAAAAAAAATAAAATACGATATTTGATAGCAGGAAAATCTGTATGTCTTGGTCATTTTCAGGGGAAAGTACTTGGCGGGCCATTTAGGACTGCTTATAGGAAACAAAAATAAAATATGTGGATATATGGGCAATGGCTCCCTGGAAAATGTCAATAAAGCTCTATCACTATCTTAATATAAAATGGAAGTGTTTCATAACTGATACGACTCCCTCTTGTGTAAGTACTGTGGTTATACACATCAGTTAGATGCCTTATATGTAAGTCATAACCAAGCAAGTCTAATGTAGTGAGAAAGAGCCCAGTAACCACATTAAAAGTCCTGTATCACTCTTTTTACAGTCCACTGAGATTATTTGTGTAACTGAAATTACTAGTAAAGTTTAATGCAGGGTAAGACCTCTGATTTGTCTGAGACTAATTTGTCAAACCAGTACTTCATAATATTTTATTCAGTTGGACAGTACTTACACATGGATGCAAATTAGGCTAAAGTGTACTTTTATTCTGAGGGACCATGTATCCAGTTAAATATGAGGAATTCCAATTTACCTTTTAAAAACATCTTAACAATATTAACATTGTTAATATTGAGGGACAATTAGGAGTCTCTGTAATTCACTTCCAAGTATTTATCTCATAAAAACTCATGAATATGCATCAAAAGACATGTACAAAAATGTTCACATATTGGAACTGATAAACATACTGGGTATTCCAAATGGCTGTGAAAATGGTTGCCTTTGTTCCTTTGTCTCCTCACTTGCAAAATTCCATCCTCAGCAGCCTTATAGGTAGAGAGAGTCAAACCTGATCCACAGCCCTAGAATCACTAAAATCAGAGAAGTCAGAAGATCTTTCCAGAAAGATTTACTCTGGCCAGAGCAGTTCTATTTCTTAGCTATCTTTAAGGACCAAAGTATCTCTAGAAAGTGTTGTCTTACACTTCGTTCAGGGTTTTTCACAAACCCTCGTTGTACGTTTGATCCCCTGGTACCATCTGTCTCCTCTCAGTCTATAGCACAGCCCTTGACTTCACTCACATCATAATGAAATATATAAATGGACACTGAAACTCAGGATCACAGTTGGCTGGGAAGGGTAGAAAGCATGCATTCACAAAGCCAAGGCTATCTTCCAAGAATCATTCCCTCTATCCCTCATTTTAAAAATAAAACTATAGCATATATAATATGGTTCTGTCTGCATAAAAGCATTTCTGTTAGTCTATCTGAGTAAATGTATAAAATATACCTGGCTGACAATGCCATCTACTCTTTATTTTTGAGAGTTAGAATTAAGGCAGATTTTGAAAACTTATTCTATAAGTTCCTGACATTTCCTTAACTATTAAAATAATCATATAACTTAAAAAGTAACATATTTTTCCAAGTCTCTTAAATATTAAAAGTATATTTTCTATGAAAAACAGATAAGATAATTATCCTGTAGATAATGACCTTAATTCATACTTATAAGATATTCTGGAGATACAATAATTCACCTTATAATTTCTTAGAAATTTGACAGAATTAAACATTATTTTCAAATATTTTATGTTAAAATACTCTATCTTATGTACATCATGCATTTCCATGCAAAGATCTTATCAGCAAAATGAACTGCACTTCAAATTAATCATAGCATGAAGCTCTCTTGTAAAAAAATAAACAATTTTATATAAAAAAGTTAAAATATAATGCTGCTGAAATGTTTCTGTTTAGCTCACAATGTGTCTAAAGTTAAAACAATCCATACTATCTAATAAATTAGTTTTCAATTCAGCATGAACCTTCATAATCACTTTATAATATAATACTTTTGGAAGGAGTTAATTTTTTGTCAATTAACTACAGATTCTATATGACTGAAAGATCAAGGGCTTATCTGCATTTGCACCTATATAAAAAAATAATAGTTTAAACTTTATATTTGCTCTTCATGCTGAATTTGTGCACATATAAAACTGCATGAAGTGTCCGATTCTCTGCCCACAACTTTCAGTAGCTAAGATAAATTGGCTGTTCTATTTCTTTGTCTCAAATTAATAACTAAGAGAGTTCTTCAAAATAAAATATGATTAGTCATCTTTAATCAAGTGGATAAATTGACTAATAGGAAGCGCCCAGTGATCACTCTTTGGAGAAATACATTAATTCATGTATACACTTGAGCTTTTCACTCAGAGAGGGTCGTTTATACTATCTGCACTGACTGCCATGTTAAGTGCATTTGGGGCTGGATAAACATTCAACTTGCTTCATGAAATGATGGTTTAGGTCCCTGGATAACTGTTAAGATTTGCAAACACCACATGAGTATGTGAGAGACTTTCTGTTTTAAATCAAAATAAGCAAGTTATGAAATGCCTCACATTTTTTTCCTGTTCAGGATGTGAGTTTATTGACATAAAGTTTTCTCCTCAAAAGCAACAGACATAACATATAAAAAATAAAATACATTTTATTATATTCCTTTTTATTTAAGCATTTTATAATTTATAACAATATTCATAATAAAACCTAAACAGGCAAAGAGTTTTAGACAGGCAATCATGTAATGTGTCAGAGTTAGACTACAGAAAATTCTTTATAAAAGGGAAAAATATGTTTTACTTTTTTTGATTATTTGTCAAAAAATAATTTTACAAAAGTGGTGCGTTCAAACCTTAAAGCTGTAAGATTCAAATCCTTTCAAATTAAACAAAGAGAAAAGAATACAAATCTTGAACAAGGTACTCAGATGTGTGTTAAAACCACAATGCCCTAGCGACAACTCAAATAAAAAATAATACCGTACTTCTCAGTACTATATCTCAAGTCAAAGCCACAGCCTGCATATAGGATAAGTTTTGCACTCATTCTACAATACACTTAATACTCTAGCACTTAGTATTTGTACTTTCTAAACAATAAATTCCACAGGATCCTGAAAATGTGAAAGCCATATATTTCCAAGTAAACAGGACTGTGAGGCAGGCTTCAGGCACATTTTTCCATTTTTAGGTTGATACAAAGAAGACAGTTTATATTTTTATTTTTTATGAAAAATTCCTATGTTTACAAATAGGGAAAATGAGATGTAATGGAGGAAACTAACTCGCTTAGGGTCACTCAAGTGGTATGGCACAAGAATATTCAGCTTTAAAGTTCATGCACTTACAACAACTACAAGTGGAACTAAACAATATGTGAGTGTAGTTAATATGCCATGACTACATGTGTCCATACTGGGGCATACTGTTTCCGTTATCTTTGGGTCTGACAGGTGTTTTATTTCATATGAACCCAAGATATGAATCTTTTACTTTCAGAAGTTGAGGTAGCAGCCAAATTTTATTTTATTTACATTGAGGTAATATTTACATTCTAAGAACAGCTGAGAGGATCAAGAGACGGTATGTGAATACAGAAAAGAAAGGAGCATAAAGTATAACTTTAGTAAATGTCCATGTATGATGGTAACAGAGTGATAGTTGTAAATATCTAAGTTAGAAGGCAATAGAAGCAGAAAACGGGTGCCATAGAACTAAATCAAGAAAAACTGAAGCATTTAAAAATTCATTAAAAAGAGAGGTCAACAATGAGAAAGAATAGTTGGAAATAGACAAAGTCTGTATTCCTCAAGATGAAGATACAGAGCAAGTACAGAGACAAGCAGAAATTCTTTTAGACAACAGAGAATCAAGGGATAATATGATAAAATTTACTAACGTTTGCTATTTGTAAAAAATATCTCAGGTAGCAAATGTGATGGAAATAATGATGAAAAGACACTTACGGTAAATCTATATGATAAGAAAAGATGTGAATCATTAATTTAAGAGACAATGAAGATCTAAATAAAACAGTGTGTGTAAAATAGGGAAGCTGGATATTATGAAGTGCTTCAGATTTCGGGATAGGAGATTTATTTTTGTTGTTTACTAAATATCTTAAATTTTGAAATTAAGAGACATGGCTCTTTTCTCCCACCTAATTCTCAAAAATTGATACAAACACTGCTGCAACAATAGTTATGTTAGTAGCATGATAACCTAGTAGACTTAAAAATTAACATTCTCAGCAAACTGACAGAAGAGCAGAAGATCAAACACCGCATGTTCTCACTCATAGGTGGGTGTTGAACAATGAGAACACATGGACACAGGGAGGGGAGCACTACACACTGGGGTCAGTTGGGGGGAAATAGGGGAGGGACAGTGGGGGGTGGGGAGCTGGGGAGAGCTAGCAAGGGGAGAAATGCCAGATGTAGGTGATGGGGAGGAAGGCAGCAAATCACACTGCCAACTGTGTTCCTATGCAACAATTTTGCATGTTCTTCACATGTACCCCAAAACCTAAAATGCAATAAAATAAATAAATGGGAAAAAAAAAAACAAAAAAACAAAAGAAAAAAAAAACTTATAGTTTAAATTATATAAATTACAGTTGAATATTAAAGGGAAAATAATAGCACAAAACTATATGATCTGATTTTCTTTAAGATATTTTAACTCCCTTTTAAAAAGTAATCAGTGAAAATTAGAATGACCAAAAAAAAAAAAAAATTAACTTATATAGACAGCACAGTTAAGGTTCTAAGGCACATATGTGAGAAGAGATATACAAAAAAATAGGTGATATGAAAAAGATGAAACTTATGATTGGTTCATTCTTACATTTTAGAACTGTTTATATGCATATGAGTAAACTTTCTCAATTTATACAAATTTAATATCTTATGTAACACCTGTAAAGCAATGGGACCAGGAGTAGACCTAAGGAGAGATAGAGTAATGTTACAGTAAAAGTCTTATAGCAGAATACAACTAAATTCCTCTCTCCTCTGTCACATTCAGCTTTGATTACAGTTATACATGAGGCAGTAATGCTATTATTCCAGCCAAATTAAGATTCACATACTTTTAGTGGATGAAATATTTTCAATACCTCAAAGTAAATAGGTCAAAGAACATAAGATTCACAACTTCAATAGGTATAAAGAAGCAGAAATTGAAATCACATTCAGATACCATTACACATACATCAGAATAGCTAAAATGGAAAGTTCTGGCAATACCAAGTGCAGACAAAGTGGTGCAACCTGAGAGCTTTCCTTCAGAGTGGTAGAGGGAATGCAAATTGGCACAATCAATGAGGAAGACTTTTTTGGCAGCACCTCCTAACACTGAATATATGAACCCAGGAATTTTATTTCTAGTTATATACCCAATAGAAATGTGCACATATGTTCAGTTAAGATATATATAAGAATGTTCATAGAAATAACATTTCTAATTGCCCCAAACTAAAACCTACCCAAATGTTCATAAGCAATAGAATAAATAGCTGAACTGTGTTAAATTCAACCAATGGTGATGCAAAGTAATGGTAATGAGTGGACCGCAAATATGCACAACAAAACAAATGAATTTCAGAAGCTAATGTTGAGCTAAATAACCTTGTGACAAAAATGCAGCTATTGCATCTCTCTCGGTGATACACACACACACACACGCGCACACACACACACACACACACAGAGTTAAAGAACAATGCAAATGGTTGCCTTCAGTGTGATGTAAATGAAAGAATGCTGATATGATCTGGATCTGTATCCCCACCCAAAGCTCATGTTGAAATATAATTCCCCATGGTGGAGGTGAGGCCTGGTGGGAAGTGATTGAATCATGGGGTTATGAAAAATGCTCTGGCCATGTAAAATGACCCTGCTTTCCCTTTGCCTTCTGCCATGATTTTAAGTCTCCTAACAGCCTGCAGAACTGTGATCCAATTAAAAGTCCTTTACTTTATAAATTATCTAGTCTCAGTTATTTCTTTATAGGAATGTGCATTCTAATACAGAAAATTGGTAATGAGGAATAGGGCATTGCTATAAAGATAAATGAAAGTGTGGAAGTGACTTTGAAACAGGGTATCAAAGAGAGGGTGGAGGAGTTTGGAGAGCTCAGATGTGAGGAAAATGTGGGAAAATGTTGTCTTCCCAGAGACTTGCTAGATAGTTGTGACCAAAATGCTAGTAGGGTTATGGACAATAAGTACAGGCTGAGGAGATCTCAGATGGAATTGAGGAACTTAGTGGGAACTGGAGCAAAGGCCACTTTTATTATTCAGTAGCAAAGAGATTGGCTGCAGGGGCCCTGATCTAGGAAATGTGTGGAACTTTGGCCTTGAGAGTGATGATTTAAGGTTTCTGGAGGAAAGAAATTTCTAAGCAGCAAAATGTTCAAGGGCTGCTTCCAACAACCTATGCTTATATGTGTGAACATAGAAATGACCTGAAACAGGAATTTATATTTAAATGGGAATGAGAGCATAAAAGTTTGGAAAATTTGCAGCCTGGCAATGCGGTAGAAAAGAAAAACCCATTTTCAAGTGAGGAATTCAAGCAGGCTGGATACATTTGCATAACTAAAAGAAAAGCATGTACTGAAAACGAGGACAGTAGGAAAAAGACCTCAAAGGCATTTCAGAGACCTTTGCAGCAGCCCCTTCTATCAACAGGCTCTGAAGCGTAGGAGAGAGGAATGGTTTTGTGGGCCAGGCCCTGGGCCCCACCACTCTGTGAAGCCTAAAGACACTGTTCCCTGCAGCCCAGCTGTTCCAGCTCCAGCTGACCCAGGTACAACTCAGGCCACTGCTTTAGTGGGTACAAGCCATAAGCCTTGGTGGCATCTATGTGGTGTTAAGCCTGTGGGTGCACAGAGTGCAAGAGTTGAGGCTAGGAAGCCTCCACATAGATTTTAGAGAACGTACGCAAAAGCCTGGATGTCCAGGCAGAAGCCTGCTGAATAGGCAGAGCCCTCATGGAGAACACCTAAAAGACAGGACATAGGGAAAATGTGGAGTTGGAGCCTCCACACAGAGTCCCCACTGGGCCCATGGCCTAGTGGAGCCATGAGGAGAGGGCCACTGTCCTCTAGACCCCAGAATGGTAGATCTTTTGACAGTTTGTACAATTTGCCTGGAAAAGCCACAGGCACTCAATGCCATTCCTTGAGAGAAGCCGTGGAGTCTGAGCCCTGCAGTGCCATAAAGCAGGAGCTGCCCAAGGATTTGGAAACCCACCCATTGCATCAATATGACTTGGACGTGGGGCATGGATCAAAGAAGATTATTTTGGAGTTTTAACATTTAATGACTACTGGGTTTCAGACTTGCATGAGTCCTCTAGCCCCTCTCTTTTGGCCAATTTCTCTCTTTTGGAAGCATTACACTTATCCAGTGTGTGTACCCCCTTATATCTTGTAAGTAACTACTTTCTCTTTTATTTTTTTTTTTTAATTTTACAGACTCATAGGCAGAAGGGACTAGCCTTGTCTCAGATGAGAATTTTGACTATGAACTTTCAAGTTAATGCCAAAATGAGGTAAGATTTTGGGGGACTATTAAGAAGGCATGATTGTATTTCAAAATGTGAGAAAGACATGAGATTTGGGAGAGAACAGGGGATGAATAATATGGTTTGGATCTGAGTCCCAAACCAAATCTCATGTTGAAATGTAATCCCCAATGCTAGAGGTGGGGCCTGGTGGGAGGTGATTGGATCCTGGGTGTTTCTTATGGTTTAGCACCATCCCTCTAGTGCTATTCTTGTGACAGTTATCATGATATTTGGTTGTTTAAAAGTATGTAGCCGTGCTTTTCTCTCATCTATCTCTTTCTCCTGCTTCCCCTTTGTCTTCTGCCATTATTGTAAGTTTCCTGAGGCCTACACAGAAACCCAGCAAATGCTGGAGTCATGCTTCCTGTAAAGCCGGTGGGAATGTGAGCCACTTAAACTTTTTTTTTTAATAAACAGTCTAGTCTCAGGAGTTTCTTTATAGCAATGCAAGAACAGAATTCAGGGACCGTGATAAGGAAACTTGCCTGTGTTTCAAAGGCAGGAATTTCCCAGTGCAATACCTCCATCCACCCACTCATCCAGGAATGTAAAGTTCTTTGTATAACTTTCCTGTGCAAGTTAGGTAGAAATTCCAGGTGAGCCCCTTTGTTTAAAAAGCCTGCAAAAAGCTCTGGGAGGAGGGGGCTCTAATTGCGGACATAGCAGCCAATTAAGCATCAGAGTCGAAGATCAATCACTCCAGAGGAAGTTTGAAAGAACTCTCATTTGATGAGAACATGAATGGGTAACTCTGGGGTTAAAATCCCCCTGCTCCTTACCTGTGCTGACTCCCTCTCTGGATCCCCTCCCATGGCAACATGGGAGCTGTCTTTCCCTGTCTCCCTATATGAATATCCCCTTCACATTCCTCTCCCACAGCAGTGTGGGAGCCCTTGTCTTTCTCTCTCTGCCTAATAAACCCCTTTCTGCTTAACTCTTGGATCCAATATTTACTTGAATGGTAAGCTCACCTTGCCTCCAGGGCCCTTTCCCCATTCCTAGGGCAAGTGAGCCCAAGAACCTGGATGTAACACTAGTTACATCTTTTGTGGCACGGGGAGGGAGCTGAGCCCCTGTGTGGCGACCCGGTTACATCTTTGGTGAGCACTGGGAGGGAGCTGAGCTCCTGTCATCCTGCCACCCGGTTACAGAATAATGTATATATCTAATGGAACTCCTAAAATTGGCAGCAAACATTGAAATGTGTGAGCTAAATTAATGGGTTATGCTCCATATGAAAATTATCAAACAATGCTTATAATTTACGCACTTGTCTATATGTGTATATTATACATTAATTATATTAGTATGCTAGAGATGCCATAACAAAGCACCATAGACCAGTAATTTATTTTCTTACACTACTGGATGTTGAAAGTCCCAGATCAAGATGCCAGCAAGATTTGCTTCTTCTGAGGTCACTATCCTTGGTTTACAGATGGGCATTTTCTCACTTTGTCCTCAAATGGCCTTTTTTTCTGTGAATGCATATCCTTGGTATTTCTTCTTAAAAAGATACCAGTCTTACACACGTCTACTCTTGAGACATCATTTAACATAACTGCCTTCTTAAAAGTACCTTTCCTGGCCAGACATGGTGGCTCACACCTGTAATACCAGCAATCTGGGAGGCCAAGGTGGGTGGATCACCTGAGGTCAGGAGTTCGAGACCAGCCTGATCAACATGGTGAAATTCCATCTCTACTAAAAACACAAAAATTAGCAGAGCGTGGTGGTGTGTGCTTGTAGTCCCAGCTACTCAAGAGGCTAAGACAGAAGAATTGCTTGAACCCAGGAGGTAGAGGTTGCAGTGAGCTGAGATCATACCATTGCACCCCTGGAGACAGAGCAAGACTCCATCTCAAAAACAAAAACAAACAAACAAACAATATTATCTTTGCCTATCTCCAATGAGAACATCACCAACTCAGTTTTGGGGATATCATTTAGTCTATAACACCAATAAACATACAACAAAAAGAAAGAAAAATAAAGAAACATCTGAAATCTGAAAGGTATCTTACATGGCAATCATCTACCCTCACTCCTTCCTTTGGTACTCTTGTATTTCCCTTAGACAATTCAGTATAACAGATTTTAGAAGTCTCCTTCCTTCTTTGCTTTTATGTCTACATCAACCATATTGTGCACCTGTCATTAACCTAGCATCATTTCTCCTGTTATCATTGGAAAAGTTGGGAATGTTTATCCCCAAAACTTTAGGCAAAATATTGAAAATATAATTATCATTGGATTTTATTGAGAATAAGAAGCTTCTCTTTGCCTTAAGAAAATAAAATTACATTAAGAAATGTATCAAATCTTATTTTTTTCAAGCCACTTTTAAATGTGGATCACATTTGGAAACTTAAGTAAAAATGTAGCATCATGTTAATTAATACATACTTGCTATGAAAATAATTAGTAAGTAATTTCAGTGGCAGAAACTTTAAGGCTAAACAGGTTGAAAGTTCAAATTAGAAAAGAATTATTAAAACTGAAGATTGCTTTTAATGGCTAAATGTGTTATATATCTGAATTGTATTTAAATATGTTTATGCAAGGACTTAGTTATTTTACCAATATTCCACATTATCCAATTCTGTTGTTGAATAATATACAGGAGCAGTGCCAAAACTGGGATTATACAGTTAGTTCTTAGAACTTGGCAAAGAATTTTAGATACCCACGATCACAACTTTGAAGTTGGATGAACTATAATCCTTGAATGAAATCACTGTTGCACTCAAGATTTTCAATACAAATCATACAAAATGCATTTTAAAAGGATACCCAAAGTAAAGGACTGAAATACATAGCAACTAATCCAGCCCCAGAGTTATAGGAACAGCTGGCTATTTTTCATTGCTCATAAGCCTTTGAATTTAGCTGCACTGTTTTCTGCATTTAAATATGTGGTCCTTATGACACACTTGATAATGAAAACGGGATTGCTTTCATAACCACAAGCCCCTAGTTGCATCACATGAAACACATAAATAATAATATTAAATATACTCAGCTATTCAAGAGTATGGAATACTTTGCAAATTATATCATATGCTAAAAAAACAATACTTAGAATATCTGTCATTTTTTTTGTACAACTGGATTATTCATCTAGTTTTCTATTTGGTAGCTAAAATTAGAAGGTGTGTCCTGAATATAACATACATAAAAATGTGTTACATTTACTCTAACTATTCAAATGCAAGAAACTCATTTGATATTTTTACATAACAGTTTAATTTTTTGATCTATAGAAAATAGGACAATTTATAGATTATTTTGTAAGCCTAATGCACATGTTTATGCATATTGTAATAAATTTAAAAGGCTATAAACTATGTCTTAACTAAATACTCTTATGCAGAGAAATGTTGACATATGTATATAATCCTTCTGAAACTAGACATAAAACTAAGTTCTTTATTGATTTAATAGTAAAGTTAATTTTAAATGCTTACTGCTTTGTTAAGATAGAATTAACATATCATAAAATTCATTCATTGAAAGTGTACAATCTAATGATTTTTAGTATGTTCACAGAGTTGTACAACCATCACCACACTCAATTTTAGTACATTTTCACCTCCCAAGAAACTTCTTAACCATTAGCAGTCATTCCCAGTTTCTCCCCTATTCCTCACCTATCCTTTGTTCCCCACCCCTTAGCCATAGGCTGCCACTTAGTTACTTCTGTCTCTATATATTTGCCTATTATAAACTTGTTTTCCTCCTGTATAACTGTAATTATATGTGTTTGGACAAAGTCAAACATCTCCACCTCTCTCACTCCCCACTAACCCCTTCAGCCTATGGTAACCACCATTTTACTCCACCCTTATATGAAATTAACTTTTTTCTTTCTTTTTTGAGACAAAGTCTCGCTCTGTCACCAGGCTGGAGTGCAGTGGCATGATCTCAGCTAACTGCAACCTCTGCCTCCCAGGTTCAAGTGATTCTCCTGTCTCAGCCGAGTACCTGGGACTATAGACTCCCACCACCATGCCCAGCTAATTTTTGTATTTTTAGTAGGGACAGAGTTTCACCATGTTGGCCAGGATGGTCTCAATCTCTTGACCTTGTGATCCACCTACCTCGGCCTCCTAAAGTGCTGAGATTACAGGCGTGAGCCACCGCACCTAACCAAGACCAGCTTTTTAAGATTCCACATGTAAGAGAGATCTTGTGGTATTTTTCTTTTTGTATCTAGTTTATTTCAATTAAAATAATATTCTCCATGTTGATCCACATTGTCACACATGACAGAATTACATTCTATTATGGCTACGTAGTATTCCATTATGTATATATACCACATTATTTCCATTCCTCTGTTCATGGACACCTCTGTTGATGCCATATCTCAGCTATTATGAATAGTCCTGCAATAACACAAGAATGAAGATAGCTCCACAACATACTTATTTCATTTCTTTTGGATACATGCTCAGTAGTGGAATTTTTAGATCAAATGGTAGTTGTACTTTTAATATTTTGAAGAAATTCCACAATGTTTTAAATTATGGCTGCACTAAGTTACATTCCCATCAAGAGTGTATAAGGGCTCTCTTTTCTCCACATCCTCACTGATACTTGTTCTCTTCTGTCTTTTTAACAACAGCCATTCTAACAGGTGTGAAGTGATGTCTCATTACGGCTTCATTTGTATTTCTTTAATAATTGGTGATGTTAGTTTTTTTTGTTTTTGTTTTTGTTTTTTTCAAATACCTGTTGGTCATTTGTATATCTTCCTTGAAAAATGCCTATTTGAGTCTTTTACCTATTTTATAATATGGTTAACTGTTTCCTTGTTAATGGGTCAAGTTCCAAGTATATTTTGGATATTAACTCCTTATCAGATGCATAATTAGACGATTTCTCTAAATGTATAGATTTTCTTCTTACTCCATTTATTGTTTCCTTTGCTATGCAAAAACTTTTTAGTCTGTGGTAATCCCATTTCTTTTTGCTTTTGTTGCCTAGACTTTTGAGGTCTTTTACAAAAAAATCATTGCCAAGACTAATGTCATGGATCTTTTTATCCCTAAGATTTCCTCTTGTAGTTTCACAGTTTCAGGTCTAACATGAAATTCAAACATTTATTGAATTGGTTTAAAATTAATTTTTGTATATGTCTTGAGTCACAGTTTAGCTTCCTTCTTCTGCATATGTATACCCTGTTTCCGAATATCATTTAAAGAAGAGATCTTCCTTTCTTCATTATGTGTTTTCAGCATCTTTGTCAAAAAACAGTTAGTTTTAAATGCAAGGATTTATATTGTAACTCTATTCTGTTTCACTGGGCTATGTGTCTGCTTTTAGGCAAGTACCATGCTGTTTTGTCTATTACAGCTTTGAAGTATACTTAAGAGCCAGGTAGGCTGATACCTTCAGCTTTAATTATTTTGTTTATGATTTCTTTGGCTGTTTGGGCCTTTTAAGAGTTCCATACAAATTCTAAGACTTTTTTTCTATTTCTGTGAAGAATGTCATTAGTATTTTCATAACAATTGTATTTAATTTGTAAATTGCTGTGGGCAGTATTGTATTAACATTTTAACAATGTTCTCTAACAGATGAACATGAGGTAGCTTCCCACTCATTTGTACCTTCCTCACTTCCTTTTATCAGTGTTTTATAGTTTTGAGTGTAGAGATTTTTTTACTTACTTGGTTAAATTTACTACTAAATATTTTAATTTTTGTTGCTACTGGGAATGGGATTAATTTATTGATTTCTTTTACAGATAGTTCACTTTTGGCATATGAAAACACTAGTGATTTTGAAGTTAATTTTGTTTCCTGCAGCTTTACTAAATTTGTTTATTAGATCTAACAGGTTTTTTTGGTGAAGTCTTTAAAGTTTGCTACATATAAAATCATACCATGTGCAAACAAACAATTTAAGTTTCTTCTTTCTTATTTTGATGCCTTTTATTTCTTTCTCTTGCCTAATTGTTCTGGCCAGCACGTCAAATACTATATTAAATAGAAGTGTCAAAAAATTGTCATCCTTTTCTTGTTCGGTATCTTAGAAAAAAAGCTTTCGGTTTCCTCATTCAGTATGATGTTAGTTATGGGCTGTCATAAATGGCTTTTATTATATTAAAGGTACATTCTTTCCATACTTTTGGTGAAAGTTTTGTATTACAAAGGGATACTGAATTTTCTCAAATGTCTTTTCTGTGATTATTTAAATAATTGTGTAACTTTTGTAATTCATTCTGTTAATGTGATATATAAGGTTCATTGCTTTGTAAATGTTAAACCATTCTTGCATCCTGGAATTAATTGCACTTGATTATGGCAATGATATTTTTAATGTGCTATTGAACTCAGTTTGCTCATATTTTGTTAAAGATATTTGCATCTATGTTCATCAGGAATATTGCCCTCTATTATCATTTTTATATTGTATCCTTGTGTAGTTTTAGTAATAGGGCAATGCATGCCTTGCAGAATAGGTGTGGAAGGATTCTCCCTCTTTAATTTTTTGCGATAATTATAGAAATATTGGCATTAGGGTTTTTTAACATTTTATAAAATTTGGCAATGAATCCATCAGTTTCTGTACTCTTCGTTGATGGGAGACTTTTATTACTGATTTCATTTCCTCACCATTATTGGTCTGTTCAAGTTTTCTAATTATTCATGGTTCAATTTTGGCAGATTGTATGCATCCAGGAATTCATTCATTCATTCTAAGTTATCCAATTTGTTGGAATATAATTGTTCATGACAGTCTTTTATGACCCTTTATAAATCTGTGCTATCATTTGTAATGCCTCCTTTTTCATATCTGATTTTATTTATTTGAGTCTTCTCCCTTTTTTCTTAATTTAGCTAAAGATTTGTCAATTTTGCTTATCTTTTTTAAAAAAATTATTTCATTTATTATTTGTAATGTTTTTATGGTCTATTTCATTTATTTCCTCATTCAGTATGATGTTATGGGTTCTTATATATTGTATTCATTATATTAAGGCACATAATAATATACATTAGATTCTAATGTTTATTATTTTATTCCTTGTGTAAATTTGGAGTTTGTTTTTTGTTTTTCTAATTCCTTAAGATACAACATTTGGTTGTTTACTTGAGACTTTTCTGTTTTCTTTTCAATTTGTATAAATTTCTGGTGTACACATGCATAGTTGTGGAGATAAGTGAGGGCTTTTTTTTTTTTTTTTTTTTTTTTTTGAGATGGAGCTTCACTCTTGTTATCCAGGCTGGAGTGCAATGGCACGATCTCGGCTCACCGCAACCTCCGCCTCCTGGGTTCAGGCAATTCTCCTGCCTCAACCTCCTGAGTAGCTGGGATTACAGGCACGCGCCACCATGCCCAGCTAATGTTTTTGTATTTTTAGTAGAGACGGGGTTTCACCATGTTGACCAAGATGGTCTCAATCTCTTGACCTCGTGATCCACCCACCTTGGCCTCCCAAAGTGCTGGGATTACAGGCTTGAGCCACCGCGCCCGGCCTAAGTGAGGGCTTTTTTAATGTATCCATAACCCGAGTAATGTACATCGTACCCATTAAGTAATTTTCCATTATCCACAACCATGACAATTCCTTCAGACTTCTGACACTCCACTGTCCATTAATCTATTCTCTACATCCATGTGTACACATTGTTTACTCCGGCTTATGAAAGAACATTTAATATTTATCTTTCTGTTACTGATTTGTTTCACGTAAGATAATCATCTTATATTCCATCCATGTTGGTGCAAAAGATATGATCTTACTATTTCTTACCACTGAAAAGTATTTCATTTTGTATCTATACCACATTTTAAAAAATTCAATCGTCCATTGATGGACACTTAGGTTGATTTCATATCTTTGCTAATATAGCTATAAACTTCCCTTTTAGAATTCATTTTGCTGTATCCTGCAGGTTTTGATCTGTGATGCATCTTTCCCATTTGTCTCAATAATTTTACATTTTTCTTTTAATTCCTTCATTAAATCATTGGTTATTCAGAAGTATATTGTATAATTTCCAAGTATTTGTAAAGTTTCTGAAGTTTCTCCTGTTGTTGATTACTATTTTTATACCATTGTGATGAGCAAAGAGATTTTGTATTTTTCCAGCTTTTCAAATTTGTTAAGACTTGTTTTGTGGCCTGTTATTCATCTACCTTGCATTGTATAACATTGTATTGTTGTCCCATGAATTGTTGAGAAGAATGTGTATGCTGTAACTGTTGGAATGCTCTGTATATGTCTGTTAGGTCCATTTTTTTTAAAGTACAGTTTAAATTTCATACTTATTTGTTGATTTTCTATCTGGATTATCTGTCCATTGTTAAAAGTGAAGCCTTGAAGTCTCCAAGTATAATTGTATTGCTTTCTATCTCTCCCATTAGATCTAATTGTATTTGCCTTACATATTGGGTTGCTGTATTTTTGGATGCATGTATATTTGCAACTGTTATATCCTCTAACTGAATTAACTCATTTATAATTATATCATGACATTTCCTATAATTTTATTTTTTTACAGTTTTTTACTTAAAGTCTATTTTTCTATTGTAAATAATGCTCTTTCTATTCTTCTTTTGTTTCCATTTTCATGGCATATCTTGAATATCTTTTTCCATCCTTTCACTTTCAGTCTATTTGTGTCCTGACAGTGGATTGAGTCTCTTATAGGCAGAATATCATTGGTTTTCAATATTTTGTTGATTGAGGCACTCTATATCTTTTTTAAAATATATTTTAAAATTTTTGTGGATACACCATAGGTATATTTATTTATGCATTACATATGCTGTTTTGGTACAGACATGCAAATTGAAAAAAGCACATCATAAAAAGTAGGGCATTCATCTCCTACTCCATATCTTTAATTTGAAGAATTTAATTCATTTAAATTCAAGCTTATTATTGAAAAATCAGGACTTATTTCTGCCATTTTGTTAATTATTTACTTGTAGCTTTGTAGATTTTTTGTTCCTTTCTTCCTCTCTTATGGCCTATTTTTGTGTTTTGGTGGTTTTCTGTACTATTCAACGTAGACATTGCTCTTTCTTATCTGCTGTATTTTTTTCTTTATTGTTACCATGAGATTTATGTTAAAACTCTTTGTTCACATACAAGTACTGCAGACTATTCCATCCCCAAAACTTTTATTTTAAAACAATTTTAACTTCTAGATTAAGGTGGAATATGTGTAGGTTTGTTACATTGCTAATTTGCACGATGCTAAAGTTTAGGGTACAACTTACTCTGTTACCAGGTAGTAAGCATAATACCCAATAGTTAATCAACTCTTGACGTACTCCCTCCATCCTCCTGCAGTAGTTTCTGCTGCCTAGTGCTGCCAACTTTATTTCATTGTATATTCAATGTTTAGCTTCCCCATATAAGAAAGAAGATGTGTTATTTTTTTGTACCCTATGTTACATCATCATATATTGTGTGTTTCTTTTTTCTGTTTTGCCTGTTTGTTTTATATTATACTTTAAGTTTTGGGGTTCCTGTGTAGAACATGCAGGTTTGTTACATAGGTATACACAAACCTTGGTGGTTTGCTGCATCCATCCCCTATCATCTACCTTAGGTATTTCTCCTAATGTTATCCTTCCCCAATGTCCCCACCCTTGCTCTCCCTCGCCTAGACCCCTAAGCCCTGACATGCCCCAGTGTGTGATGTTCCCTTCTCTGTGTCCATGTGTTCTCATTGTTCAACACCCACTTATGAGTGAGAACATGCGCTGTTTGGGTTTCTGTCCTTGTGTCAATTTGCTAAGAATGATGTGTTTCTTAACAATTTATTATAACTATAGTTGTTATGACCACTCTGATGTTTAATCTTCATACTAGAAATCTGGAAGATTAATGTACTACCATTCAGTAATGGAGTTACCTGAATTTGATTATGTGTTCACCTCTACCAGTGAGTTTCGTACTCTCTTGTTTTTATGGCCACTATTACTATGTTTTTGCTTCCATTTGAATCACACACTTCAGAATTTCTTCAAAGGCCTGGCTAGTGGTGGTGCAATTTGTTAGCTTTTTTTTGCCTGCAAAACATTTTATTTTTGTTTCATTTCTGAAGAATAGCTTTGATGTGTATAATGTTTTGGTTGACAGCTTTTTTTATGTTTTACTTTTTCTTTTACTTTTATTTTTTGAGACAGGGTCTTACTTGTCACCTTGGCTGGAATGCAGTGGTGCAATTATATCTTATTGCAACCTTGGTCTCCCAGTTCAAGGGCTCTTCCTGTTACAGGCTCCCTAGTTACTGGGACTAGAGGCGTGTGCCACTGTTTGACTATGTTTTTTATTATTATTATTTAGTAGAGATGAGGTCTCATTATGTTTCCCAAGCTGATATCAAAATCCTGAGCTCTAGTAATTCTCCTGCCACAGCCTCCCAAAATGCTGGTGTTGCTGGTGTAAGCCCCCATGCTTGGCCCTTTTTTTTCCCTTTTTTTTTTTCCAGCATTTTGAATGTATCATTTTCTTATTTTCTAGCCTGCAAAATTTCTGCATAGATACCTTCTGAGAGTCTAATGGGGATTTCTTTATTTGTGACCTGACAATTTTCTCTTCCTGCTTTTAGAATCCTCTCTTTATCTTTGTATAGTTTGATTATAATATGCTTTGGAGAAGACCTATTTGGATTGAATCTACCTGGAGAACTTTCACAGATCTGGAAATCTATATCTCTTTCAAGGCTTGACATATTTTCAGCTTGTTATTTATTAAAAAATCTATCTGTGTCTTCCTTCATCTCTTTTCACCTGCAACCATATAAGGTGAATACCTGTTTGCCTAATGGTGTCCCATAAGTTATATAGGCTTTTTCATTATTTTTATTCCTCTTCTCCCCACCTCTAGCTGCTTTATTTTACAAAACTTCCAGTCTAGAAATTCTTCTGATTGATCCCAAATACTACTGAAATTCTCACTTGCATTTTTTTATTCATTCATTATTTGCCTCCAAGATTTGTGTGTGATTGTTTTTCGTGATATATATCCCTTTGTTGAATTTCTCATTTTGATTATAAACTGCCTTCTCAATTTTATGGAATTGTGTATCTGCATTTTCTTTTATCTCACTGAGCTTCCTTAAGGTTATAATTTTAAATTTCTTTTCAGGCAATTTGTAAATTTCCATTTGTTTGGGGTTATTCTATTAGAGAACTATTTTGTTTTTTTGTGTGTGTGGTAATGAGGGACTGTTGGGTCCACGAAGGGCGTGGTTTCAAAGGCAGGAGCTTCCTAGCACAATGCCTCCATCCAGAGTTCTTTGTTTGACTTTCCCAAACCCAGGGTAAGTGGAAAATCCAGGTGTTTCTTTGTTCAAAAAGTCCACCAAAAGCACTGGGGGGAGGGGGCTTTGTTGTGGGCCAAATAGCTAGTCTGGTATAAGAGTCAAAGAGCCATCACTCCAGCAGAAATTTGAAAGAACATTGGACAAGAACATGAATGAGGCAGGAATAACTTCAGGGTTAAAACCCTGTTGCTCCTTACTTATATGGATTGCTCCCTTGGATCACCTCCCACGGCAGCGTGGAAGCTCGCTCTCTTTTTCTTTCTCTTTCTCTCTCTCTCTCTGCCTAATAAATCACTTCTTTGCTAAACTCTTTGGTTCCAAGATATTTATTCAAACAGTAAACTCACGCGCCTCCAGGGCCCCTTTCCCCATTCTTGGGGTAAGAGAGGTCAAGGACATGGACACATTGGATCCGGGAAATTGAAAGTATCTTCAGGAAGCCCTCATTCTCTCTCTACACCCGTTACATCTTTGGCAAGCCAGCCAGGAGGACATCGGAGACTTTTTGCTTGTAATCTGTCCTGTTGCTTCTTTTGTTAAGAAGGAACGCCAGGCAGCCGGGCTTGCATGGGACCATGTTGGAGAGACTGCACCAGGCTGCACGCAGCGAGGCTGGGCTGAGCAGCTGGAACAAAAGCTGCCTAAGCAAGCCATGCCCAGCCTTTCAATAGTGTGACTGCAGTACTATTGACACTGCAGTACTATTGCAAAGCTCTCCCTGGGGAACAGCTAACCAGTTATTACCCAGATGAGGGCTGGCAAATGGACTTTACCCATATGCCTAAGTCTCAGGGATAGCAATATCTGTTAGTATGTGTAGATACCTACACAAACTGGGTTGAGGCTTTCCCCTGTAGAACAGAAAAAGCCCAAAAGGTAATAGAAGTCTTGATTAATGAAATAATCCCTAGATTTGGACTCCTTCACTGTCTTCAAAGCGGTAACAGCCCTGCCTTCAAAGCTGCAGTGACCCAAGGAATTTTCAAAGCCTTAGGAATACAATATCATCTCCACTGCACTTGGAGGCCTCAGTCCTCAGGGAAAGTGAAAAAGATTAATGAAATTCTTAAGAGACACCTGAATAAACTGGCACAGGAAACCCGCCTCCTGTGGCCTTCTCTATTACCAATAGCACTGTTAAGGGCTTGAAACTCTCCTCAGAAAATAGGACTGAGCCCCTATGAGAAGCTTTATGGACAGCCCTTTCTTACTAATGATCTTGTATTAGACAAGGAAACAGCAGATCTAATAAAAGATATAACCTCCTTGGCTAAGTACCAACTGGCTGTTAGGACCTTACCTGAACGACACCCTAGGGAAAAAGGGAAATAATTCTTCTGCCTTGGAGACTTGGTGCTTATTAAGTTTCTCCCCTCAGGCTCTCCCTCTCTAGGTCCATCTTGGGAAGGATCATTTTTGGTTTTTCTATCTACCGCAATGGCAGTTAAGGTGGTGGGAATTGACTCGTGGATTCGTCACACTCAGCTGAAACCTTGGACAACTCCTGAAGAAAATCACAGGCCCTCCATTCCACAGCCCGAAGTTCCAGGAAATGACCCTTTATATACCTGCAAGCCATTAAAAGATCTACAATTGCTCTTCCAACAAAATCCCCAGGAAAGCAACTACTCATAATTCTAACTCACGTCTCGTATTAACAGGATGATCACTCTTAACTGTATTATTTGCAGCAGGACTCTATGTGATCGCCCCTACGCATTGGCCCAATAACTCTCCCCCTCTCCTTCCTAGTGCCCCCCATGACAATTACACCAACTCTCAGATGCAGAATCTTCTCTTGCCAAGGCCACACTATACTCGAATCCCAATTATTCCTTTCATGGTGTGGGGGGTTGGGAACGATAGGAGGACTTGGTACTGGCATTGGAAGAGTTACTACCTCCACTCAGTTTTACTATAAGCTCTCTCAGGAGTCAAATGATAACACAGGAAAGATTGATAATTCTCTCTGCAGAAGCAGCTTAACTCTTTAGCTGCCGTAACTCTTCAAAATAGAAGGGCCCTAAATCTGCTAACAGCAGAGAGAGAAGGAACCTGTCTCATTTTAGGAGAAAAATGTTGCTACTTTGTAAACCAATCAGGTAGGTATTGTCTTAAACAAAGTTAAAGAACTCAGGGATCACTCAAACGCAGGGCTAAAGACCTTCAAGAAACAGAATCATCAAGCTCGTTTAATAACTGGCTGTCTGGGCTCTACCCTCTCCTAGGCCAGTTTATAACCATTGTATTATTGCTGATCTTTGGACCTCTCATCTTTAACCTTCTTGTCAAATTCATTTCTTCTAGAATTAAAGCCACAAGGCCACAAATGATTCTGCAAATGGAACACCGGATGTCCTTGGCTCATAAGTTCTATTGTGGACCTCTGGATCAACCTACATGCCTGGAAGACTCCCCTCTGGAGGAAACCTCAACTGCAGGACCACTTCTATGCCCCACTTCAGCAGGAAGTAGTTAAAGAGCGATCAATGCCAGTGTCCAACAGCAGTTAGACTTTCCTGTTTAGAGTGGGTACTGAGGGACTGTGTGAGTCCATGAGGGGGTCGTTTCCAAGGCAGGAGCTTCCCAGCACCACTCCTTCTCCACCCCCTCATCTGGGAACTTAGAGTTATTTGTCTGACTTTCCCACACATGGGTTAGGTGGAAAATCCAAGTCAGCTTCTTTGTTCAAAAAGCCCACAAATAGCTCTGGGAGGAGGGGGCTCTGTTGCAGGCCAAGTAGCCAATCCAGTATACAGGAAGCTGTGCATAGGTGATTTGCATATACTATACTATTTAAATAATGCACTTAAGCACCCATGAATTTTAGTGTCACAGGGTTTCTGAAGCCAGTCCCCTGTGGAGTCCAAAGAACAACTGTATTTCCAAAGTAAGGTCAATATAGTTTACTGACTAATAACGTGAAATGTGAGAGGAAAAGAGTCAAGGATGATTTATATATACATTGTTTTACTTGAAAATCTAAGACATGGTGAAGACTGTGTGGGATAGAATTTAAAGGAAAAGATCAGGACTTTGTTTTCAAACATGTTAATGTTAACTGTTTAAACTTTAGGTGATTTTATGTCTTAGGTACTTAACTCCTTAAAGCACATGGGCAAATGACACCTAGATTTTCTCAAATACATGTCTGCACAAGTGCATTTAAACAGGACAGGAATGATAGGATGACAGAAAGGTGCTTATTTTCCCACACTTTAAAAAAAGGTAATGAAAATAAACATCAGAAGCAAAATTAAACTTAAGTGATAATTTCATGATACCTCAATTTTCCATATTAGAACATAAACTAATTTCAGTATTTCCTGAGGATATCACAATGACAGTAAAATGATATATATTGGAATAAATTGCTTTTATTATATATGTAGAGATATGAGATGAATATTTCTGGAAATGCATACATAAATTTAAATATATTTTCAAAACAGTAAGTATGTAGCATTTTCTACTATTTCACTATGGTATTATTAAGTCAATTTGATTTCCCAGCTGAATGAACATTCTCACACCCTTTTACTCATGCAATGAAGTGAAAGGACTATAATTTATGGTTACATTGCGTGGTTTCACTGGGGGAAGGAAAGGTGTATAAATAAATGTATACATTTTTTATTTCCTTAAAATTTCATCTCAACACTTTCAATGAATATCATTCATTCCATATTACTGTTTTTTGGACTAAATTAAAAGACTGTAAAACTGCATTAGGTTTTTCATAAGTGGCAAAACAAAATTTTCTTTAAAATACAATGAAAAGGAAATCAACAAACCTGAGTTCAAGGAGAGTAATGGAAAAGAGGGTCCTTTCTTTCAAGTTAAATAATAAACTAAGGGATTCTCTTAAAGAATCAGTGCTCTGATAAATATTACTTGAAATGAAAGTTTACAAGCTATCCATTTGTAACTTAAATATAATCTGAAGTAATAAAATTAAGGGGATTGTATGTTTATTCCCATCATGCTAGAAATAGAAGAGAATATCTGCCATGAAAAAACTTCTCGAAAGAGCATCACAAACTTCAATTCTTCTCTGGTAGGTGATCACCTAATATATTTACATTTTAGATTTTAATCTCAAAAACAGAACAAAACTATTCCCTGACCAGGCAAAAGTAAGAAAATGTGTACAAAGAATTGTAAAACTTCAATCATTTTATTTGGGCATAAACTGTAGTCTGGAATTATGAGTGTTTTGTTGTGGCCATTGGACAAGATTATTTGGATTATAAATAATTTCTCTTTATATTTAAAGCATTAGAGACTAGAAAATGTTCAGTTTATAATGGGATGATATTGTGAGACAGAGACAGAGTAATAGAAACAGCCAACTATGGGTCTATTGTACCATTACTACCTCTCCAAACTCTCAGTTCTTATATTCATATAATTCACCGATTCTTGGCCTTCTTTACCTCAGCGGCCCTCAACCATTTCGGCACCAGGGAGCAGTTTCATGGAAGACAATGTTTCCAGGGGCTTGGGGGTTTGGTTTAGAAATGAAACTATTCCACCTCAGATCATCAAGCATTAATCAGATTCTCATGAGTGTGCAACCTATCTCCCTCACAAGCTCAGTTCACAATAGGGTTGTATGCGCTTCTATGAGAATCTAGGAAGGAATACTTTCTTGTCAGCCACTCACCTCCTGCAGTGGCACCCAGTTCCTAACATGCCATGGACTGGTATCAGTGTGTACAGGGGCTTAGGGACCCCTGCTTTATCTCAGCACCTCCAGGCAGCTACAAACCAATGATTACCAAATAGCTATGAAATTCCACCTGAAAACTTATAAATATTTTAACATATGGCCATTTAAAGTCATAATAAAATGCACAAAACAATATTTAAAAATGTTGTATATAACATTTTTGCATTTTGCCACATAAAAATATTTCTTATATTAATAATAATCTAATAATATTTACCTCAAATTGTTTATTTATGTTTATTTTTTAATTTGCAAGTTGACAGCTATTCAGGATTGTGCTTTTTAGCATTATTAAATATTTTAAAGTTTAAATTTATACTAATGCAAACAATGTATCTTTAAAAGAATGTAATAAATACATTGAAATGGGTAGAAAATTAATTTAAAAATAAATTTTAGGATAAGTGGAAGTTGAGATACTTTTTTCACTTTTGCATGAGTTTTATTTAGTTTTGGATTTCCCAAAGAAAACAAAATAATTAATCTGCTGTTTATTTTCTCCAATAATGAGCCAAGATTCATAGGTCACATTATTTTTACTCAACTTAAAAATACACTGTGATTTTGCAGTCAAAATACTGTTTACTCTGTTAATTTGATAGAAATAATTTAGCTAACTATAAAAACAGTAGAATATAATAGTAAAATATAATAGCATTTCATTATAAAAATTCCAACTACATAGAAATCTCCACATCATAAAAATAACAATTATAAATATCATTTAAAAGGCTTAACGTGCTCTACCATAGTAAAGGTATTCCTACTTATTTGATTTATGTGTCATAAGTAACAAAATAACAATTATTTTGCATTTTTTTCCATGACTCTTCATGTTTTTGCTCTTGTGTTTCATTTATTTGTTTCTGTTGAGGTGTAAATATTTTCTCTATTTGATATGATTTCTTATAACTGAATGTTTGGAAAATGAGCAATCAATAACCTATAAATAATTTCAAAAATTTATTGAATAATTGAAAGTGAAAATAGATCTTACTTTCCAACATTTGTTTTGTAAATTATTTGTCTGCACAAGGAAGTAAAATTTCCCATTGCTTTTTGCTGATAATCTTAATGATTTAATTGTGTCACAGGAATGTTTTGAAGGACAAATATTCCAAAAATGTCTAAAAAGAACATTTCATGTATCTGTTTTTGTTGTTCATATAGAGTTCACCTATAATAAAATTAATAATGCTTTATTATTGCAATCAAAGATAAACACTTCTTTTTTTATCATTCTGTGGTTAATAGCAATATATCCTACAAGTGTTACATAATTATGAGCAGTTCTTATATGCCATGTTGTTTCACTGTCCTTCACAAACACACAATAACCTATCTATATATTTCACCTTCTTTATTTTATTAGAAACAAAAGTGCTTGTTTTGAAAAAGAGAATTCAAATATTACAGTGCAAATACATTATTTGTGTTTACCTGCAGTGCAAATACATCATTTGTGTTTATCTGCAACTCATCATGTGACTGAGTTGCAGTTAAAAAAAAAAGTTAATTTCCATTATCAGTGACAAAATATAAAATTATACTTACAGAAAACAATCAAAATAGTGTTATATTTGTTTTCAAACAGTAAAATGTTATAATTGTAGACATTTGCCATCAAGACAATCTAATAAGTATCCAATTGTTTATCCTATAAGCACATTAATATATGTATATTCTTTCTTTCACATGTTGTAGTGCTTATTTTTGTCTGTCACCTTGGCTGCGCTACAGTATTCAGTTATTCGATCGAAGACTAATATAGGAGATGCTCTGAATATATTTTGCAGATGTGTTTAACATTTATCATTAGTTGACTTTGAGTGAAGGAGATTAATCTTGATAATCTGGGTTGGCCTCATCTAATCCCTTGAAAGACCTTAAGAGCAAACACTGAGGTTTCCCTAAAGAAGAAGTTATGCCTGTTGACTGCAGCTTCAGCTCCTAACCCAGAACTTTCAATTTTCCAGCCTGTGGTTGGCCAACCCCACAGATTTACCTAAAGGGACCCCAACAATTGTATAAAATAATTTCTTGAAAAAAACCTCACAACTCTCTCACTCTCTCTCTCTCTTTCTCTCTGTCTCCACACACACGTGCACCTGCATAAAATGTTAGTTTAGTAGAACCCAGACTAATACACATGTTTTTCACCATTATTTGGTAATAATTAGCAAAATGTAATCTGTCAGTCATCATTTCTTTATGATTTTGTTGGTTGAGAAAAATGTTTTTAATGTGGCACAGACAGGAGCTAAGCTTATAAAAGTCACAATTAAAATCATGCAAATTCATTTGTAAATGTTCGTATGCATTGGGAGCTAGTGAGATATGTCTTTATTAACCAAAACAAAGAAGCCAATTATTCACATGAAGAATTTTTCCCTATATTTTAATTACCAAATCCAATTTAAAAATTCAGTGATTTGGAGGTGGAACAGTAAAAATACTTAACACAGAATGGAGACACTAAATAGTTTTACTGCAAACATTGAAAAAAGATTTTTCTTATCTAAGACTTTAAAAATATATGTTATTGTAAATAATTATAAATTAAAACTGTATTTGTCCTTTTTATCCTCAATTTATTATAATATTGTGTTAGTTGTATATAATATCTATCATCTTAATAATGTTTAATGATTAGACATCAAAGTAGGAGATAGACTTATCAACTTTTGGTTATATAATTCTTCAAAATAAATGAATGTAAGATGTCTGCTGGCCATCAATTACATAATAAGCAAATATAAACATTCAACCACATAATAAAATTAAAATATCTTATTATAAAATTTACTATGTTTTTTTCCCCATATATTAGATTACAGTATTGCTTCTTCTTGATTTCTTGATATTACAGAAATCCACAGGAGGCCAAATTACTACAGATTGAATGGAATGAAATAGAATTACATTTCCCTTGCTAAGTGTTTACACATGATAACAAACTAACAAAATATTTACTCTCAGACAATACCTTTTGCTGCCTTCATATATCACAATACATTTTTAATTAGAGACATACATTATTGACTCTGAAGAGACAATTCCACATACGAAAGTATTCAAAAAAACTAAAATATATAATGGGAAGTTTGTATGTAAGAAAAAGAACAATAACTTACTGTAGTAATTTTACTTCATTTTTCAGGGAAAAAAATCACATACAACCAAGTATTTAGTCATTTTAAGGTAGTTTATATTAGTATGATGACCCTTTAAATGGATTTGTTTCCATTGGCCATAATATTTATGGTAATAATGAAATCTAAATCATCAAGCATTTTTTCCTTTTAATAAAATTAATGAGGAAGATACTTATAGTGATATCTAATCGTAATAAATACACCTAATATAACAGGCATATATAACATTATAGGATAGTGAAAATATATCCAATACAGTAATAGAGTAATATTACTACATTTTATATACATAAATACATATAATTCCATATATATAATATGTAGTATATATATAAGTATAATGGTATATTTGTAAATAATGAAAATATGACCAAGAGTTGATTTTAAAAGGCCTAGAGAGCATTTTAATTTATGAAACTAAAAATTTTCAAGAGTAGAAAATCATTTAGATCTTTACATTTTCTTTAATGTTTAGCGAGTATGTTGAAAAACCTTAGATTTTTTTTTTCTTCTTTTTTTTTTTTTTTAAGCAAATTGAGTTTCACTCTTGCTGCCCAGACTGGAGTGCAATGGTGTTATCTCTGCTCATTGCAACCTCTGCCTCCCGGGCTCAAGGGATTCTCCTGCCTCAGCCTCCCAAGTAACTGGGATTATAGGTATTCGCCACCATGTCAGGCTAATTTTGTATTTTTAGTAGAGATGGGGTTTCACCACATTGGCCAGGCTGGTCTGAAACTCCTGACCTTATAATTCGCCTGCCTGGGCCTCCCAAAGTGCTGGGATTACAGGCGTGAGCCACTGTGCCCAGCCAGATTTTCTAATTTCTATGTCAGAATTATATCCTACCTCCAATAGACTTCTTTTCCTTAAACTGTTTGAATAATGTTTCACTTTTTGCAGGTTCATGTGTGTTTTTACCGTCACTGTAAGACATCTATTTCAAGCATTAAGTGAAATTTTGCAACCTTTCTTTTTGCAGTTTTTATTTATTCAATAAATATTTCCTAAAGGACTATCATGTCTGAGGGAATATTTCTAGAAAAGCAGTGATGAAAAATTCAAAGTCCTTATTCCTATGGGGCTTAAGTTTTTATAGAAATCCATAACAACTAATAATCAATGAACCAACTGATCAGTAATGTAAAACAGCGGCAAGTGCATCATGATAAGAGAATAAGAGAGTCATTAAGCAAGGGGAGCTGTATTTACTGTAGAAGGGGCTACTTGTGAAAATTTTCACCAAAGAAGAGATATGTTATTTGTAATACTGGATACAGCATAAATATGTCATTTAGATTAAGGGGAGAATATTCTGAATAAGGGAAACATCGTGTGCTTGGGGCACTCCTTTTGTTGCTTTTGCAGCCACTACTTTCATTTACTCTTTAACCTCGATTTTAACGCATATCCATTGGGTCACAATTACACAATTTGAAATAATTAAAAGTATTGAAAAAGAAGCTGTTATACAATAATTAGACCTTATGCTTATTTATGGCATTATGACACTAAATACATCAATATATTTTTCATCATGAGAAAAAAAGACTCTAGAAAAGATGGCACACTGATTTCTAAATTAATTTCTTATTGCACCCCTAAATGGAAAAAATGGACATAGCGGCTTGTCTCTTTAAGGTCAACAGCAGAGGCTTGCCAGATAGTCAGCTATGGCAGAATCTTATATAATACAAAGTACATGAGAGTGACAGCCTGTTGACTTTGCTATGTTCTATTGGTTGCAAGAAAGCCACAGTGTCTACCTTCACTCAAGATGAGGGTACTGAACAAAAAGGTGAATGTTTGGAGTTTACTCGTAAATCATTTGTCTTGTGTTTTCATGTGTGTGTGTGTGTGTCTTTAAGTGACAGAAAACCAGTGTTTCTCAAAATGTAGTGTGTTCTTCAAACCTATGTCACTGAACGAACTTAATCAGAAACCTCATGGTTGTCATACAGAAGCTGGCATTATAAGAAACTTAAAATCTTCCAAATGATTAATGTAAACAATAATTTGAAGGACATTTTCTGGGACTAAATTATATGCACTGCACAAACTATGTCATATAAACAATTGATTTTTGTTATTTTCACTATATTGACAAGTGCAGAAAATCTACATCGAAGACATGGTCTGAAGAAAGGAAGAAAAGACATAACTGTTGATCCTGTAGTCAATATTTCCAATATGTCATGACTCTACAGTGAATCACATTCTTAAACAAGACTAATTTATAATAGCATAGAAGAATATAAATAAAATATTTAAATTAGCACTACTTTATCTACATACCAAAACTAGAAGATGCATTTTTATCAATTCTAGTTAATAATATTTACTGGGGGAATATATTAAAAGTACCATTGCCAATGGGTCTTTTATTTTTAGCATTCACCAAAAATGAAATATGTGAATAAAATAATATATATATTTCTAAAATATACACTGATATTTCATATTGAATTTATTATGGTGGTCTATTTAATGTTTCATTTTTCTTAAAACATTAATATTCTAGAATTAAATGTCACAAAATAGCTATTCTGGAGGTCTTTTATTGAGGAACTTGTAAACAAGCTAACTTTGTTCTAAAATTGAACATCTCTGAAATTTAGGTAGAAGAAGCAGGACAGTTTTCAACATAGCAACATAGCTTTACCTGTTATTAATATGTGGGCTTTAGTTACCAAAATAGCAATTTTCATTGTATTTTTATATTTGTGTCTGTGTGATGAAAGATTAATATTAGTATGTATATTAGAATTCGATTGTCAGTTTGGTGTAGAAAACTAGAAGTTTTCCAATGAAAATTTACAAAGGCATTACAAAGAAACCTTCATAGGTATATCTTATTATCTGATAGATTCCATTTGGATTTAATATGTTTTGAATAAAGACTGAGGAGTTGGCCTCTGTGATATTCTTCTGTTTGTGGCATGAAACTCTTCAGTGGGGATATTCAGCTAATGGCATGGAACTTTGTGTTTTTATTCTAAAAACATTGAAATATTCTTTACTCATTGAATATTAGACACTATTTTTAGTCTCTTGAGTCCTCTCCCTTTACTCTATCTGTCCTATTTCCTAATAACCCTCCAGTTTTCTCCATGGTCTATTATCAAAAGGGTTAACATTTGAGCCAACAGGAAACCCCCACGACTGTATGGCAGAATTTCTGAAGATACAGTACTTCAGGCTTCTTTCATGTTAAATAACCAAAGTTAATGCAATTATTTTCTTAAATAAACTTTTAGGTGACTTTGACTAACCAAGGAAACCTAAGAGGGCCAACTTTATTTCTAAGCACCCTCCCCTCAGTGCTAGGGCAGCCCATTTTCGACATTACTAGACAAGAACATTTATAAATACAACCTTTTTGCTTCAGTTTCCTTAGTCAGAGAAGGCTCAGATGCCAGCATCAATGATGGAATCCCCTTAGGCACATACCTATGCTAATGTTTGTTAAACTCATGCTGATTTTAATTTTTAAAAAAATTTACTTTTGCTTGGGGAAATAAATTATTTATTATTAGATCATTTCTTCTTTTCATTCCCATTATCTCCTTTTACACTCCTTTTTTTTTTAGATGAAGTCTCCCTCTGTTGCCCAGACTAGAGTGCAGACACCCAATCTTGGCTCACTGCAACCTCTGCCTCCTGGGTTCAAGTGATTCTCCTGCCTCAGCCTCCCGAGTAACTGCGTGGAATTACAGGCATGCACCACCATTCCTGACTAATTTCATATTTTTAGTAGAGATGGGGTTTCACCATGTTGGCTGGGCTAGTCTCAAACTCTTGACCTCAAGTAATCCACCCACCTTGGCCTCCCAAAGTGCTGAGATTACAGGTGTGAGCCACTGTGCCCACCCTTCCTTTTATACTTCTTCTTCTTTGAACTCAATAGGTTATATCTTCCTCAATTTGTTGTATACATATCTGACTCTGCTGTTGGATTATAAGTATCTCTAGAATAGATGACTTTTAATTATGATTTCACTAAAGCTATAGCTCTTAGATGATCAGCATATGCTTTCAGAATAAAAATAAACTAATTGAATAATTGTGTCTTTAACACTGGATAAGTATAATGTCTCACTTTTAAGTATTTTAATTTTAAAAACAGCAATTGAATTCCCAAATTTCTATATTATGTGAGGTGACATTGACCAAGATAGAAGCACATGGATATATTCTCAAAGTGCATCATTCATTATCAGGTTATATTTAGAGCAATTCAACAATGAGACAGATGCTTCTCACTCTCTTCAGCTTCTAGTTGATTTTTATCAGCTAATGTGTTATTCATAAAGCAGAATACAGTATCAGACAAATAGACCAAGGAGAAAGAATCAAATGTATCAGAAAAGAAGAATCTTAATTGACCTGCATTTCCATCCTCTTGTTGTATGATTTAATTATGGAGTTTGATTACTAGTTCAGAAAACTTAGATGCTACACAAGAAAATATTTATATTAAAATTTATATTACAATTTATTATCATAAGGCTTTTATTATTTTCAAAAGTGGTCTACTTTTTCACATTTTATCTTACTTTATGTGGATTATTTGTAATTGGCACTTGCCCATAATCTGAACTACCAGGGGGATTGATGCAGAAACATTTCTTGAGGCGAGGAGTTCAAGGCCAACTTGGACAACACAGTGAAAACCCATTTCTAAAAATGAAATAAATAAAAGTTATCTAACCGAATCTACACTGTTCATAAGTACATGATATTAATTACATTAAAAGTACATTCTGTCTTTAGTTGTTTGTATATGTAAAAGCCCCATCAACATTTATACAATATTTTATTTCTTGACTATTTTTAATGTGGTATAATTTGCCAAACTAAAATATGTGTATACACACATAATACATACATATATGTACATATTTATCTACCTATTTATAATACACATATAAATTCTTACCTGTTTTAAATCTTTTAACTATAAGTGGGATATATTCTCATTTCATAAGTACATATTTATAATTTTAATTAGGTAAAATTCAAATATCTGAGCAAAATATTTGTACTACCAAATGTAAATGGATATACCCTAATTCAATATACTTGCTAAATAGACTTTTTATGGAGGTAATTTGTTAAATCAACATAAATTTACCAAAGTCCTCTTCTGTTCTTGGCACTGTGTTGCCAAGAACAAGATAAATGTGCAAGACAAATGTGGTACTTGCCCTAGTATTGTTTTTAATCTAGGAAGTTCTCCTTAATTTCAAGGCCTCCATTCAACTCAATTATTCAACAATTAGTAAGGATTATGTTAGATGCAAGGGAAAGAACAGGGAGTAAAACGAAGTAAATGTGATATGTTTCATAAATGTTGTGGTGTGAGAGGAAACAGAAAATAAATAATTACATGGGCAGTATATTTAAAAGATAAACGTGTTATGGGAAAAAAATGTAATAGAGTAAGTGAGGACGATTATACCAAGAGTATTATAATTTTAAAAGTAGTCAGATGCAACCACACTGATCAGGTAAAAGATGGGAAAAAATAGAAGGAAATGAAGCAATGAGTCATGGGTATTTGGAAGAGGCAGCAACCAGTACAAGGACCCAGAGCAGTGGGGAACCTTGGAGCATCGGAAAACCACTAAAGCCAACATAAACAGAAATGAATAATCAAGGAAGAGAGTAGTATACAATAATGTCACAGACAGAAATTAACCTTACATATTATAGCTTTTATAGACTATTTCATAGACTTGTATTTTACTCTAAGTAAACAGAGAAATTGTGAGAAGATGACGTGGATGAACGTACATTTATAAACGATCACTCTGGCAAGTATGCTAAGAATTGACTGTAGGAACAAAAGAATTTGGTAGGTAGACGGGTTAGCAGATCACTTTAACTACTCAAGTTAAACCTAACAGATTTTTCTAGGATGAAAACAGTGGTGGAAGTGGTAGATAGATTCATCCTGATATATTTTTCAAGGAAGAGCCAGGCAAATTTGTTGATATATTGGATTTAAAATGTGACAGAAAGAGAAGACCAGAGGCAACTTAAAGATGCTTAATCACAAACTGAAATGATGGAGCTACCACAGTCTAAGGTGGAGAAAATGGGAAGTGGAACAGGTTGACTTGCCTGATTGGAAATTTAGATTTGGATATCTTAATTTTGAGATAACCAAGCAAATAAAGTTGACCCCTGAACAATGCAAGGTTTGGGCCACTGACCCTCTAAGTAGCTGAAAATTTGCATTATTTTTTACTTTCTCAAAGCTTAACTACTAATAGCTTATAATTGACCAGAAGTCTTACCAATAAAAAACAGTAGGTAGACACATATATTGTATGTTATATCTATTATATACTGTATACTTTCAAAACAAGCTGGGGAAAAAATCTTAAGAAAGAAAAATATATTTACAACTTATTAAGTGAAATGGATCATCATAAAAGTCTTCATTCTCATCATCTTCAAGTTAAATACACTGAGGAAGAGGAAGGGATGGTGTTGATCATGCTGTCTTAGGGGTGAAGGAGGGAGGAGAAAAATTATGTATAAGTGCATACACGTAGTTCGAACCTATGTTGTTCAAGGATCAACTATATATTGAATAGTATTTGGCAAACAAGGTGAATTTTAAGGAAGAACTATGAGCCTAAGATATTTATTTGAGAGTCAGATATATTTATCAAGTGAGTGAATGTGGCTAGAAAAGTCCAAGGTCTGAGATCAGAGTCTTACTCCTATGTTAAGGAATGAGGCACATAAAAAGCTGAGAATAAACTAGAAAGGGGCAGCTACTAAGAAAGAAAGGAAGAGAAGCAGGAAAATATGGATTCTTGAAAGCACGGTGAAGAAAGTGTTTCTAAGAAAGAGCAATAAAATATTAAATAATGTTTAGAATGTGTGATGGTTAATATTGAGTATCAACTTGATTGGATTGAAGGATGTAAAGTATTGTTTCTGGGTGTGTCTGTAAGGGTGTTGCCAAAGGAGAATAACGTTTCAGCCAGTGAACTGGAGAGACAGACCCACCCTCAGTCTGGGTGGGTAGCATCTAATCAGCTGCCAGCATGGCTAGAATAAAGCAGGCAGAAGAAGTGGAAAGAGCAGACTTGCTAAGTCTCCGACCTTCATTTTTCTCCCTTGCTGCTCAGATATCAGACTCCAAGTTCTTCAGCTTTTGAACTCTTGGACTTACATCAGTGGTTTGCCAGGGGTTCTTGGACCTTTGGCCACAGACTGTAGGGTGCACTGTCAGCTTCCCTACTTTTGAGGTTTTGAGACTCAGACTGGCATCCGTGATCCTTAGTTTATAGATGGCCTATTCTGGAACTTCCCCTTGTGATCCTGTGAGTCAATATTCCTTAACAAACTCTCCTTCATATATGCATCTATCCTTTTATTTCTGTCCCTCTAGAGAACCCTAATAGAGAAGGCAAATGAGACGAACATGAACAGAACATTGGACTTAGCATGTAGAAGTCAGTCCAGATTTTGACAAGAGCAGTAAATTTGGATTAGGATGAGTACAAAGGAATTCAGTGCTTAAATAGAGAATGAGAGGAAGGAAATTAGAGAAAGAAAGAGAAAAGTGACAATTATTTTACAGATTTGAAAAATTACAGGCCATTCTTCCCAATTCTGTACTCAGTAATAGATAAACAACAGCTGTCTCACATATTCAAAACATATGAACATTATGTGTGTAAATATTTTTGGAAGCTACTGAGAATTTTGTAAGTAAAGTCTGCAAAATCATTTCATCTTAACCTCTACCACTTACATATTAAAATATTGTGTGTCCTCACCTGGAGCTTCATCTACCTTTTAAAACCACAAAATTTATCTCAGCCAATATTGCATGTCCACGTCCACCTGCTTATTTCTCAGGATAAATCCTTCAACTGAGTTCCACAATGACTCAGAGTAAATGTTCCTTTATTTCTTTTGTTGTTCTCATCCTCTTTACTAAGTTCCAGTTACACATTGGAATAATTTTCTTTGAAGACTATCACCCAGTTAGCAGTAGAAGCTGCTTTTTTATTGGCGTTATCTCTGTGGACCGTTGATTGTTGGACATCAATATGGTGTTAATTATGGTTCTGTGCTTTTCATATATATTTTCAAATGTTCTCTATGTCTACATGTTTTGAAAGAAACCTGTAATATGTGCCTGGATCTACATATACCTAGGGAATTGTACTTTATTATATGCATTTTAAAATATAATTAAAAAATTATCCACTTGGAGTATTCAGAAAAGTATTTAAAACAACATAATTATTTAAGAGACGATGGAAGAAGAGGAGCAAAGAAAAATGCATACATATAATGGAATAGTGCCTAAGAATAAAAAAAGAATGGATTACAACAATTCTCAGAAAACACAAGAGGATTATACAATATCATATTTATGGTCGTAAAATGACAAGTATATTTTATACGTTTTAGTAAGGCAGGTGTTATTAGCAAATACAATGAGATTTTTGTTTGATTAATGGAGAGAAAAATATGCAGTACAAAAACAGGCAATTAAAGACTAAACAGGATTTAATTACAGAAGTCAAATAGGCAGCTTTGAGGTAAACTTTGTATTAGTATGTTTTCATACTGCTGATAAATTCATACCTGAGACTGGGGAATTTACAAAAGAAAGTATTTTAATGGATTTAGTTCCATGTGGCTAGGGAGGCTCAAAATCTTGGTGGAAGGTGAAACACACATCTCACATAACAGCAGACAGGAGAAGAGAATTTGTGCAGGGAAAGTCCCCTTTATAAAACCATCAGATCTCATGAGACTTATTTGCTATCATGATAATAGCATAGGAATGAGCCATTATCATTATTCAGTTACCTTCCACTGGGTCGCTCCCACAACACATGGGAATTGTGGGAGCTATAATTCAAAATGAGATTTGGGTAGGGATGCTGTCCAACCATATTATGTCACCCTTGTCCCCTCCCAAATCTCATGTTCTCACATTTCAAAACCAATCATGCCTTCCCAACAGTTTCCCAAACTCTTAACTCATTACATCATTAACTCAAAAGTCCACAGTCCAAAGTCTCATCTGAGACAAAGGAATTTCCTTCCAGGTACAAGCCTGTAAAATCAAAAGCAAGATAGTTTCTTCCTAGATGCAATGGGGATATAGGCATTGAGTAAATACAGCCATTGCAAATGGGAGAAATTGGCCAAAACAAAGGATCAGCAGGTCCTTTCCAAGTCTGGAATCCAGCAGGTCAGTCAAATCTTAAAGCACCAAATGATCTCTTTTGACTCCCACATCCAGGTCACACTGGTGAAAGCGGTGGGTTCCTATGGTCTTGAGCAGCTCTGCCCCTGTGGCTTTGCAGGGCACAACCTCCCTCCTGGCCACTTTCACAGGCTGGTATTGAGTGTCCATGGCTTTTCCAGATGCATGGTGCAAGCTTTCAGTGGGTCTACCATTCTGGGGTCTGGAGGTTTAATGGACGCAGTTCTGTGTAGGTGGGGAGGCCTCACAATCATGATAGAAGGTGAAAGGCGTGTCTCACATGGCAGCAGACAAGAGAAGAGAACTTGCACAGGGAAATTCCCCTTTATAAAATCTTCAGATCACATAAGACTTATTCACTATCAAGAGAATAGCATGGGAAAGACCCACCACTATGATTCCATTACCTCCCACCAGCTCCTTTCCACAACACATAGGAATTCCCAGAGCCACAATTCAAGATTAGATTTGGGTGGGGACATAGCCAAACCATAACAACCTCATCGGAGTAGCAACTATATATACTTTATTCACCATATATCCCCAGTACCTATCACAAAGACTTGTAAAGTAGGAACATATTTGTTGATTAAAAGAGTCAAAGAAAAAAGATTTTATGCAGTAATTATCATTTTTATTTAATAGCCTGAAAAATTCCTAGACTCTTAAGTTCTTGTCTACCTTTAGAAATAAATAATCCTTCTGCCAATCATTGATTGTATATTTGAGAGATCAAATGTAACTTGATGTTTTATATCAGAAAGGCATCTTTGATAATATAACTATTTAACAAATACAATATGCCCGATGATAAAGTAAAAATAACCAATCAAAATAAATACTGTTAATGTTAATATATTTTAGCCTTAAATATTTTAACTCATAAAAGATATTTTTAATTTTTAAGACTAAAATAAGTAAATAAAATGAAACAAAATAATTTCTATCCATTTATAAATTCTAGTCGTGTGTTTAAACAATAAACAGTTAATATTAACATAATGTTTGTAATTAATTTTGATATGCTATTAATCAAAAACAGCCTGTGTCATTAATATATGTTTTCTTTGTTGTTAATTAAACCCCTATCAAGGACTAATTGCAATTACTCTAGAGAATCCTCAATATATTTACACTTGTGTTCTACTAGAGAAAATGGGTCTGAGTGGCAAAATTATTTAAAATAACAGTACTAATAGCATAAAATATATTTAGTAGACAAAAATACTTTGGAATAAATTCTCCTGAGCCATTTTAGTAACAAGTTTCAGTCTCTTCTGGATTTATCAAGCTAGTTTCTGAATTTTGTATCCAGTAAAAATAAAAAAAACTTTTTATTTCTTATTTTGAAATAAAATAAAATATTCTCATTTGTGGAATTTATCTGCTTTTTGGAGAAAGATTATGCTCATCTCTATTGACAGACCAGTATACTTCTTAAATTTAAGTTTTGTAGCAGTAAATAACTCATCTAATTGTATTTTAATTATATATGAGTAAATTATATTTAATACTAAAATATCTTAAAATGTTAGTATTAAAATATAGAATTATATCTTAATATGAGATTTTTTAAAACCTCATTCATTGCACACTATAAAAGTGTAGTTCCTATATAAAGTAGACTTATTTACTAAGGTTATTTTGTGGAAAAAATTTAGATAATATTGCAATAATTTCATTGTATTTTCACATAACATATAATATGGACAATAAAATTATCCACAGGTGGGACTCTTATCTCAGTCACATAGAGCAGATGGAAAACAGAAATTCTCTGGCCATCCATAGGTAATACTGCTGCTTTTCTAAACTCTTTCAGAGTTATAGTTTACATTAGATTCAGTGGCACGCAAACCTTTGGACATTGATTCTAAAATAATACCAACTCCTTCATATTCTAGAATGTACCTGTTGTCCATGGGTCAGAGTGAGCATTATGGAATCAGGTGATAAGTGGGGTTTTGATGAAAACATGGTAGGCTAGATCATATCTATTATCCATGGTATATTTATTTCCCCATCCCTCGGGTTTATTACAATAATAAATATTTTTACCAACTGGAAGAGAATCCACAGTGTCATCCTGACACAGAGATAATGATTATGGTGGTAGAAAAAGTCAAGACGAAAAATTTGGAACTCCCACCATCTACCAAAATAACAGAAAACGAATCAATTCCAATGCTTTAACTTTGAGGGAATCACAAGAATTACCATCATGTTGAAGGATTGTAAGGCTTAAGGATATCGACTCTTCTCAGATCCACATTTCCACCGCCTAGTGTAAGAGATATGTTATTTGAGAATGACAGTGAATTGTTTCAAGGTTAATCACCTGCAAATGCTATTATAGTTATTATTTGTGAGGTGAATGTATTTGTTTGAGCAAATCAAACTGTCCTTGGCAATCAGTATATAGTTTTTAGGATGGAAAACACTATCATATTTAGTGTAAGAAATGGAGAATATTTAAGAATATTATGACATGTTGGCTTTTATCTGGAATAGATAGCAATACACATTTTCCACCTTGCCTCAAAGTTCACTTGGGTCTATTATTATAAGTTCAAGGTACCTTTGTCATATCAAAGTTACATAATACATTACAACAAGGTTAAATAATATTATTTGGATGTGTAGATCAGTTCTTAATTTCTTTTACAAAATGTATGTATGCTAAATGTCTGCTGTAAAGCTTATGACCGGACACCTTGATGAATTATTTAATTGTTTCTTTGCCTAAGAGATGCTAGATATCCCCTCCAAAGCAAAGAACAGTTTTGCACCTTGAATCTTCTATCGTTACAAAGTTGGGATCTAGGAGGGGACTTTCCTTAGATCCTTGAAGACAAAATATTTCTATGCTCTCCTTTATCCCCTAAATGGCCTAAAGGATTGGCTGCTTTGAGTAGGTTTTAGAGCAAGACAAGGTTTTCCAGCTGGTTTCGGCAATATGGAAAACAGCATTACATGCAGTGCTTATGGTTCAGAATATCAAAATGTCTTTGATGGAAAAGGATTTTGTAAAGAGCCCATAAAAATCCATGATAACATAATTATAGTGAAGTGAGTTTTGAAGTCAAGTATCTGGAAAATAACTTAAAAAACAGATCTGGTCCTAGTCATAAAACTTAAAGACTGAGTGAATAACCATGGAGCGTTAGGGGATATCACATCTGACCCGCTTGGGTGCTATATAATCTAACTAATATGCTTTGCATCTCTATCTGCATTTTAAAATCTGCTTGATGCATATTCAGTCACATAAGCAGCATCCTTACTCTCCCCCATGTGATTTCAAGTTCAGTGGCTTAGGACTAATTTAACAATGTTTTAATTTAAGAATTTTTATTATAAACTATTTAAAAATAAAATTTTAAAGACTATAATCTGGTTTACGGATTATTCTTCATGGCATTCTGAAACTAGTTGGAAGAATAGTATGTCTATGGTTCAACTCACTGCATAGATGAACCCAAACCTAAGGGAATAAATTTGTGAAGAATTTATTATTACTAACTTTTGTGGAATAAAGAGATTGAGGAAAAAAATGGGGTAAATTCCCATATAGATTCCTGTGTAAATAGATTATTTCACCAAAACATTCATAGAGAAAAGACAAAATATATAAATAAACTTATTCATAATTTATAAAAAAAGAGTTTAAGATTAACATCTGCACTAATGCATCCAAAGTAACTAAAGGCTGCGAAGAAGAACTTGGAAGAAATAAGATTGGAAGGTTGGTGAGAAGGACACTGGAATTTTTTGACACTACTCAAAACAGTCTTGATTTGTAAGAATATTTTTTTCCCACAAGAATTTTCTCTGTAGATCCTTGCTATGGAACTAGATCACTGTAAGATGATGTCAGTAACCCTCTGCTTCCAGCTTGTTTGATGGGCCTATGCACAAAAGTAGGTAGAATGGTGACAATGGAGACTGCTAACTGAGTAAACAATAGAAATTGTGTATATCAGGGCCAAACAAATTATAAGTTCTTCTCAGTGCTTGAGTTGCCAATGGCAGGGAACAACCTGAACACCTGATATGGTGCCATAAACCAGAGTGGACAAGCCAACCCTTCGATATCAATTGATTATACTGACCCTTTTCTCCAGTAAAGGGTCAGTATTGTGTTCTCGTGGAAAGACATACTACATTTGGATTGGATTCTTTTATCTATCATAATTTCAATTACCTATATAACCAAATCTCCCAATCTGAGCAGTTCATTTCTAAGTCATATGGTGTCTGTTTGGATGGTCTTGACTAGAGTACCTACTACAGAGTTGGCTTCTTTATTCACAAATGTTTCCTTGGTGTTCCTTAGTCTCTCTCTCTCTCTCTCTCTCTCAATCTCCCCCCCACCTTCCAGTCGCTTTCTCTCCATATAAAATGATCTAGAGAATAAATGCCATATGATGAGAGGCGTCTATTCTTTAGATCCTTTCTGCACGCTTTGGGCTTTTCACAGTTCAACAGTTTTAGGGTTTTCAATCTTCTTAAATGTGGTTGATTTCCTAGATCAATTGTTCCAGTGTTCCAAAAGCATAAACTCCATGAATTCTAGGCAGAAGCCAGGAGGCTTATTATGAACAGGTCTCAAGCATGCAAGATATAATTACAGCTGATTCTCATGGAGAATCAAGCTCCCACAGACACAAAGTGAAAGAAAAGAATAAACCCCTTCTCTCAATTGCAAGATTGCATCCACATACCAGAAAGAAAGAAGAGACTATTTTTGGCTGTCTTACAGATGAGCTACCACAACCTCTTTTTTTTCTGCCAACAATAGCATGTTATTTAACATAATGGTAGCCACACAATCTACCAGTGAAAAATATTATTTTTATTATGTACAAAATGAAGGAGATAACCTTATTGAAATGAGAAATGGTTTATTGAAGACACAGCTATGGTTTCAGATGGATATTTTTTTCAAAATTGACATTATATGCCTCATTTTCTTTTTCCTAATTGAGATTAAAGAACCCCAACTATTTATCAATAGATAGTGAGCTTCCTTATATAACTGGAATACATATGTACATATATCAAGAGACAGAAATTAGAATGGCATCTCTCACTATTGTACTCACTGATGCCCTCATGGACACTTTGTTTACTTTTCCTAAAACTCTGCATTCTGCATTTGTGAAGATATAATACTCAAAAGATAAAAGCCCTGTCCAGAGATACAAAATAATTCCATTTAAATGGAAATAAAACTGCCTCCCAGACTTTTGGTTTTCTTCCACCTCTGAGTGAGAAGAAATCAATGGAGGTTATAGTTCTTGGCTGAGGTGATTGATCTTAATCATCTAAAGCAAATAAAGTTGTTTCTATACAACAGAGGGAGAAAAAGAAATATAACATAGGAATCTCCCTGAGGTTAATGAAAGTAAACTTCGATTTTATACAAGTTTGACGACAAAAGGCTTATAATTGCTGAAAAATCAAAGCTTACAAATTTAAAACAAATTCTCTTTTTTTCTGATGTCTGCCTATCTTTACTTCCTCCCTTCCCTTCCTTTTCCTTCCTCCCTCCCTCCCTCCTTCCTTCCTTTCTTCTTTCTTTCCTTCCTCCGTCTTTCCCTCCTTCCCTTTCCTTCCTTCCTTTCCTTTCTTCTTTCCTTCCTCCCTTCCTCCCTTTCCTTCCTTCCTTTCTTCCTTCCTTCTTTCCTTTCTCCCTCCCTCTTTCCCTCCCTCCCTCCCTTTCCTTCCTTCCTTCCTCCCTTCCTCCAAAAGGGAGTTAATTCTTATTCCGTTTTCTGACAAATCGTCACAAAGAGATCATTGTCTTTTTTTGCTTCTAAATTGACAAATGTTCATTATATATATTCATGAGGTACAAACTGATATTAAGATTTAAGAATACAATGTAGAATAAATCAAGCTAATTAACATATCTTTCACCTCAAATATCATTTTTTTATGGTGAGAACATTTGAAATTTACTGTTTTGGTGATTTTGAAATGTGCAACCCACTGTTATTACTATATTCACCATGCTGTGCAATAGATCTCAAAAAAAATTAAAATGCAAACTTTTCTTCCATTTTAACCGAGGCTTTGTGCCCTTTGGCCATCTCTCCATTCCTCCATCCACCACCACTCACTCTGTCAGCCTCTGCCTCTAGTAACCGTCATTCTACTCTTGCCTTCTAAGAGTTTGACTGTTTTAGATTCCACATATAAGTGAAGACCTGTACTATTTATCTTTCTGTGCTTGGCTTATTTGACATAGTATATTGTTCTCCAATTCTATTCACAGTGTTGAAAATGGCAAGAATTCTTTTTCAAGGCTAAATGGTATTTCATTGTGTTATATAGCATGCTTTCTTGATCCATTTGTCTGTTGATGGACACTTGATTCCATAAATTGGCTATTGTTAGCTTTTATAATTGGAATTGAAATCTAGAAAGAATGGTGTATATTGGTTCTGGCATCTTGTAATATGGAACGCACTGGGATATTTCTCTTCATTTTGGCGTGAAACAGCTGAATCCTTTTTTTATGTGTGAAGACTCTCTCCACTATATAAGTGTTTGTCAGACATACATGCTCACATGGAGCTTTGAATATTTCTTTGTGATTAAAATAAGCAGGCAAACCTGCACATATACCATGAATTTAAAATAATAGTTAAAATTATAAAAATAAAATAAGCAGACCAATGAAGATATACAACAGTGGCAATGATGGCAGCCATATCAATTTTCAGAGACATCTGTGGCAAAGGTACCAGCATAAGCAATTTATGCTTGGTGATATTTGTGGTGGTAATGAAACCTGAGGCAACCTGTGTGTATTTGTGGCGAGATGATACTCACAGATTGCTTCCATCATATGACTGTGACAGAAGTCCTTATTCTTTAGATTCTCCATTTCCTTCCTCTTTTTCTAAGTCTAGTGTTTCTGTTTTATTGGCAACTTTATGAGCTAGTCTATTACCAATCAACATATTCTCCTAATGTTTACATTAGTCAGAAACCATTTCTGTTGCATGTAACAGAGAATCCCATCTTGTAAAAACATATTCACAAAGACATACTTCTTTTTATGTACATTCTGTATCTAAGATCAATAAAGCAAATGAGCATTAAGAATTTTTGGTGTCTTTAAAAACTTTTTTTACATCAACATGATTGTTATTTTTCTCACAAAAGATATGCAATCAATCATATGCATATACAATCAGAAAGAATTACATTTGACTGAGGATAATTAAATTAAATCAATTTTTAACAAAATGTAATAGAACATTTCTCCATTGTGGAAAAATAGACATTCATTGGTATTTTCTGTGAAAGGAATGCAGGTGTTTTATAGAATACCAAACAAGTATTGATTTCTAGCAGCAGTATGAAGAATGCAAGAACTGGTATTATATCAGTGTTACTTTACTCTGCAGTATTGGCAGTAGATTTAGCCAAAAAAAAATTAGAGAGCTTTGAGTTGTCATTTTCTTATTACTAAAAGATAATGATATCTTTTGAACACTTATATGCACAAATTGATAAAGACATGTCTTTCAATGATAGAATGGTCAAAATGTTTTACAAGTACTTGGTTTAAGTATAATCCTTATACTGATAATTTTACCCTTTACCGCTCAGAGGAATTTCACTTTATTTTAAGGTTATGTTGACTGGAAGTATTTTTTTTTAATTACTTAAACTAGAAAATATCTGTCTTATAATATAAATAAAAATAGAATTCAAAGTTGGCAATAAAAACAGCTCAACTGAAATGTATTCCATTTTAAATCCCAAATTTTGTCTGTATGTAAGAACTTTACATATTTTTGTATCTGTGGTCCAAAATATAGGACAATGTTTCAAACTCTGAGGCAACCAAAGTTTAGCTCAATTTAGCCGTTCCACAATGTACATGTATTTCAAAACAACATGATATATGTGAAAAATTTATGTAATTTATATTTATACATTACTTGGAATACTAAAAAATAGTTAAAAATTACTGAAATACTCTGTCAAATACGTGAATTTCGTGAATTTAATATAAAATAACTTACTAAGAAAGTGATCCAAAAAGAAAGTACCATAGTTTCAGCATGGTTTAGAAAGAATGTTTTTAAATATAGACAATGCACACAGCGTAATGACTAAAGTGTTAATGATAATTAATTCCTGCCAAGTAAAATTTTGTGACTTGTAGTTTTGTTTTTTAATATATGAAACATGTCATATAAGGGTGTTTCCCTTCATAACAATTAGTGTAGTCAGTGAAAATAAGCATATATCAATATCTCTATCATTATCTGTCTACATCTATTCACATATTACATATTATACCAAGAGCCATGTTAAATAAAATGATGCATGTGTGATTGCAAACATTTATTAAAAGCCAAAGCATTTAAAAAATAATCAGAAAATAAAATGACTAACAGAATCTCAATATCTAACATGGCCATAGCTTTTATATATTAGATATTATGTCCTTAAATATATCTTAATTCTTCACCTACCCTATGTTCTTTGCTCTAGCAGAGCATTGAGATAAGAGTTTGAAATTTTGTCTAGTATTTTTATTTTTCTTTGGTTACTTATAATTTAGGATGACATCAAACTTTCACCAGTGTAGTAGTACTCATTTTATTGACAGAAAGTGACATATAGCATTCTTTATTCTTTTGAACTTTTATAAGCTTCAAAGGGACAGAAATATGCTATAACTAACATTTACTGGATAATAACCATGTGCTAGATACTGAATATTCTACTGATAATAACCCATTTAATCAATAAAACAATGCTATTATTGCTCAAGATTATTATCCTGTTTAAATATTAGGAAACTAGGACACAGAGTGTAAATGGCTTTTGAATGATCATAGAGTTAGTGTTAAAACTATAATTTGCCAGGCAGTCAGACTGTGGATTTTGTTTGGTAGATCAGGAAAATTGAGATATTTTTATGATTTTGCCTTAGTTGTTCCTTAAAAACTTAAGTAGCCTTAAAAATTAAAATTATGATGCTTTCCAGCAGTGTCCACTTTTCTTGTATCTTTGCCCTATTTCCTTTCCTCTCCATGAGACAAATAACTATCAGTGTAACCACAAAACAGGTGTCTTACCTAGAAAGTAGCTCCTTGTAAGCAAGGTCTGCACTTATTTAATAGGGAATGGTGTATGTTCCAGCTAGAGGTGTTTTATTCATCTTGGAGAAAACGACACAAAAGAATTCTCCTTCTTGCACCACTCACCTCCCCCAAAAAGTTATCTGTAGTATTGAGTGCTGAAAGTCTCAGAAACCTGACCAAGAAAGACAACAGGAATTGAAACACTGAAACTCAGGCTCAAAACTGGAACAGGTGCCAGCAATTACAAAGTTATCTGTCTTTAATGAACTGAACTGAACATCAGATACTACAGTTTATCATGAGCCATTTAGCTATATTTTCACAAATATCTTAAAAATATTATATTTAGCAATCTTTCAAGGGCAAATAGTCAAATGAAATAAATTTCCTCCTGTACTTCAACAGTTGACTAAAGGCAAATCTTTGTTGTACTGAGAAACACATAACTAAAGGATTTTACATATTACAATAAAGAGTATTTCCCTAAGGAAGAAAAAAAGACAATTTTCACATCTTGTAGGAATTGTTTCTTATGTTTTTAACCAAGTAAATATCATATCTAGATGGTCTGAGAATTTTTTTTTAGAAATTCATAGTTCACACATAATAGAAAAATTAGGATGACTATGAAATACATATTATAATATTGTGTGCAATAATAACATGCACCATTATATTAACTACATATTTTAATTTTTAGATCATAGGAAATAGACAAATGTATATAATAATAATATAAAATTTGGAGACCGAACGTTTCCATTAGCACAGTATTCAAATATTTTTTGGGCATACTTCATTCAGGTAAACAGCTTCAAAATAGGTAAAAAAAAAAATACACTTTTTAGTTTCTTAGACTTTTATCATTTGCTGCTTTGCTAAAAGTTTCAGCTCTTAATGATTTTATGTTTTTAATAATCTCATAAGAATTATATTAACTATAGACATACTCATGTACATTTGCTGAATGCCAAAAATATGCCTAGATATATCTAGACACTGAGATAAAATTCTCTTTATGCCATTCATCAGAAGCATAGGAAGTGTAAGCAATAAATAATATGCAGTTTATTTAACAATAGGTCTTCCCAATGGAATATCTAGGGCTTATCAGACAATATGTGATTTCTTCATTTATTACGGCTCATTTTGATATGGATTTTGTGTCTGAAAAGAGCTAATGAGTACATCTGAGTCTGCATTTAGAGATAAATGTGATGGACAACTAATATTAATATTCCAGTGTTATGTCTTAGTAACGGTGAATTGAACTGGTTGGTGAATATGTTTGTTCTTCACATGCTTTATATATATAGACTTATAAAAGTCTCAGATATATATGCACATATTTGTGTATATGTATATGTGTGTGTTTGGGTGTGTGTGTGTGTGTGTGTGTGTGTGTGTATAAAATCACAAAACCTAAAAAGAGGTGTGAAGGTGTAGATAACAGTATTGTGTTCAGAAACTCCTTTTGTATAGTTTCCCCTATTTCATGGGTATTGGGCTCCTTATTTATCGTTATAGGGGATTTTCAACAAGAATGCATTTTGTATTATCTGCTACATTGTCTTTTCAGGCTGACATATTGAAATATCAGAAAAGAAATAACCATAGACAGTGTTAGAAGTTAAATATTAATGAAAATAAAAAGGCGGAGGTTGCAGTGAGCTGAGATTGCGCCACTGCACTCCAGCCTGGCGCCTGGTGACAAAGCAAGACTCTGTCTCAATAAATAAATAAATAAATAAATAAATAAATAAATAAAAAATAAATAAAACTTTGAAAACTCACATGCAATTTTAGAGAATATAAAGCTTGCATAGTAATTATACATTAACTAAAATATAGATTAATTGTTGAGAGTAGGTAAAACACACTTAAATTATAAAGTTAAAAACATAATTCACTGATGACGTGGTTAGATTTTGTGTTCCCGCCAAAATCTCATCTTGAATTTTAATCTCTATAATCCCAACATTCAGGGAGAGACCTAGTGAGAGGTGATTGGATCGTGGAGACAGTTTCTCCCATGCCGTTCTCCTGATAGTGAGAATTCTCATGAGATCTGATGATTTTATAAGGGGCTCTCCATGTTTTGCGCTCCCTCCTCTCTCCTGCTGCCTTCTAAAGAAGGACAAGTTTGCTCCCCCTTCTTCCATGATTGTAAGTTTCCTTAGGGCTCCTCATCCATGCAAAACAGTGAGTTAATTTAACCTTTTCTCTTATAAATTACACGTTCTCAGATATTTCTTTATAGCAATGTGAAAATTGACTAACGCAACTGACAACTGTTGAAAAGAATGCAAGCAAAACATAAAAAGGATGAAAATGACTAAATATCTGGCCGTATGACAGATTAACACACATAAATTAAACTGAATAAGTAGACTTTTTATGAAGAAAAAATTCTGCTACATCAACAAATCTAAATAATTTAGAGAAATTTAGTATTAATTTTTCAATATGAAAATGTCTTTTGCACCTCCATGTTCCGTAATGTGCTCACAAATAACTATAGACTTGAATTATCACTTGGCAGTTTTGTTTAAGTGGATGCAATATTTTGTTACCAACTGGCATTCTTACTTGTGCAGGTATAGAAATGGTGACCTAGTTGTACAGGTGTCCAGTCCCCAAACAATCCTGAGTGGTGTTTCATTTGAAAGCAACAAACATTCGTGCTACATTGGGTGATTGTGTCTATATTCTTAGAAAAAAAAAAATGGCATTCATCTATTTCAGAAACTAAAGTAATTACAGTTGAATAGAAAACTAAATTGTCCCTTAGAATTCTTGATGACTTTTGTTTCCCCCTCTATGTCATCTCTTTCTGACGTATTTAGAAAAAACTCTGGTTAATTATTTTATACAAATAAAAAATAAAAATAAAGTGTGATTTATCTCCAAAGTTTTTGTATTATAATTGAGTCCTAAACTTAGGACTCAATGGAAAGAACAGCAAAACATATTTAATATTATAAGCAACTTTTGGAATCTCAGAAAATATCTCAAAGCAGCTGGGCACACCAGATCGGAAGAAGAACATCCTAAAGATAAGACAAAGGGCCACCAATAAATAAAGTTTGCAGAACATGTGATTTGTTCAAAATCTAGGCTAAGAATGCAGAAAACATGAAAGAAGGTGTTAATTTATTTTACATGTCCAGGGTAAAATTATATTAAAAAATATTTGAAAACAGGAGAATAGACAGCATAAAGTAGTCCCAGTAATTTCAATCTGTTCTTTATTCACATAATCATTTATTGGCCATATTCTAAATTGAACATCTGCTATGATTTGGGCATTCTGCCATCCTGAGATACACAAATATGAATACATTTTAACCAGCCCCTGCCCTCATGGTGGTGATGGCATATCTTGGCGTGGAGGACAAAGAGTAATACTACCTCTAGTCTGCATAACTTATATTTGAATCTTTCTTTTTATGACATCTGTTTTCACAGAATGTTCATTAAATCTAACATCTACTGTTATTATTTAAAGCAACTCACCCATGATTTTCCTATGAAAGGAAAATCTAAAGACCTAATCTCATTTTGAAAGTATTTTCTAAGTGTTCTCATTTGTAAGTAATGTATCAGTCAAATATAAATATCTTTTATTTAGCACTAACATTTCACTCTTTTCTGACCTGTACTTCAGTTGTTAAGTAACTTCTTATTATTCTACAGCAGTTACGTCTAAAACTACAAAGCATGTTTTTCCGAGGGCAAGATGTGGGCATTTTAAATAATGGCAATTCTTAGGAAGTTGTTGTTGGCATTTAGTTGGATAGAAGCTGATAAAGCCAGATATCTGCAATATAAGGAAGTCAAAACAGTAAATAATGTTTTTCCTTCCTCAGACAAGAAAGAAAAGATAAGTAAAAATATGCATATAGCAAAGGATTTTCATATCCAGAAGGCTAATAGTGCCTCTGTAGAGAATCACCTGCAAGTTCTCCCTTCTCAATGAGTTCCACTTGGCTCTCCCTTGGGAAATAATCTTTTGAGATGTCCCACTTTCCAGAAAGATTTCCTTCTCTTTCTACCTGTCAACACATCAACAAATCCACACTCTTTATAACAATTATGTTAGATATAATACATCTTAGGAAAAAATGTTTAAAATGATTAAATTATTCTCGCTCATTTGTGAAGAACAATAGGCATAATTCTCAAATCTTATCATATATGTAAATCACCTATGGGTGTAATTTTCCTTCTCTGCTAATATTTTAGCAAAATACATTCTAATATCTTAGTTGAATTGAGCACATATTTTTGGAATTGGTGTCTCAAAAAGCATTAAGTTAGGTTGTGAAGACCCAAAGTTTGTCCCCAAGGACTCATTAAAAACTCATTAGCAAAACCACAATAAGATACCATTTCACTTTTACTAGAATTGTTATAATAAGTAAAACGGCAAATGTCAAGTGATGGCAAGAATATGGATAAATTGGAACCCTGGACATGGCTAGTGAGAATGTAAAATGGTGTTTCTCCTGTGGAAAACAGTTTGGCTGTTTCTCATAACACTAAAATATAAAACTGAAATATGACCCAGCAATTCTAGGTACCTAACCCAAAGGCTTCAAGACAGGAACTTGAACAGATACATGGATGCCCATCTTCACTGCAGCATTTTTCATAATACTCAAAAGATGAAAACAATTCTAGTATTAATTAATAGATGAATGAATAAACAAAATGTGGTACATACATACAATGGAATATTTTATTTGGCTAGGAGTGAAGTTTGGATACATGCAGTAATAAGGATGAACCTTGAAGACATGATAAATAAAATAAGTCAGACACAAAAGGAAAAATAATGTATAATTCCACTTACATGAAATTTCTACAATAGACAAATTTGTAGACATAAAAAGTGTAGAATAGAATTGACCAGGAGCTAGTGGGAGAGAAAGGAGAATGGGGAATTATTTTTTAACGGTTATAAAATTCCTGTTTAGGGTGATGAAAAAGTTGGAAATAGATAGTGGTGATGGTTGCATAACATCGTGAATGTAATTAACGCCATGGAATTGCATGCTAAAAATGGTTGAATTCGAAACGTTTATGTTATATACGTGTTACCACATCTTTAAAAAAGTAATTGACAGATTCATTAACAATTTACCATATGTTGTGACAAATATATCATTTACTTATAAATCATTTAAAGTGTTTTAAAATGAGTTGAAACTTGCTTCTTATCTTCTTGTGTGACATTGCATAAGTTCCTTAGCATCTCTATCTACCAAAAAGTCTTTAAAGAGAATTAAGTGAAATTACCTAAGAAAATGTTTAGGAAATAATTGTTTGGTAAATTATACATATTGTGTTTAAGATTATCTGAACATTAAGACAAAAAATCCTCAAATGATTTTCCACCTACCCTACATGTGAAGATGAATATAGCCTGGGGTCTCCTGGAATCTCTATCACAGCACACTACTGTTCATATATATATATATATATACATATAAAATTGCACTTTAGGTTCTGGGGTACATGTGCAGAACATGCAGGATTGTTGCATAGGTACATACATGGCAATGTGGTTTGCTGCCTCCATCCCCCAATCACCTATATCTGGCATTTCTCCCCATGTTATCCCTGTCCCTCCCCTAGCCTCCACCAACAGACCCCAGTATGTGATGCTCCCTTCCCTGTGTCCATGTGTTCTCACTGTTCAACAACCACCTATGAGTGAGAACATTTGGTGTTTGATTTTCTGTTATTTTGTCAGTCTGCTGAGAATGATGGTTTCCAGATTCATCCATGCCCATACAAAGGACACAAACTCATCGTTTTTTATGCCTACATAGCATTCCATGGTGTACATGTGCTACATTTTCCTTGTCCAGTCTATCATCGATGGGCATTTGGGTTGGTTCCAGGTCTTTGCTATTGTAAACAGTGCCACGATGAACATACAGGTACACGTGTCTTTATAATAGAACAATTTATAATCCTTTGGATATATACCCAGTAATGGGATTGCTGGGTCAAATGGAATTTCTATTTCTGGGTCCTTGAGGAATCACCACACTGTCTTCCATAATGGTTGAACTAATTTACACTCCCACCAACAGTGTAAAAGTGTTCCTATTTCTTCACATCCTCTCCAGCATCTGTTGTCTCCAGATATTTTAATGATGGCCATTCTAACTGGCATGAGATGGTATCTCAATGTGGTTTTGATTTGCACTTCTCTAATGACCAGTGATGATGAGCATTTTTTCATATGTTTGTTGGCCTCATGCCTTCTTTCAAATCCACATAGAGAAATAAAGATCTCCAGTAAAGGTAACTACATTTTACAAAAGAAAACATAGACATATTTACAATTTTAATGATTTCCTTTTCTCTCTGTTTTAAAAGACAGCTACATAAATTTCATAAAACTGTACTGATAGTCTTAAAATTTATACATATGCAACTTGTATGACAATAGAGAAAAAGAAGAGGAAGAAAATGAAAAAATATTTAAGCAAAGTTCTTCCATATTATTGAAATTATGTTAGTATCATTTCAAAATAGATTGTTTTAAGATGCTAATTTTATTTTTCAAGGCACTAAGAAAATAACTCAAAAAAATACAGTAAAGGAAAGAAAAACAAAATAAAAAGGTGCACTTGGAAATATTTAATACACATATAGAAAGAAAGTTTCGAGAAATAGAGGACAAAGATGACATAAGACATAATGAAATCATTAACAAAATAAGAGCCATAAAACCTGTCTTTTCAGTAATTACATTAAATGTAAATGGACTGCTCTCTAAAATAAATATATAGAGCTTCTCAGAAATAGAATGAATAAAATAACGAAAGAATATATAACTATGGAAAGAGTATTTGAAAGAGAACTGGGGCAGCTATACTAAAATCAGATAAACTATACCTTAAGTGTTAATGTTTCCTTAATAACTAAACATGTTATTTAAGTAGATAGAGAAAGTGTTACCAGACACAAAGAAGATTATTTTATAATGATAATAATAAGGTAAATTGATCAAAAATATATAACAATAAATTATGCAAGCGTCTAACACAAAGACTCAAAATACATAAAATAAAACAAGACAGAATTAAAGAAATAAATAGAAAATTCAGAATTAATAGTTGGAGACTTAAATGCCTAATTTAAATAATAGAGCAACCAGACAGATGATCATAAAGGAAATGGAACACTTGAACACTATAAACCAACTAAACCTAAAAAAACATCTTCTGAACACCCCACCCAACAGCAGCAGAATACATATTCTTCTCAAGTATTTATGAAACATATCTGGAATAGACCATATAGTGTACCATAAAACAAGCCTCAATGAACTAAAACACATTAAATCATATGTATTTTGTGTTCTGACCACAATAAAATTAAAACATCAATGACAGATAAACTTAGATAATTCACAATATGGTCATGTATCACTTAATGATGGGTGTATGCACTGAAAAAATGGCTCATTAGGTGATTTGGTAGTTGTGCAAACATCACAGTGTGTACTCAAAGAAATCTAATAATACAGGCTACTATACTTCTAGGCTATATAGTATAGCCTATTGCTCCTAGGCTGCAAACCTCTATAGCATGATACTGTACTAAACACTGTGCCAATTATAACACAATGCTATTTAAGGACTGAATATCTAAATATTGTAAGCAATGGTATCTATATACTAAATATCTAAACACAGAAAGATAAATATATTACGCTGCAGCATTATGACAACTACAACATCTCTAGGGAATAGAATTTTTTCAACTCCATTATAATCTTATGGGACAACAGTAATATATGAAGTCCTGTGTTAACCAAAACATTCTTACATATTTAAAACTTAAAAATAACTTCCTAGATAGCCGATGAGTCAAAGAATAAAGGGAAATTAAAAATACTTTGACATGAAAAAAATGAAATCACAACATACAAAACCTTATGATATGCACAGAAAAAAAAAGTTGTGCTTAGGAAAATTTATCAAAGTAAATTCCTATGTAAAAAATAAGGACATAAAATTAATAATAGCGTTCCATCACAAACACTAGAAAAAGAAGAGAAATTTAAACCTAAAACAATGAAAAGGAAATAAAGAACTTTAAAATTTAAATTATTGACATTGAGAATGGTTAAAAAATCTTAAGAAAGTTAATAAAACAACAAATATATTCTTTGAAAAACTAAAATAAATAAAATAAAAAACCTTTCTCTAGGCAAAGAAAAAAAAGAAGGCTTGAACCAAAATCAGGAATTAAAACAGACATTTTATTGCCCTTAGAAAAATACAAAAAATATGGTAAAATAATACTATCCACAATTATATATTAACAAGTTATAACTTGGATGCAGTGACGAGATTCCTAGACAGATGCAAACTACCAAGCTTTCTGAAGAGTAGATAGATAATCTGAATACATTTAAAACAAGTAAAAAGCTTCATATAATAATTTTAAAACTTCCAACAACAAAATAAAATTTCAGGGCCAGATGGCTTCAATGTTGAAATCTACAAGACATTTCAAGAATAATTAGTACTAACATTTCACAGTTTATTTCAAAGCATAGAAGAGGAGGGAACACTCTACAATTCCTTCTGAGTTTATTATTACCCTGATACCAAAACCCAGTAAAGACTTCACAAGAAAAATACAGACCAATATCTTTCATGAATATAGACGAAAATCCTTAACCAAATGCTAGCAAACTGAAACCAGCAACAATGAAAATATATATATATATATATATATATATATATATATATATATATATCTTGGTTAAGGGGCAGTTCTTCTTGGCATCTAAAGGTACATTTAACACCCCAAAATAAATTAATTTAATACATAATATTTATAGAATTAAGGATAAAAATAAACATGATCATTTCAATAGACACAAATACCATTGCACAAAATCCATTACCCTTATGATTAAAAAATTTTAGAAGTAGGAATAGAAGGGATTTATCTCAACCTAAGAAAAGAGAATCTACAAATAACCCGCAACTAAAATTACACTTAACAGTGGAAGACTGAATGTTTATACGTAGATCCAGCATCAGGCAAAAATATCCAATCTTACCATTTCTATTCAGCAATACATTTGAAGTACAGATTCAGCACTACCCCTGCATACTTTCTGTAGTTCTTGTAGTACTCTTACTTTCCCTGTCAAACACACAATGGGAAGGGCAGAGATATAGTTTTGTGTCAGACCCAAGGGTCATAAATAAATATAATAGTCATTTTGTTTTGCTGTAGTACAAAGCCAGAGTTTGAATATTGTCATTACTACCCGACTCTGACTCTGCATATTTTGCAGTTGTAAATCTCTGTGCTGCTTTTTGGGGTATCTCTTTTGAATTAGATCAAAATAACCAATATTTCTTTGCCCTCTCCTGGGGGTAGGTAGGGGTAGGAGGGGGAAGCTAAAGTAGACTATTCTGCCCCATGAGTATAACAAGATATCCTCCCTTTCACAACTCCTCAAATAGGAAATAATAATTTCCCTGTGTTTCTGCCGTTATTGCATATGTGTATGATTATTTTTTGTGTTTTAAAGATAATGATATCTCTGCAACTGATTTTATATATGTATTTACTATGTTACCTTAGAAAGATAAGATTTTAAGATTTTTTTAAATGCTCATTTTTCTAAGTAAAATTTATTAGCTAGGCATGACTTATTCCAGGGAGGTAAGTTAGTTACTTAGACTATAAGCTACTCATAACTTCCTCAAGCCTATAACATAGAGACAATTTTAAAAATCCTAGATTTTATTTTTTACAGTAGAGAGTGGGTCTAAATTTTTCTCAATCACCAAAACCTATGGATTTATCCAAATCCTTGATATCTGAGATTCTTCCTTGAAAATCTAAAGAGAGACAGATTGTATATATATGTATGAAAGGGAGCTCAAATTAGTTATTCAAAACATCTGATATGGACTTACCTAATCATTGTAAACTATTCTATTTATTCATGCATGAGAGCTTCTTTGAATAAGCCCTTAGTGTTCTTGGTTAATGATTTGGGAATAACCAAAAGCAACCTATAGTCTCTTTCTTGACTCTGAGACAAAAGCCAGCCAATTGTGTTTAAAGGTAATAATCACGGCAGACAAATTAGCAGAGGTTTTCTCCCAATATCATTCCAGAATCCAGTACTTGATTGTCTTTTATATTTTATATTTTTTGATTACTGAAGATACACAACAGTTTTCAACAAGTAGGCTTACCTCCTATAAAAATCTAATAATTTTTTTCTCACCAATTTTCATTCCTTATTTTAATACTCTAAACTGATACTTCTATTCCATTGTAGGAAGAAAAGGAAACTGAAGATTATCTAACATTTATCCATGAACCATGATTCAGGTAGATTTATTAGAAAAGTATTTCAAATGTTTATATTATTGGTAAGTTAATCATAATTTAAGACTTTAAAAAACTCAATGGTTATATCCTTTCATAGAGCCTCCTTCATCCGTAGAACATGACTCTCTGCCAGAGGCAAAATCTACTCAGAAAGCTGAAATTGACATGTTCCCAGAGTTTGTCCATTAGCTGAAGATAAGGGGGCTACTGTAAACAAAAATAATAGATCTATTATAGAATTGCTTTAAAATCAATGCAGGTTATTGATCTCATATAAGAACAGTCAATGCAGTAAAGGACTTTGTGTGCTCTAATGCTTCCTTAAGAGGCGAATGTAAGAAAATAACATGAAGAGTAGAAGAAATGCCTAGGCTGTTCATCTTGCCAGACAGCCCTTCCTCACCAAAATCCTAGCCCTCCTGAAAAGAGAAAAATTCTTGAAAAGCTTTAAAAGGCAATTAAAATTGATATGGTTCTGTTCTGTATCCCAACCCAAATCTCACCTTGACTTGTAATCCCCATAATCCCCAGGTGTCCAGTGTGGAATCAGGTAAGGGGCGGGGAAGGGGTTGGTTTTCCCCATGCTTTCCTTGTGATAGTGATTGAGCCTTATGAGCTCTGATTGTTTTATAAGCATTTGGCGTTTCCCCTGCTTGCACTCATTCTTTCTCCTGCTGCCACGTGAAGAGGTGCTTTACATAATGATTGTAAGTTTCCTGAGGCCTCCCAAGCCAAGTGGAACTGTGAGTCAATTACATCTCTTTCCTTTATAAATTACCCAGTCTTGGGTACTTCTTTATAGCAGTGTGAGACCAGACTAATACATTAATATACAAGCAATTGGCTCCAGAGTCATACAACGGGTACTTGGAAAAATATAAATGCAGGTCACATAAAAATAATCTTCAAAGATGGCTGCTTAGAAACACAGGAGTATCAGAAATGAAAGTGTGCAACTCTAAATGAAATTGCTCACAACAAAGTAGTATTGCACTCAATAAATATTGGTGGAAACACTGATAAAACCTCTGAGACTGTGCATGTTGAATGTTGCATTTGTCACTAACACTATTTGATAAAACTGTAAAGGTGGGATGTAGACAAAAGCCCAAACTTCAATTCCCCCTTAATTACCTTCAAATAGATTTCATGTAAGTAACTTTAATGGCTTTTGTACATGTGCCTGTCATTGTTTCCTTATTCTTAGGATAAACTGAAGTCTTTCATTGCCTGAGAGTGCTAAAGTGACAAACAATTACAGTTTTCTCTGTATCCACAGGTTCTGCATCTACAGATTCAAACAACCATGGCTGAAAAACATTTGGCACAAAATTCTACAAAGTTTCAAAAGGAAAACCTGAATTTTCCATGTGCCAAATACTATGCTACATTCATGTGAATGAAATGATGTGTGGGCATTGTATTAGGTACTGTAAATAATCTAGAGATAATTTAATGCATACAGGAGGATATGTATACATTTTATGCAAATACTACACCATTTATATCAGGGATTTGAGCATCCATGAATTTTGGTATCCACTGAGGACCCTGGAAGCCTCCACAGGTATACCAAGGCTTCACTATATTTGATACTTTGTTACCAGCCCAAGGAATTTCAACCTGTTCCTTAGGTACCTCTAGTCAGAGTTGCCTTTTTTAATTAAAATTATGTATGAAAGCTTTAAAAAGTTTTGCAATTTTGAGATAAGTAGAAAGATGAAATATAACTCTGCAATGAAAATAGCAAAACTCTCAGAGATTTTCCAAATTTTATGCATTAAATTATCATTGGATTAATAACAATAAGAGCAGCTCCTTCTTCATATCATCAATTCTCTCCTTGGGAGATGGTAACAGACAATATCATACATCATCTCAATTTTTATATACCAATTTATTGCAAGACCTGCTTGAAATTTACAGGGTACTCAAACCATGCACTGGAGGCTATTATCAACAGATATGAGAAGATTTTTTCTAAATAACCTTTCATGACTTAAAACCTGGAGATCTCTTATACTGAATGAGACATCAGCGATGGACAGATCTTACCCTCTGATGGAAAAACTCTATTATATACAATTAACAATAAATACAGTAGTAAGTTTTCAAGGCATTACCATCTCCCAGTCAAAACAGCATAAAACTTATTTGAATCACTGGAAGATAATTTCTTCTGGAGTCTGCAAGGTGAGGTTGATTAGAAAAACTCTTGAATTATATTGTCATTATAAAGAGAGATACTCTATCCAAGACCATGGCCCAAGGCAAAAACTATATGAGATGTAGATGGCTTCAACTTAAGATTCTCACACTAAAACACAAATTGTCACATTTTATTTTGCATTCTTTTGTTTTTATTTTCCTGTTTTTCTCCTTTTCTTTCTTGTCATGGTAAGGGAAACTTTAATTTTGTTAATTGTAAAGTAAGCCTGTATTCTTAATATTGCTTTCTTGCCTCTTTAAATACTCTTGTATGAGTTCAATACTTGGCTACAGCTGGCATGTCAACTAGCTAACTCATGCAAAAAACCGTTTGTTGAATTTGTACATATATTTTTGAGAAACACCACCTTTCTTTAAAAGTAGTTAGTTGTAATAAATCAGTTTATTTCCTGTTTTACTGGATTCAACCTATGCATAAGTTTATAAACAGGAAACACAATAGGCTAACCATCCAAATATCTAAAAATTTTGTCACATCACTTATAGAAAAGTGGGTTAGTAGCCTCAATAAAATATGACTTGAGGACCTCATGTGTGAACTAGCTTTTGTAACTGAACTTTTAAGAAATAGAACTTGGAAGAGAGAGAGAGAGAACAGATGGTGTATATTTGGAGCCTATCTCATTTTCTCACAGATCTCACAAGTAAGACTTCTCTTTGGCTTTAGATCTTTCTAATGATCTCCCTATTACAAATATAATTGTCTGGCACAGGAACATTTTGAATGAGTAGTGCCGTAACATTACAACACTATTTAACAATCCTAGAGGGAGTATTTGACCAATTAAAGATCATTGTATGACTTCAGATGCCCAATATTAGATTTGTGGCACAAAAGCCAACTAGCCACTACTTATTTTTGGACACAAAGTTGGGAATCTAATTTCTTTCCTCAAGACATTCCCTGATATCAACCAGGGTACATTTTGCACCAACAGCTTACACTATTATTAAAAAGAAATTATTAAATAACTTATTCAGAAAGAAAATAATGGGTCTTGATTTGAGAATCAATATTCAACAATTCAAGGCAGATTTTGGATTATTTTTTGTTCTACTTAAGCTTATTACTCATGCTTCGCAAAAGGCTCACAGTGTACGATGAATCCCATGTGTTATGGTTTAGAGACCATCATTGCCACCAAGACTATAAAATACATTTTCTGGGAGATTCATGAAGCTGAACTAGCAGTGGTTCATAGGAGAGTCAGTTTAAGTAAAATTTCAGACTTTGATCTTTAGTATCTTCATTTATGCGGAATAGCAGCTGTCATATTCAGTAATGCAAATAAATAATTGTGTGTGTATACATACACGATAGGGAAACCTGGTAAATACAGAAATTTAAATAATCACCCCAAGAAATCTGATGTGAGAGCAGGACAATCATGTAGTAATGATCTGGATAACTCATGTTGCTATATGTTGATACATAATTTGGTTCAGGTTCTAGAATAATCACAAGGGAAAACAATAAGGTCTGGATCTATGTAAAAGCAAAGATCTTTTTGTATTAACATAACTTTGCTTTTCCACTGTCTCTATCAACATGAATTTACTATTGCCAGAAACTTATACCCAGAGTGATAAAATGTGGAGAATAATTTTACTGTTTGTTCTACAAATTCTATCTCCCTACGTAATTAAACTATTCAACTCTGAAAAATGTATTATTAAATCAATATTTTCTTTCTAAGACTATTTTAAGCCAGCAAAATAAAATTCTTCCTGTGCTATACCCCACTAATTCTAAACTAACATATGACGATTCTTACACAACTAAACTCCTAGATTGAACAATTCACTTCAACTCAGACCACAAAACCTCATGAATATCCCAACTTTATTCTCTCTCTCTCTAAGAAGTTATTAAAATCTGAAAAAGTTGTCCTGTTCTCTAACTCAGTAATAATAAACTCAGTGTTTTCCTACCATTTCACTATTGCGCTTATATTATCATAACTGGTATTCAGCAGTATTTAGATGCCATACAATGAAAATAAACACATTCATCACTGATGCTTATTAATGATAAATTTTTTACTTATGTTTCACAATTTAGACCGATTGTCTTTTACGAAGAGTAACAGAAATAAAACACCTAACAAGTTGAGCATTTACTATGTTAAGACTCTGTGTTAAGCACTGTGTAGCACATTTGTTGTATATCTCAGAAACGCCTTGTAATGTAGCTATTACTTTACTCACAGGTACACTAACTGAGGCTTTGGATTAAGTGAATAGAGCAAAGTTAGTGATAGAGTAAGTATACGGGATGGAATTTGAATTATTTCACCTTTAAATTTCCATGGATTTATAATTTAAATATACTGAATAGAAAATATATACACAAATGTCCCTTAGTGGTTTTTTTTGTTTTTATTTTTGTTTTTTTATTCATCAGGGAGGAGGAAAAATTGAGAAGCTCCTCAGGGAACACTTTTTGAAGAGACATTGTGTTTGAAAAGAAGAGCCAGAACTTATGTGAGAAATTTAGTGTGTCATCTTTTAAATGTCATACCTGATATAGTTTGAATATTTCTCCCTGCCCTAATCTCATGTTGACATGTAATCCCCAATGTTGGAGGTAGTGCTTGGTATGTGGTATTTGTGTCGTGGGAGCAGTTCCTTCTCCCCTTGGTGTTTTCCTTGCAATAGTGAGCAAGTTCTCCTTAGATCTCTTTGTTTAAAGGTATGCAGTGCCTCCTCCCACTCTTCCTGCTCCCACTGCTGCCATAGGAGATGCCTGCTTACCCTTTGCCTTCCATCATAATTGAAAGCTTCTTGAGGTCCTCACCATATACCAGACAGATGCAAGCACCATGCTTCCTGTATAGACTGCAGAACTATGAGCCAATTAAATCTCTTTTTTAAATAAATTATCTAGCCTCAGGTATTTCTTTGTAGCAATTCAAGAGCAGCCTAGCATAGAAAATTGATACTGAGGAGTAAGACATTGCTAAAAGATACATGAAATGTGAAAGCAACTTTGGACCTGGGTAATGAGCACAAGTTTAGAGGAGTTTGACAAGTTCTATGCTCATATGTGGGAACAGCTAAAGGACTTAACATTGTTTAATATTTAACGAAGGATAAAAGTTTGGAAAATTTGCAGCCTAGCCATGAGGGAGAGTAAGAGAAAGTACCTACTATCAGGAGAAAAATTTAAGTGGGCTATGGAACACTTGCTAGAGATATTAGCATGACTAAAAAGAAGCCATGGGCTAATATCCAAGACAATAGGGAAAAGAACTCAAAGACATTTCAAAGAACTTCTAGGCAGCCTCTCCCATCACAGACCCAGAGGCCCAGGATGAAAGAATGATTTTAGAGCCAGGCCTGGGGCTCTAATGTCTGATGCAACCTCAGGATACTGCTCCTTACATACAGGCTTCTTTGGTACCAGCCTTGGCTCAAAGAGTCCGAGGTAAAGCTCAGGCCACTGCTCCAGAGGGTGCAAACCTTAAACCTTGGCAGTGTCTATTGTGGTGTTAACCTTGCAGCTGCACAGAGTACAAGGGTGAAGGAAGCTTGGCAGTCTCTACCTAGATTTCAGAGGATGTATGAGAAAGCCTTGGTGCCCAGGAAAAAGCCTACTGCAGAAGTGGAACTCTCACAGAGATCCTCTACTAGAGTAGCCTAAGAGGAAATGTGGGATTGGAGTCCCCACACAGAGTCTTCTCTATAGCCCTGTCTAGTGGAGCTGTGGGAGGGGTTCACTGCCCTTCACACCACAGAATGGTAGAACCAGCAGCTTACAACCTCAGTATGAAAAAAGCCACAGAGGCAAAGCTGCCCAAGAGCTTAGGCGTGCAACCTTTAGGCAGGTATGCCCTGGATTGAGACATGGAGTCAAAGAAAATTGCTTTGGAGCTTTAAGGTTTAATGACTTCCCTGATGGGTATTGAACTCGCATGGGGCCTGTGGCCCCTTTCTTTGGCCAAATTTTCCCTTTTAGAATGCTCATGTTTACCCAATGCCAGTTGTACCACTGTATTTTGGAAGTAAATTGTTTTTATTTTACAGGCTCATAGGTGTAAGGAACTTATATCTAGATGAGACTTTGGACTTGGATTGGTGTTTTGAATTAACATTAGAATGAGTTAAGACTTACTCAATTTGGGAGACTAATGGGGGACTCGTGTGGGGGACTATTGGAAAGGTATGGTTATGTTTTGCAGTGTGAGAAGGACATAAGATTTGAAGATCCAGAAGCTAAATGATGTAGTTTGAATATTTATTTCTACCAAAATCTCAGATTGAAATGTAATCCCCAGTGTTGGAGGAGGGTCGTGGTAGGAAGTGTGTGGGTAATAGGGATGAATCTCCCATGGCTTAATGCTGCCCGCATGATAGTGAGTGGGTTCTCATGATTTCTGATTGTTTAAAGTGTGAGGCACCTCCTCCCTCTCGTTCTTGCTCCCACTCCTGGCATGTGAGATGCCAGTTCTTCCTTTGGCTTCTCCCATGGTTGGAAGCTTCCTGAGGTCCTCACCACAACCTGTGCAGATGCCAGTGCCATGTTTCCTGTACAGATTACAAAGCCATTATCCAATTTAAACTTTTTTCTTTATAAATTACCCAGCCTCGGGTATTTTTTTGTAGCAATACAAAAACAGACTAATGCAATACCCAAAGCAAAACATACCACAAAGCATTTTATATGCAAATGTTAAGTGAGCAGGATTCCATCTTTTAAGTCTATGGACATATAAAATTGAATGTTAGACATATATATCCATGTAAGGATAGATAGATAGATAGATAGATAGATAATTGTGTATGTCCATAGTCTCTCCATATACATATATATGAAGAGAGAGAGAGAGATAACCATTGGCTAAACAGAAAAATGTGTCTATCATGGCAATTAGTTTAGTATTAAGTCTACTGGAATATTCAACTTACTTTGATAATGCATTATATAAAATTTAGTCATATTTAATGTTCTTAAATGGTTAACTGGAAAATATTTGCTAGCAATATAAACATATACATATTTGACCTTTAAGGACATCATAGTGTCAAACAAATAGGCCTAGAACAATGTTTGTCCTTCCAGTCTATCATAGGGTGATGAATTTCGTATTAATATACTCACTTTTATCAAGTGGAATAGTGAAAGCATGGCTCACAAAACAGTCTTGATAGTTTTGGCCTGGGGGTAGGACAAACTGACAAACACTATAAAGTAAATGTTAAATAAATAATAATTGCTTGCCTAAATGAAGATAATTTTTAATGAATCTTTCAAATGATTAAGGATATAAGACATGAAACTGGAGAGTGATAAATTGCCATAGGAGAGTATATGTAAAATATAAAATGACTAAATATAAAAAAAGCATTGGTAGTTATATGTAAACTATAAATATTAAAAATAATATACACTTAAAAATGTGATAAGTTTGCTCCACTGTTTCCTGGTAAAAGATAGTACCTACAAATACTCTTCTAGGATTTTTTTAACCTGAGAGGATTGAATTGATTCAAATGCTGAGCATGGACAGCATTTGTCACATTCATTCAGGCTCCCCAGGTAGAAGAAAGCCAGGAGAAAGTTCGACAGCCAAATGCAGTTGTTCTCTAGTATGAGCTCAAGTCAATACTGTCAAACCTCTCCTCTCCTAACTCATCCCCACTTCCCACAACACCAGAAGATCTCAAACACATTTGAAGAAAGGTGGAATTCCTTCTTATCAGGTGCCAGCATAGGTGGATGTAATCGGACTGAAGGAGATTAGACTCTTTATAACCTGAAAGATATCCAGGAATGACATCTCCAAAAAAAGTGAGTTACCCATATTTATGTTATGAAATATTGATTTGTTAAGTATCATTCACTGAAAGTCAAGTTTTTATATTTTCAGTGCACTTCTTTAAAGTTTACAAGTGCAAAGCACACATAAAAATAAAGTTTTAAACTGAAAATTAAAAAATAAAGTGGATTTCATATCCTATAATATATGGCAAGAACCAAGCAAACAGATGGAATAAACACTAGGCAGATAGAAGCTTAAAAATCTCATTTGATTAGCCCAAGTAATGCCATCTGACATCCAGTAGTGAAACTGTAGAACATTAAATTTTCTAAATATCTCCATAGCAAATTTATTGGTAAAATAAGGCAATAACATATTGAAGAAGGAGGTTTTCTTTCTGATTCTGTTAATTCTATGACACTTTGGTTGATATCTACTTCTTTCTCCCAAAATTAAGCCCAGAAATGTAAACAAAATGTCTTACATGACAACCCCTTGTTAAAATTATGCTTAGAAAAATAAGGCTAATGTGTTGGCACAAATCAACTGTAGAGAGAGTAAAAAGTGAAACTCCCATATGGTTACACAGACAATAGTAAAACCATATCGTGTTATGCATTCTTTATAATGGTTTCAATCTGATCCTAATCATTAAAAGTGTCCTAATTATCAATACGTATCACTTTTGCAATCCCAACTGAATATCAAAGTTGAAAGCAAAAAATCTCCATATTTTCAGTGTTGTGTTGATTGTTCTCCTTAAATTTAGTAGTGAAACTGGAATATTATATCTTAGGAGTAATTTTAATTATATGTGTTCTGTGATATGCTAAAATAATACAGTGAATTTTTTAAGGATATATGAGTTATTTTAAGGATTTCAAAATGTCTAGCTCTAGATTATTATAATTCTACACTGCTTAAAAAAATATATCCACTGGAACTCACTTAAGTCTCCAACTTTATAAAATTCAGTCTTTAGCTTAATATTCAAGGCTGATTAACATTTCATCTCACCTTTATTCTCCAAACAAAATTTTAAATATTCTGTTCCATAAATCTGGCAGTGAAAAAAACCTAGGAATATTAAAAAATACTGATCTTGGTATAATTTTTTCATTAACCAAGGATATGATTATCATAGTAGTTATATGTGTGATTCATGGTGTGATTCACAGTATCTAATCTTTAACTTCATGTATGATATGATCCTACCAATCCATAAAAGACTAATTAATTCAGAAGTTGATTCTAAGAAACGTATAAGATATTTATCTCTTACATAACTCTCACCCCCTAAACTTGAATTTTCTGCATTAAGTAACTAGATTTCAGTATGACTTTTACATGTTTCCTTTATAACATTTTAAATAGCCCGTTAAAATTATTTGTTAATATACCCATACCTCAAAAGCCAATGAACTCCTTGAGATTTATACTTCTTTTAAACCTAATATAATATAATGCTGAATTTTGTAGATTTCTAATGAAATTAATTTTCTTTGTCTGCTTCTACATTCAAGTAGTATTAAAATGTTATTTAAAATGAGAATATTAGATAAGAATCAGCCACATATCTTCTGCAAGTTTTGTATAAATGTACAACTTCAGCAGCCTAATAGAAATAAATTTTAGCTTAAGCTACCACCTACCATTTCTCAGTCTGTTAGATGCATTTTACTGAAATAAATTTTTGGAAAGTTTGTATTAAATGGGCAAGAATAAATATCGTCAGAGTTAGGGAGGAAAAGAAGGAAGACTAATAAAGACAAAATTTATCTGGGCCTATTCTCTGGCTACATATAATTATCCTGCAAGTCCTTTACAGAAAGGGTTACTAATAAGTTTTTTATACTGCAGCCAATTACATATTTAAAGCACAAATTTATTCATGTTTGTCCCTAGATAAAAATCTCTGTTAGGAAAACCTCCTTGAAGTGGAACAGGGTCAATAAAATAAAAGTTTTAGATAAAAAGACCAACAAACATTAGAGAAGAAAAAATTTACCAAAGAAATAATACAGGATAATTTTAATGAAACCACAGATTGAATTCTATATATTGAAAGGAACCACTGAGCACACAGAACACAAAGACACACATACACAACCACATTAAAAACCTCTACTCAAATACAGTGACATTTCAGCACACATATAAATGATTGTAAAAGGTTTTATGAAGAAAACATTTTTAAAAATTATATCAAAATTAATGACACTATTATGAGATTACTACAAAACTAACTGATAACCAGACTTGAATTAGACTTCTCATCAACTACACTGTATGCTACAAATCAGCAGAAAACAGAAAAAAAGAAAAAAAATCATTAAAATATTCAACATAGAATTATAAAATTAAACTAAATTATTGAATAATAATGAGGATAATATAAAGACATTTTATGTACATTAGAAAGTCCTCAAAGACTCAAATTTTCACAGTCTATTTCACAGTTATGTATAATATGCTTAAGTAAAATAAGGGTTTACTTATGGAATTGAATTAATAAAAGGTTCCCAAATAAGGAAAGCAGTGAAATGTAGGTACCGTGAACACGTCTCTGCTGCTCTCGTATTATGAAGGCAGTTAAGATTACATCGGTATAATGAAGAATTTTCCAGAGAAATATATCCAAAGGAAAAGGATATTATAATCAGAATTTGAAATAGATTAAGAAGGTTTTTAAAATATGGGAACAAAAGAAGACATTTTAATCAGTATTTTAAATAACTTTGCCTTAATCATATTTACATTGACATAATATTTATACCATTTCTATTTTCAAATTTAAGACTTGATCTACAGGTTTAATAATATCAGTAGTAAGTAATAAGACAAAGAATGTTTTATAGAATCTAAGAGTTAATTCAATGATAAGATACACCATTATGTCATTTACCACAAAGAACACTAACAGCTATAATGTGATTAATAATGCATAGTGAAAGAATGTATATTAGAACTGATGAAGAATAAAAATTTAATAATCATACTAATTAAGAATTTACTCCGTGACAATTATTCGAAGTTTTTCCTTAATTCATTAATTAATTTTAATATCAATCTATAAGTAATGTTCTATTCTTATTGTTTTTCCACAGATTAGGAAACAGAAGCAAAAAGAGGGTAAGGTAATCTACCCATTAGGAGCTCTGTCAGGTGATAGAGCTATTTTTTCCAACTAGGCAAATCTATGGCTAATAAAACAAAACCAGGTAGTATTGTTGATACAAGAAACAAATGTGAATATATTTCTTAAATTTACAAAGAAGACTACACAAGACTACAAATTCATCATATCATTTATCCTGCAATATGTGTTGATTTGAGTGTGGTGAATTGTGTAAGCTAAACTTTTATTTATTATAACAGACAGAATATCCAATGATTTAAGCATATTATGTAGTAAAATGGAGGTAATGAAAAAATACTATATAAAACATCTAAAATGCTTTTCTCTGAAGAGCAAAGGGAAGATAGATGGGGTAGAATACTACTGATTCTCATTGTAAAGCTCTTTATTAAATATTAAATTTTCTAATATTGGGTATCAATTTCATAACAACTAAAATATATCAATTTTAAAATACATTCATTATAATTAAAAACAAAAAAGTTGTTAAACTCTTTTAGAGGTTTCATTTATCATCAAAACTTAATATAGTTACCTAGCCTTTTATTACTTGATTCTTATTTTTTTTTATTAATTAATTTATTTTTGGAAATACTGTCTTGCTGTTTCACCCAGGCTGGAGGGCAGCAGGTTAGTCATACCACACTGCAATCATGAACTCCTGGATCTGAGCAATCTGCTCACTGCAGCCTTCTAAGTAGCTAAGACCAGGACTATAGTTCAGCATCGCCATGCCTAGTTAATTAAAAAAAAAAAAAACTGTAGAGACGGAGTCACCCTGTGTTGTCATTTGATGTTATTAACTCTCCACCCTTGGGAGTCCAGTTTTTGCATGAGAATGCCCTGGTTATGAGACATGGAATCCAAAGGCATTATTTGAGGTCTTTAAAATTTAATGAGTGCTCTGTTTTGGACTTGCATGGGGCATGTGGCTTCTTTGTTTAGGCCCATTTATCCCATTTGGAATGAGAACATTTACACAATGCTTGCACCCCTATTTTATCTTGGAAGTAACTACTAACTTGTTTTTTATTTTACAGGCTCATAGGCAGATAAAATAAATTATCTAATGCGTAAAATGATATAAAAATCTTGCACTGCTTAGAGCCATTCAAACTCAGAGGCAGCCCGTTCTTCAATCATTCTTCAGTACCTAAATATTCAGTTAACTTCTCTGGACCTCAGAATGTTAATTTCAAAAGTATGGCATCAAATAATTTCTATATAGAAATATCAATGTCTATAATGAATGATTAAGGCATAATTCATACTAATAGTATAAATTTGAATAGCCACCTTCTGATCAATTTTAAAATTCATTTTGCATATAAAATTTAATATTGTTATTTAGACAATGAGTACAAGCTACTGTAAGAAATAAATATCCAAATTTTATATAAAATTGAATTAAATTTTTTCTGCATAAAAAGTAAAAATGTGAATTTAAATGATCAGGAATTGGTTACTGATTGCTAATAGCTGAGCATATATGTCAGTAAAATTTTGCAAGCCTCATTTATATTCATTTTTTAAACCATTAATTTAAAACAACCTTATTGTTAGGAAGACTGAGATTCTACTCATTTATTCTATCAGAGCCTTAAGGTGAGATCCTGAGCATTTTTTTTCATCAAGTTTGACAAGTCTCTTACTTTGTTTTCCTTCTCCCAACTCAGTCCTTTTCTCTGATCATTACTGATATTAGAGTAGTATTACTTCACTGTTTCCACCTTGTTTTCAGGTTAAATTTCAAAACTATTGGCTTAGTTTCATAGTAGCTTTAATATCTGGCATTCAGCTACTCTCCAATTTACAAACCAATCTTGTAGGGGGAAAAAAAGATGTTGCTCCATTGACTCTGGACCGTAAGTACATACTATTCCCTTTGCTAAAGCTGCTTGTTCATCTCTATCCATCTCTCTCTCTTTCCTTTCTTCACTACTTTTCTGTGTCTTGTCTTTTTTTCTTCCTTCCCTTATTCCTTCATTCTTTCCTTCTTTTCGTTTTTTCTTTCTTTGTTTTTTCATTTCCCTTTTTTCTATAGAGGAGAAATTTTTTTTCTCACTCATCACTAGGTTAATGGCTGAGACCCCTAAAACAAAAAACGTATTAATAACAACAAAAAGTATTCAAATGTATTTAATATAGATTTTATACGACATAGGAGCTTTATGAAATAAAAACCCAAAGAAACAGGAGAACCTGTATTTTTATGGAGTCTCAGGTAGTAGTGTAATTATTGTAAAACAGAGTTTGTTCTAATGGTAACTAAAGTGGAACTTAGCAAGTCCTGTTTGTTCAGATTCTTTTTGTGTCTCTGTCATAAGAGATAAGCTCATTTCTTCCCACGTGGTAGAAGGAGGACTACTCTGAAATAGGAGTTTTATGACATACTTCAGGGGAGAGTCAGCTAGGTTTCATTACTCATTTCAGGGGAGAAGGGGTAAAGGGGATTCTTTCTAGTTTCTATGTATGTTCTGTTTCAGGAGAGAAGGGCAGGAGAAGGTCAGAATGACCCTCCTGCTTCTGCTATTTTCTCAAATATCAATGAGCTATATTTTGGGTTAGCATATCCTGATTTCCATCACTTTATTCCTTCCTTTATTTCTTTTTTCCTTTCTTCCTTCAATCCTTCTTTGCTTCCTTCCTTCCTTCCTACCTTCCTGACTTCTTGCCTTTGTCTTCTTCCTCTGTTGCCAATTTTCTCTTTTCTGTTATACTGAAAGATGTTACCTTATCTAGGAAATTACCTCTGACTCTTCAAACTGGTATTGTACACTCTTTCTATGTAGTCTTATGGTTGTCTCCAAATCACAATGGTTCATCTTACAATTTTTCAATTTTTCAATAAGGCAAAAGCAGCAAGCATTTAGAAGAAACCATATTTCAAATTTTGAATTTTGATATTTTCCCATTTTCCTAACTGTAGACCAATATATGTGTTCTGAACATGATTAATGTAGGCTAGGATAATATATAATGTTTAGTAGGTTGGTTGCATTTTCAGTTACAAGATTTTCAACTTACAATGAGTTTATTAGGACATAATTCCATCATAAGTCAAGGAGCATCTGTATTTTAATTAACATATGCTTTTTCATATTTGATTTGTACTTATTTTTTCTTACTAGAATGTAAATTTCTTCCAATATGAATTATTTACCACAAAATTCACATTATTCTTCATGACTTCAGGAGCTAACATGGTCTTGACCCACTAATTCCCCTGAATACCATGCTCTAGCTACACTTACCTTCCATTTATCACTAAAAGTGGTAAGTTTGTTCTAGCCTCCAAGTCACTGGCTTTTTGGATAACCTTTTTCTTTAGTTTTCCTTTGAGCCCTCATTCTAACCTTTGCGCGATCTCGGCTCACTGCAATGAGTTTAAGCAATTATCCTCCTTCAGTCTCCCAAGTAGCTGGGATTACAGACATTTACCTTTACTTCTTACTTCAAACATCACTTCTTCTGAGGCTTTGCAAGATGACTAAAGAAGCAGCTTCTTTAATACTTCACCTAACTTGTTTCATATTTTTTTTTCTAATTCCTGTGTTTTTCTTCTTCATGTATTTACTTTTAAATTTTTTCATATATTTGCAGCCAGGAATTTCCCTAAGAGCATGAACTTATTTGTCTTACCTGAAATCATAACTTCAGTGCCAAGGCAATGCTTATATACAACTTCTATTATAATAACTTCTTTTGAATACATAAATCAATTCCTATGTAATTCAAAATAAATGATAATATGTTAGTCCATTTTCTATTGCCATAACAGAACACAATAGGCTGGTAATTTATAAAGAAAGAAGCTTATTTTAGTGTACAGTTCTGGAGACTGGGAAGTCTAAGATCATAACACTGGAATTTGGTGAGGACTTTCTTGCTGTGTCACAACATGTCGCAGAAAACATCACATAACGAGAGCGTAAGAGCTGGTCAGCTCAGGACTCCATCTCTCTTCTTATAAAGCCACCAGTCCCACCATGAGGGCCCTAGCCTGATGACATTATCTACCTCCCAAAGACTCCATTTCTAAATACCACAACATATAACTTTGAAGATTAAGTCTTTAATATGTAAAATTTGGGGAACACATTAAAACCATAGCAAATACAGAGATTAAAAAATGTAAAATATAAAAGAAGTTTATGTGTATGCCTTATTTCTATGAAGATGATATCACTCTTTATTGCAATGCTGTAATAATGAAGTAACCTACATTATTTGGACTTACATATTTTATAATGGTATCACAGAATTATAATTAGAAATCATTTAGAGAAATGTGCAGTATAGTTCCTAATGAAATTATCTTGTTTATAAATCCACAATTACCAAGGCCAACATTATAACCCAGGCTTTCTGGCTTGTATGTTTGTGATCAACAATGACGTTTATAACACCAACTAAAAAATGGTACGAGTAAAAAATGTAGCTCTTACCATCCTCTTATTTTTGTTCTTTGTATTAATAACCCTGCAATTGTAGGTGAAGAACAAAAGGGTTAGAAAATAGCCCACCAGTTCCAGATATTTTAAATTATGTTGCTGCCCTCATAATATTTAGGCCACTTTTCCATAGCAGTATATGTTTTATTTTGTTTCAGTTTTTCATTCCTTTCCCTGTTGTGAACCTCGAACACAAAAGGAATGCATAATCCTTAATAGAAACAGACAGTGGGAGAGCATTACAAATTTATCTTGGCAATGATCTCTCCACGTTCTTTTCCTTCTTTGTATAGTTGGCAGTTTATGAACTGTAGTGCTGGTGATTAGCAATATACGATACTAGATTCATGTGAATGTTTGGCTCTCTTGATAGCCTATATGCCACTTTTATTTTATTTTCATCCCCTGAGAAAATCTTTTTATCTGACCCAAGGAAATGTACTTTGTACATGTACTATAATCCTTTAAATCACATGTCAAATGCAAAATATGAGCATTCACATATCAGTTGTTCATATGAGCATTCACTTTTCAATTGTTCATATTCATAACGATTGTTATGGACTCAACTGAAAAACGTTTTGTATATTAGCTTGATGCTACTGCAAGTCAGTAACATATGTATTTTGACATTTTTGGTGAAGTAGTGAGATACTTTGAAATTCTTTGTGTATTTTATTGCATTTTGTTCTTTAACTGTTACCAAGTAGTAGAAAAACATTATAAAAGTTTAAGCAGCAATGACAAAAATAATAGAATAAATCCACAAACTAAAAAGATTTGTCAAAAAATATAAATGATAAACTTTATTGATTAGGGTAATCTTTTAGCCTTAATTTAGCTTTCCTTTGAAGCGAGTCCACTGTGTATCTCAAAAAAAGGAAAAAGAAAAAGAAAACCTAAAAACTCATATGATATTCCAAAATAATATTAAATTAAAAATGAATACATGCTCCCTCTCTGTCTCTCTCTCTAAGAACAGAACAATAATCTGTCTTCCACCCACTCCAATCGTAGGAAAAGGCATTGTTTGGCTCATTTTTCTATCATTAGCGTTTTAGAAATGCATTGTGCAGAGAAGTAGCAGATTGCTAGTAATCTAATCAAAAAGAAGGTTATAGCAACCTCCTAGAACTCAAAGGACTGCCTGCAGGCAGCCCTCTCTTTAGACAGGGGAAAATGCAGAACTCAAAGAAAGGTATTCTCCATTACGGAAGCTTTTAACAAAGAGTACAAAGGAAAGAGAAAGGCCTATTAGACTTTAGATGTAGAAATGTTGCCTTAGAGAAAGTATTACTCATTTTAGAGTATGCTGGCATAGAGAAAGAAGGAAAAAGAAACACTTAGAGAAGAAGGTTTGAACCCAGAAATCATCACTCTGCAACAAAGTAGTTGAAGTCATTTTTTTTTTTTTACCATTTTAAGCCTTTGCCAACAAATATTGAAAATATATAAAATTAAACTAGAAAATTGTTCATTTGGGATATAATTAGATAAAATTAACAGCATATAAATATAATTTACTGTTAATATAAATCTAATTTCACTGGGAATAGTGATTGTTCTTAGTGTCATTTCAAAAAAATAAGAATATTAAAAAGGTATTAAAAAAAATGGACTGAGGTTCAGGCAGTAAAGAAGGCTATCAGCATACAGTGCTAAAGATGTGCCCAGAGAAGAATAGACTGAGCATTTCACATACTCAACTCTCATAATGCTCCCAGGTAGAAGGTATGTTGCTGTAATGTCCATATTATATAGAAAGTTAGACATATGGAGAAGTAAAACGGGTGTAGAATTATTGTAGTGAATACTTTTTATAAGTGGAGTCTGAATTCAAACTCCAGCAGATTGTCTCCTTGCATTCACTGTACTCTGGAAATGCACTTGTGTTGGCCTTTAGCTAGCTGTGCTGTCTGGCAGCAAGTCTCATCATTTTTTTTGCTTCCATTTCTTCATGTATAAAATTATAGGGTTTAAATTAACATATCTTTTTTATGTTATTTTTCTCTCTTTTTGCTCTCTTTCCTGCTCCCTTTTTTCTCTGTGTCCCTAAAACATCCCTGTGTAATTCTAATTAAATCACTCCCTCAATATACATCTACACTATATGCATATGTATTCAAGTATATGATATTTATATACCTATATCAAGTCCATGTCAAAAACTTAAATTTATACATCTGTATCTATACCACTCGCCTTTATATATTTTGTGCTTTAGTTACAGAAATTCCTAACAAATAGATGTTATTTCATCTGATTCCTCTCTACCTTTGCCTGTTCTCCACTGAGAACAGAGGCTGAATGTTCCATCAGTGTAAATTTAATGAACACGATGTTTTATTTATTCTGTTTAAAGGCAGACTTAACTTGACCTTTGTGTTACTAAACCTTTTAAAAAAAGAAAGTTGCCATTTTAACTGTTTCCAAATGACCCCAAAAGATTCCCAGTTGTACGGCAGAGTGAATTTGGCTTTTCAAAGGAAAAGGTATACTATGGCACGTCTTGACCTATAGGTAGGGTAGCTGTGTGTGCTCCCTAGAAACATCATGTTATTCTTTGTCCATCACATAAAGAAATTTAATGAACTGAGTATTTTGGAGAAATGAGTTTTAATACATTTTATATTGGTATAAATAATCAAAAGTATTATCAGCTCTTCTCTAAAAAGTGAATGTAATTCCTTGGAAATGACTAAGATTATAAAACAATTTGGAAGACAAGACTGCTAGTGACTATAAAGCATTGTTTCATTGTTTCATTCTTCTGAATAAAGATGACAAAAATCCAATTCTTTAAGATGACTGTGGAGAGGAAACAGGAAAGGAACAGAGAGGTCTAGGGATAAGTTGTCATTATAGCATTTTAAATTGGAAGGTAGGAAAGAAACTCATGGGGGAAGATGAGATAGGTAGAAATAATCACCCAGAGGCTTTAGCATTCAGACTGACCAATTCAAATCTGGTTTGAAGGGAGAATATAAGTCACTTTGAAGACATGTGTAACACAGTCAGTGTGATATGCAATAATGATTAATTTAGCCCTTTTGAATGGGGTGGAGGCAAAAAGTCTGTAGGGTGGAAGGCTAATAAGGGGAGAACTGCTGGTTCACAAGTGGAGTACCTTGGGATCAGTTGGTTAGGAGTGTCACAACCTTCTGAACATCAGGAAACAGTCACCCAGGGAGTGTGCAGAAATCAAACTATCTGATCATTATCTGTACTACCTATAAAGCACTTTTTAGACAAAGAACCGTATATGCAAGCACTTGCCAGTGGATTTTCTTAAATGGTTGATGTTGTGTGTGTGCATAATATGAAAAATATGTAAAATGACTATGTAGTTTTTGGAATAAAATATTGAATTCTTCTGTATTTATAAGTAAAAACAGATATTCATTGGCATCTTTCTCAGGTATAAGCATGAATAAAAGTCACTTGTGAGGAAGGTGTTGACAGAGCTTCCCTGGGTTCATAAGACATTCCTCTCCAAAAATGTTTATCTTGCATCTATCACATAACTGGTGCTTTGAAATTTTCTTGATCTGATCTGGGCTCTTGCCCAGCTTAAGAAATGGCCCAGAAAAGGGAAAGATTGAGGTGAGCAGTTAACGTAGGAATAAGCTACATGTTCCCAGTTAACTGCCATAAATAATGTAAAAACAGAATGAAAATAATACCAAATATAAATATTTATCTACCTCATAATTAAGAAGTTATAAAGAAGTATAAGTGTTACATAGAACCTGAATAATTCACAAATATGCATATGATTAAAGTAAATAACTGATTGTACTTATATGAATTCAAGTATCTCTTAACTAGAATTGACTGGATGTTTGTCTTTAAGTTCTAATATATAGTTTATTTCTGATTTCTTGGCATTTTCATCTCAATTATATTTTGCTAAATAAAAACAAAATAACACCACTACCTGCACAAATAAACAAAAAACCCTGAGTTTGAAATGATTTTTAAGGAAAAATATTATTACAACAACTTTATCTATTCTTATTGTGTATGAAAAGGCCAGAAGCAATGCACTTTATTTTACTCAAGGAGATAAAGGCAAAATAATAAATAACATAGAAAATGACAAAATACCCAACTTGTTATCTAAAGCCGCCTAGGACTTCTAGGCATACCTAGTTCTCAAACTAATTTTAATTCTTCACAGATGCCAAGGAAAAATGTGATCCTGCATGGATGGATTTCATTATTAGAATAAAGTGTACTAGACAAAGAAGGAAAAAGGAATAAAAGGCACTGGATAGATGTTACTAAGGTAATTGAAGTTTGTCAGCAATATTTTCAGGCCATCTACGACCTGAAAGAATAGAGTATTTCTTTTCCACTATCAGAAGCATTTTAGAAAGTTTGTAGAAAGATTTTGAATCAAGACAATTTGTATATTTATGTATTGTTTTCTCAACACCTCATCATTTTTATAGAGATTAAAATTAGATTAAAATGAACTGTATTATTTTTTTCCAAACCTAACAAACTACAACATCAGAATATGTGGGCTCTAAGGGGTGTTTGGTGGAAATAAGGAAAATAAATTTAATACATTTTTAAAAGTCTAATCATATCTTAAAACAGAGGAGAGATTATGAATTCAATGTTGATATTTATATGCATTTTAGATCTTTTTGTTATTTATAATTAATTTGTGCATTCATTTGTTTATTTAGATGCTTTGCAGGAAGTAACACAGTCATATTACTCTCCTCCAGCTGGTTGCCTTGACAGTGCAGTAGGACGAAGCATCCCAAAGCAGCTCCAGAACACAGAGCTCCTTTTGTTAACCCCTAATATTCAAGCTCCCTCTGCCTTCATTTCCCTTCATTACTTCTTCCTCTTACTATAATTAACATGGCAAAAAGTCTTGTGATTGCTTTCTAAGGACACTTCCTAGAAAACAGAAAAGCATAAATACCAACCCAGAACCTTATCCATCATTGCACCATCCCAGATATTTGGTAGAAATTTTTGGTAACAGTAATTGTGATAAGAACATTTTAACAGGAAGTATAAAGGAAATCCAACTGGTTTAACAAACTGTTTCCTAAAGTTTTCATACTAAAAATATATCATGAAATTCCACTTATAATTTTGCTTCAAATTTTTGCAAAAATTTTTATTTTCCACTTACAGCTTAACGAGTATATAGTGTTATAGCATTGACAGTGTTGATAATTTAAAGGCCATAAAGAAGAGAATTTTAAAAACATCATTAAATGGGCTATCATGGATTTGTGTCCTCACCCTCATCTCATGTCAAATTGGAGAAGGGGCTTTGTGGAGGTGGTTGGATTATGGGAGATGATTTCTCCCTTGCTTATCTTATGATAGTGAGTTATAATGAGATCTGATGGTTTAAAGGCGTGTGACACTTCCCCATTTGCTCTCTCTCTCTCTCTCTCCTGCCATCATGTGAAGAAGGTGCATGCTTCCCCTTCACTTTCTGCCACGAATGTAAGTTTCCTGAGACATTTCAGTCATGCTTCCTGTCAAGCCTGTCGAATTGAGTCAATTAAGCCTCTTTTCTTCATAAACTACCCAGTCTCAGGTAGTTCTTTATAGTAGTGTGAGAACAAACTAATACAATTATATTGCATATTTTCAGTTTATTTTTAAGTTTTAGTTTTCTATAATTTTTGGTATGTATTTCTTCGTTTTTATACTGATTTCAAGAATCCTTTGTAAATTAAAAGTTTCAATATCTTATCTGTCATGTTTGCTTAAACTATGCTTCCCATGGTGATTTGTGCCTTTTAATCTTGGCTATGAATGTGATTGTTTAAGTTTCTTTCTTATACATTCAATACATTTTCCCTTTATAATTCATCCATTGATTGTTATTTTTAGAACACTCTGCTCCATTCTGTTTTACAGATATATTCTTTTATAGTTCTAATTATTTTTTTCCCACAAAATACCTTTCTGGTGTTTATTTTGAGATCTTGCATGATGTAATGATCTGGCTTATATTATTTTATTCCAAGGAAGGGTTACTTACTCAATGATTTATTTTGATACTCTACATTTCTTCAGTGGTTTTAAAATCCAACTCTTGTATAACTCAAATATTATATATTATACCATGATCATGTTCTTGAGAATCTATAGCAGGCAGAATAATGTCTCTGTGAAAGATGTCAACATTCTTTCCTGGCAAAGGAGAATTAAGACTATAGATGTAATTAAACTTGCTAATAGGGAGACTATCTTGTATTATTCAGGTGGGTCCGAAGTCATCACAAGGGGAGTAGAAAAGGAGGTGGAAAAGAGAATAGGGAAAGTGTGACTACAGAATACTGATCAAATAAATGCAATGTTGATGGACTCGAAGATGAAGAAAGAGGGCCATAAGCCAAGGAACGTGGGTGGCCTCGAGACCTGGAAAGAACAAGGAAACAGATGCTCCCCTAAAGCCTCCAAGAAAAAGTAGTAATGCCTGATTTTATTTCCATGGAATCTATACTAGACTTCTATCCTATATACATACAAGATTTAAATAATGTGGTCTTGAAGCTGTTAAATGTATAATAATTTGTAATACCAGTATAGAAAACTGATACAGTATTGCATTCAATTAATCTTTGTGTTGTGACAACATTATTAGTGTTAATTATTCTCATTCACTTATTTGTTCATTGAGAAATGTACACCAGGCTCTATTCTAGGTCTTGTGGTACAGGTGGGCAAACCAACACACCTGTGTATTATTTCAGATCACAACAGCTCTGAAGAATAAAACAAAATAATTGAAAGTGGGTAAGGTTATATTCATTCAGTTACATATGAGTGATATATAAGCAGTAAAAGCAGAATTTTGGTGGGGTAGAGAATCAGGATTTCAACTGGGAGATATTAAAATGGAGGTGACATTATTTAGGAGAGAAATTTGGTCTGGAGATGTATTAAGACTTTTTTAAATCATTCATGTATTAGGAAGTGTCATAGGTCTGGGTTGGTCCTATGGAGTAAAAAAATCCTGGGACACTCTTGAATTTAGAGTCCCAGGAAAGAAAGAATAGTTGACAAAAAGAGAAGCAAATGAAAGGAGAGTTAGAGGGGAACTGAGATTTTACCATAGTAGCAGTGGATAATACAAGTAAAATTGTTCATTATTATTGCTGTGAAAAGTATACCCAAGTTTTTTACTTTGTTGGAGCTACTGTATGGTTGGATACAGTAATTAAAAAACACAGGAACAATTGCTAATCCCTTTTCTTCTTATATCCATCTCTCAAAATTCTTGTCTCCTTTCTTACTAACTACTATTGTTGTTTTCATGTCCCACAGCATTAATGTAATATATTTTCTTTTAAATTTATTTTTGTATAGTAATAGCATTCCTAGAATACAAAATGCCAGTGTTAATTCATATTATAAAATCTAAATTAATCCTGAGGTGTGCCTTTATATTAATAATCTAAATATATCTATGTACAATTAAGCTTCATGTCCCTGTATTTTAGTTCAGCTTGGTATGTTAGTTTTAATAGATAAGTAACAATAATTTCATATGTACATATAAAATATACCAACATGTCCAATGGCCCATGAGATATTATTATATCTGAATTTTCCACAAATAGTTATTTAGTGTTTTCAGAACTATTCCACAATACAATTTATTGGAAGCATATTTTTTGCCAATATTAAATATGGTAAAATCTGACAGGCATAATCCTTACTGTTTACACACACACACACACACACACACACACACACATGTCTGTGTGTGTATAATTAAAATACGAAATTATTTCTAGAAAATGACACCAGCCTGTGATGCTGAGGCTACATTTTAGTGCCAAGAAATAGGTTCATACAATTAAATTCTGACCTGGAGGTTTAAATATTTATTTATTATTAATAAAAATTAAGAATATGTAAGACTGACATTACAAAGAAACTTGCAATTTTAAGAGGGTTAAAGCAGATGGCCTATCTTTTTAAGGAAAATTAAAAAGCAAGAAGGGCAAAGAATATCTTAGTTCATGATTTCCCATTGAGGGTCTGAATGATAGCATCTGTTAGTGCTGTTATAAAAGTGGTTGAGAAGAGGAGGACAGGAAGTTACATTTGTCCAGTAATTGAGCAATGCAGCCAGCATGCTGATTGGGATAAGGAGAGAGAAAGAAAATGAGAGAAAGATAGACAGAGAAGCCTTGAAGCCAGTTTTAATAATATCCAGAAGCAAAGAGTAAGAGACATCTGGCATTTTGACAGAATGGATCAACTGCTCTGCAGTAACCTTTTATTTTTTTCAATATTTTTTTCTTATAATCTTCAAGGTTAACTATTGGTTTGCCATATAGATGATACACTTACATATTTAGAAAACTGACATCCCTGAGTGGTCAAAAACAATGTGTGTGTGTGTGTGTGTGTGTGTGTGTGTGTGTGTGTGTGTGTGAGAAAAATGTAATGAAAAGCTTCATTTAGAATTTATTCTGTCAGGAGACTTTTATTTAACGTTCAACCAAATGCCACCTATATGCCAGGAACTAGTTTTGAAGAGAAAAATAAATGCTCTGCTTCTTGGTTAGGAGAATAATAATCCTATACAGTCATAATACACTTAGAAATTTACAAAGCATTTCATCTATATTGTCAATTTACTTCTTAGTAAACCTTTATGAATTAGGTATTATTTTGTTCTTTTCTAGGTCAAGAAAATGAAGCTCAGTGAGGTGCAAAATGTCATTAATAAGAAATGGAGATAACCTCCTTGATTCAGATTTCCAAATTTTAATGCTATTTTAGCTCAGACTTATTTTTGGGAAATATAGGGGTTTTACAATATAAAATGTACTCATTCAGATATTCTTTACATATTTCATTAAGAGCTTATAATAATTAGTACAATGTTAGGCTTATGAAAGTATAGAATATCATATGAACTGTAATTCTACCATGAATTTTATTACATGATAGTAAAATATCTCTAGCGCATATTTAAATATAAAGAATCTTTTTTTAGTTAAAGGATACACTTGACAGTTAAGTTTAAAATGGTAACCATGACAATAAATCACTAAGAAGCACTTATTTAGATTTTGCTGAGAAGTAAGTGATAATTTAAACAGCATCTGGCTGAAGTTTCCTTAGTTAGCTAAACAGACCTTTTGTGGTTTCACTAAATAAATAAGTTTTCCAGACAAGAATCAGATATTTAAGATAAATATATTTTGAAGAATTTTAAATGTTTTGATTTTGCTTATGAAACCATTATGTGCTAATTAAAAAATAATTGTTAACAGTTTTTACAGCTTATACCATCAAGAGGTTCTCTCAGTATCATACTTTGAGAAAGTTACAAAAGAACATTTATATAATTTAGATTTTATTTTCTTATGTCAACTCATATTTTCTTAGGCCAAACACATTTTTTTAAAATAAATAAATGATGTAATATTTTTATAGTCCCCAAATAAATTAAATTATTAATTCATTTCTTAATTCACTAGATAGTATGGCAGTTTAAAAAATACTATTTTTTTCTTTATAGATAGAAACAAAATAATGCTTTTTTCCTTCTATTGTCAGTAGAAATCCAGCAATGAAAAAAGAAGTAGAACTCACATTTCTCCTTTTTCTATCCAGTGTGCTAACATTTAAACTGAGTTTATTTAAACAGTTCAAATCTTAGTCACCTCAATGTAAATGTTAAATGGGATTTTTATTTTTTATGTGTACTACTATCTAAATTCATGGTGATTATTTTCCAGTTCAGATTTTCAAGTCTTGTTCTGATGCTTGTGTTGATAAAATAAAATGAGTTAAACATTTAACTCCGGAGTAAAGTGAGACTATTAAATTAGCTTTGAAAAAGCAAGGTTAAGAAAACTCTTTTTTAATAAGCATTGACAATCTCAAGGCAATTATTGATCAAGGCTAAATGTTCCTGTGATAGATCCTACATAATGCTACTACTTGCTTTCCCTCCTGTAACCCTGGTGCCCCTTATTACCTTTACCCTAGTCTTTTTGCCAATGCGCTTACTATATTCCTTAAATAACTATGTTGGGTCCTAAGGGCCAAAGCAGTACTTAGCACTTACGAGTTCAATTTGTATTTTTGAATAAAAGGTTAAATGAATCTAGTAATAGTCTAGAAAGAAATATATGCTCTGCTTTTCTTCTGTTGGTTTACAGATAGAGAAGGTCAGAATGCTACTTTTCTTCTCAGGAGGCTTCATGCTGGACATAGGTCAAGGAGAAAGTTTGAGGCTTCCAAACTGGGAGATCCACATTTATGTAGTCATTGAATAAACACATATTCACATACAGTATGCCAGATGAAATCATAAGCACTAAGCATACAGATTTTAGAAAGCACAGTTCCTGTTTTGAGGAACTAAAAATGTAATGTGCTATTTAGTTAAGAACATGGCATTTGGAATCAAATTAGACTGTGAATCTTCAGTCTTGCTTCTAGTAGCTACGAATTTTGGCAAGTTAATAAAACTAAGTTTCAGTCTACCCCATTCATTACATGGGGATAATAAAATTGATCTCATTGAGTTTCTGCTTAAAACCAGATAAGATGAACTCTATAATATGCTGAATATAGCAGAAGTGCTCAAGAAATGTCACTGAATTGTAATATTGTCCTTGTAATAAAATTTGTTGATCAGAGATTCAGTGGTTGCAATAGATCACCTCTTATTTAATTTTTTTTTCTCACACCTTATCAGACCTACTTGGTTTATCAGTAGCTTCTGTAGGATATGGGTTTGTGATCTTCAAATATTTACTCTTGCATTTGAAGCCCTTATTTATATATTATTTTCACCTGGGAAGCACTGCCAAAATTAGCATTTGCCCAGGATTTCTTCTTTTAGAGACTTCTACCTTTTCTATTTGCAGACCTGGTGGAGCATCATTCACACTACTCTGTTCTCAAATACATTCAGTGAATGAGCATTTAACTCATACCATCTAATCATGGTTTAGTATTTCTTGGATCATAGTGATTGGTTCAGATAAAGACACATAACTGTTGCCAGGCTAATGAAAATTCCTTCTAATCTGTTCTGATGGTTCCAGTTAATAAGACATCTATTGCTTTTGAGGGCCTATTATTAGAAACATATATTTACTTCACCTGGAGAAGCTTCAAGTGACTATCTCCATTAATATGTGGAAGAGGACACTTACAATACAAAAACATGAAAGTAATGTGCAGAAAAAGGCAGAACCAAAAGAAGACAAAAAAGCAATGGCAAGAAAGTCCTGATCATATCATTTGTTCCCTATGGTTGAACATGCCTGAAGCCTTCCTTAGGCTTCAATAGTTGTATGAGGCAATCTTGACGTGGATTTCTGCTGCAGAGATTTCTATGACAACAGTGAAATTGTCTTGAAATTTTCTAAGAAATTACTTCTCTCCAGGGTTTTGCTTTCCAGTTGATAACTCTATCAATGTTCATTCTCCCTCTTTTCTGCTTTAATATCAAAGCAACATAGGCCTACTGAAAATACCAGCAGCTGAGGATGTCTTTTCCTCAGAAGATTACATTATAAAGGCATTCACCCATTCATCGATTTCTCTTGAAAGTACTCAAAAGTAGTCATTTAGGGTATTTTCCCTTAATCACTGAGGTATTAATAAACAATGAGTTTTTATGGATGATTCTAACATTTCCCTGGAATAATTATAAAATATAGGAACTATTCACAGACCATCACAAATAAAATGTAAGTTGTTTTCCAAATTCGCAATTTGTTTTCTGCAGATAAATTTTAAGAACATTTGCCTTGCTTCCCTTTTTTGCTTTGAATGCTCTTCTATTTAATATTCATTATTAAGCTATGTATTTTTAACTCATGTCAAAATCAGGAGATATTAACAAGAAAACCTACTTTGATTATATGAACTGCACACATACATAAACACAGAGACAGAGCTGTATATTTTCTCATTTTGTTCGGGCAAAAAAATGCTTAAATTTTTCTTGAATATTCTCACATTGAGAATTATCCAAGTGTCCAGAAATTCCTGCAATTATACCCATGAGATCTACTGAGTGATTCAGTACCATTTAATCTTGTGCAAGATTATCTGATTGTTGCTTTTTTGTGTTTTTGTGCTGTCCTATTTTTCTTGCCAATGATCACATTCATGGTATGGTTTATTTTTTACTAGCATTTCTTGCTTTTTGAAGGAAAAATTCCTATTATGCTTATGTGATTGTAAATCAAATTATTAAACTTATTAGAATTGTCTTCGCATTAAAAATAAAAACTTTCAAATGAATGATGGAGTAATAGTGGTATAAGAAAATTGTTTATGTTGTAAAGGGATACTAAAACAATTATTTTCATTGTCTAGAAATATTTTTAAGCTGAGTTTATGTGAGTGACGTGTTGCTGTATTTAATTTCTCATGTAACTATATACATTCAAATATATCTATAGACATGACTCTGCTTATCATCCCACAAAATATTTCTCTCAATGCTAGTGTAAATTATTGTTTGACCTCCAGCATTAAAAAATAAATAGTTTTTTTTAGGAATGTTTACATTTCCTCATCTTTTCAATACTGAGATTTTCAAAGATCTATTATAAGTGCTGTCAGTATTTGAATTTATTTTTGGATGCACAACAAAATCTGCAGGAGTATTAAAACTCAATTCCGTTGGCAAACACAGAATAAAACACAGGTTCCAACTCTTACTCTTAATTCACTCCAAATCATCCTTTTAAAGGTGTTTCCCTCTTTAGTTTCATCAACCCCTTAAAATGCATAAGAATTATTAAGGGACAATTTGTCCATCATGAATCTTAAAGATAAGTTGTATGCTTAATGAGGGGTAGGGGAAATGAAGACTCATGGATCTCATCACATTTGGGTATTATCATTTACATGACAGTCTGAATTCTGACACTCATGTGTAATATTAAAAATAAAAAACAAGCACCAGAAAATATCAAAAGTTAATACTGCTACAGGCATACTGCCAGTTTGAGCCAGATGCTGCTGAGCCATTCGTCTCTGAGGTTTTGAATGACTGTAGTGGATGGCATTGCTTGAAGGAAACTACATCTAGGATAGATCTTTACTCTCCACTGACTTACTTAGAACTGGAGATATTGAAATTCAACACAGGATTATTGTCATTCGCTGATACATAGGGAATTATCTAGCTGTGAAGGCTCTGAAAAATCTAACAGAAACATTGGAGCACTACCAGTCTGAAGAAAGACTTTCATTACAAATGCAGAAAATGAGGTTCTACAGAAAAAAAAAAGATTAATTTAGATATGTAACTATTAATAATTATATCCCTGACACTGACTTTAGAGATGCACTTATATCTATAATGTCTGTATTAAGAATGAATTAGATATTTCAAATCAAACTGCAGTTTATCATGCAAAATGGCAAATTAGAGAATAAGTTTAACATAGAAAGTGACATTTGAACAATTGTTTGTAAATGATTTATTTACATTGTTAACTAGCCAAAATTATATTTTAACAATCCTATGTAAATTTTCTACATTTTTAGTATTTTCTTCAAAATCTGAAAATATATATTTTCTAATGTTCAAAAAGCTGAGCAATAAATACTTATTTCAAAGCAAAGCAATGATTGCTTAATAACCATGTTAATTTGTATAATTATGTCTTTAAAGAACATATTACATATATGATCATTTGATTTTTATCAAAAATTGTTATTTGTATACATACATTTTAAAATAATTATGTGAGAAAGGGTACCTTTATGAAATAATTAATCTCTGAAAAGTCCTTGTTGATGGACAGTTTTTAAGCTCATTCTTCTGCCACTTGACGAAAGTGCTTTATATGAATAAATTCTCCTCTTTTGTCACTACCTTTCTCAACTTCTCGGGATGGGACGCAAATACCACCTCCCACCAAAAGTATGTTCTTTTGGTATCCTAAATTTCTCACTTAAAAAAACCTAGCAGTAATAACTATCAAGTCACTATCACTTTTTTGTGTGTGAGATGAAGTCTCACTCTGTTGCCCAGGCTGGAGTGCAGTGGCATGATCTCGGCTCAGGACAACCTCTGCCTCCCAGTTCAAGAAATCCTCCTGGCTGAGCCTCCTGTCTCTACTAAAAAAAAATACTATCACTTTTTAATCCAACCTTAGATGTCACTGAAAACTTTTCTATTATCTTTTTTGATGATATTCTGGTTATGATTAGTCTTGAAATATTATTGATATTTCCCACAGTTCAGAGTATTGCATATTAAAAATAATTTCATTTATAGCAAACATCACTGAAGATGAGATGTTACACTACTGTACTCACTTACCACTACATTTAATCTACTGTTTATCTCACTGTCTAAGCATTAGAGTAAGTCCTTTATATTCTTAAGAGATTAATATAGAATCCCTTCTCTATAGCCACCACATTTGAAATTATTGCCACACAACAGTCTCTAAAACTTTCTTATAAGTCAGTTTTTCTTCTTTACTTTTAGAGTAGAGTAAGTATAATCATAATATGCTATACCGCTACCAAATTAGAGATTCAATTCTTTAATTTTTCTATCATGTGCTTATCATGTTCATGATCACAATTACTAATGGACTTTATTTGGGAGACTATGTCTTAACTAAAAAAAAACTCAATTCTGCTTGCTCTAAAAAGATCAATATGAATGTAAAAATAAATACACTGCATTGCATTATATGAGCTATATAATTAGCTGCTTACACAAAACTCACATTCATCTCTCAATAATATTCCGAATGACTATAAGCTATAAACATGTGGGGGCATTAAAACTGAGTGTCCAATCCCAAACTGCCAAGATATCACTGTATCTTTTTTAAAAAAATTATACTACCATAATCGTAAAAGGAAGATTATATGAGTATTGGCTTGCAAGAATCTGAATTAGATCTTATTATTCCCCATTGACTACTTACAAATTATATTTTCTGCCTAAAGTCTAATGGCTTTTGGAGAGAGCTAACAGCAAAAGAAGCCCAAGAGTGACTGCTTGTTTCAGCCTACTGTGAGCCATGGACCAGTGAGTTCTGGGACTTGTGTTTATACTAACTCTACTTTGCTTTGAGGATTATATTCTTGCCATCTTCTCAGTGGTTGCAGAAGATTATAAGAGCTCCTATGAGATTTGGCTACAGTACAATAGCTGAGCTACATGAGCTGGAAAATTTGTAAAGCAACATCAATTGTAAATTTGGAACAGCCTTTGTTGGGTTTAAGGCCTTATTTTTTATAACTTAGAATAAGAAAAAATAAGTTCCCTATTTTATTTCTTTCCTGGTTCATGCAGCATTTTAGACATGTTTATAATATATTAAATAAAACATTTAATATCTTATATAATATTTTATAATTTAAGACTTTAAACAGTTAGTAATAATCATTGATTTTAATTCACAGCAATACATTTTTTAAAAATAAATGAATAAAGGATACAGCAGAACAGTCTTTACACTCTGAATTGAAACCCAAAATATACTTTTTTCATTACACCAACCTTTTCATCAAATTGCAAAGATTAAATCTTATTACTGTTAATTCTTATTCCCTAAATGTACAGAAAATATTTTCTAGGATTTGACTGTAAGAAATTTTTCCAATTGGAATATGTCCAGAAAATATATTAATAAAATTGATGAAATAAAATGTAGTCCTAATATTGTAGACACTTCCTGTCTAGAACAATTCCATTTGGAAGTAAACCTGTTTTAAGCAATAGAAGATTTCCTTGATAGGATTAAGCAACAAACTCAATTAGTTTTAATCAGTAATGCAAGTAAAACAGATTTTAACTTAATTAAAACTAGCAGAAGTAAAATGCCTTGTAAGATAATGGGAGATAATGGAATTTGAATTCCCCTTCTTGACAATATTATTACTAGGACTATCTGTTTGGAAGAATACCAGTACAAAACCTTTAATAGTTACTTGGATAGTTTTACTGATTAAAAGCAAATAGGTACATTGAACATGTTAAAGAAAGAGATAGCTACCTTCTGGTTAGTACTTAAAAATTACCAAATTAATCTGATTACCCTTGTCACATTTTACTAAAAAAAGAAATACCTTTTGTAAATAAAATAATATTTCATGTAATATGCTGTTAAACATATCTTTTCTTATGGATTGGTAAAATCATAGCAGTTTGGGATATGTTGTCATTTTCCATAAAAAATGTTATAAAGACTTAATTCTCCTACACTTATTTACAAAAATAAAGTAATATATAAATAACTTACATTCAGCAGTAATGTTTGATTATTAATGACATAATAATATACATTATAATTTACAATTATTTGACAAGTTACAGCTTTCAAACTTCAAAGACAATTAATGTATATATCTTCATTTTATATATAACAAAATGAGAGTGTGAGAGTTTGATTCATATTTTATATAAAAATAGAAGAAATAAGCTTAGATAATGAAATGTGTAGCTTATTATTGACTTGCATTTGTTTATTAATTCATCTCCTCTATTCGTGCTTTGACCCCCCTCTCAAAAAAAATATGTAGGATTGGTAACTTGAAGAAAGAAAAGATATTAGGCATTAATTTCATTATTTTGGTGTGTGGGTGAGATGTGGTACACAGAAATCACTTTCCTTAATCCAAAAATAAGTCAAATAAAGTATTTGAAGATTATTTTGAAAAGCTAATGTGAATTTTTTTTAATTGGACTAACAGTATGGGAAGTATATTTTCTGAGAATGTAAGACCCCATAATGCAGTCATATGTAATAAGCTAATTTCCTCCCTTCGGACAGAGAGATTTATAGCAATTAGAGAGGAATGGAATAAACTATCTGTGCAGTTCAGCATAATATACTAAAACACAAATAGAAAAATAAGTACACTTGCCCCAGTATAAATGAAACTTCTGCATTGTTTCAAACAATTCTCTGTTCCATTATACTCAGTGACTTGTGAATATCTATAGCATAGATTGAATCTGTCAGGGCCATTCTCTGGGACAGTTTTATTCTATCTGCATAGTGAAGTATAACAAATTTGCTCAAAGAGAGAAATAGGAAATAAACCTATCCCTTGTTGCCTCAGACAGATGGAAAGCATAATTACAAATGAAAGGTTGTGTTGATGCCAGACTACAGATTGATCAAGAAAAAAAATCTAATAGAAAAGTATTCTTTTACAAAACGCTTCCTTTTACTATCTTGGTTCTTGGCTTTCTTCCATTTCTGGGTTCAGGATCCTGTGTAACTGGTCATTCTTTTGGCCACTACTCTGGGTTCTTTGAAACATCCAGGTATGTTTTCAATATACTCTTTTATACCTTTGCTCTCATTTATGTTAGTCTGGTTTGAATATGTTTCTATTTCGTGTTTCAGACGGATTGCATGTCTATGTAATAAAATGGACAATAATGTAAAGTCAATAATTTGCATATAATTTAATGTTTTATTTATTTACTTATTCATTTTCTGAGAGGGAGTCTTGCTATGTTGCCCAGGCTGGAGTGCAGTGGCTTGATCTTGGCTCACTGCAACCTCTGCCTCCTGGACTCAAGCAATTCTCGTGCCTTAGCCTCCAGAGTAGCTAGGATTACAAGCACCACCATGCATGGCTAATTTTTGTATTTCTACTAGAGACAGGGTTTCACCATGTTGGCTGGGCTGATCTGGAACTCCTGACATCAAGTGATCTGCCCACCTCAGCCTCCCAAAGTTCTCGGACTACCGGCATGAGCCACTGAGCCCTAAAATTAAAATCTTTAAAAAAAAAATCCCACGTCCCCATACTGTACAATAGCTTTATATACTTTACTATAATTCTGTTTATTATATATGTCTATTTAATATATTCATTTATGTATATATTATGTGTATTATGTATGAATATGTATTGTAATAAGTGTATAATGTATGTGTATGTTTATGTATATATATTTAATTTTACATATGTTTATTGCAGCATTTTTGAAAAACACAGCAGTTATTAGTTGTCTTTGAATTTTTCCCACAATGTTGGAGAATGCATTTCTCTCCTTCCTTCCTTCATTTCTTCCTTCCTTCCTTCTTTCTTTCCTTCCTTCCTCCTTCCTTCAAATATTTATTGAATTCCCTCTACTTGTTAGCCACTCTTAAAGGCATTGGAGGAACAGGAGGACCAATAAACATAAGAACCAAGTTATATGCTCTCATTGACATTTAACTTTTAGGTTGAGAAATGACTGATAAAATAAATAAATACATAAATGATTATCTAATATTTCCAATGGAGAAAACTGTTATGAAGACATGTAAATGAAAAGGATTAAAAATGATGGAGTGTGATTATGGTGAGGTATTAATACTTTTAAGAAAACTTGAATGATGTAATAAGAAGAGCCATGTGGCAATCACCAGAAGAGAATTCCAGACACCTGAAATTGAAATGTCCTAATCATAAATGGATAACTGATAACAAATTTATATGTGGTAATTAATAAAATTGAAAAGTCTAATGAATAGATTAATATTAATTAGCTAAAGATTTGGTGTTTGTTTAGGTTAACTATATTAATGTGTAAAAACAACAGATATTTATACTGCCATAACCATAAATACACACTGTGAAGATATAGTGATACCAAACCATATTTATTGACTATGTATGCAAATACTGAAAACTAAGGTGAATAGCAAGTTACATACTTTTTATTTTGCTTGCTAGAAATTGAGATATAAATTGTTGGAGTCTGGAATAGAATATGGGCAACTCTTTCTTCCCTTTTTTTGAACTCTGTTTAAATAATATTTTAATGTTATACATTATCATTCTTCTTCTTGGCCACGTTATCTGTGCATCTATGCTGGTGTGAGAGAATAATATCTGTGCATTTATGCTGGTGTGAGAGGACAAGACAGATTTAAAGAGAGATGACATATTTTGTTATTCACATTTTATCATCCAATCAAATTGGATCATACTCTGATCAAGATGTTTTTTTCCCTTCACAAAAAAGAATGTAAAATATTCCACCACTGGACTCAACAAACAAAAAAAAACTTGACCACAGAAGACACTAGGCATCAAGAACGGATAGTTCTCATAACAAAATGTCAATTATATTTCTCAAAGAACACCATGACTAAGCACAACCAACCTTAGTTTTACAGGCTGAGTGCACCTTACAGATTGTATTATGAGCAACTTTAACAATAACCGTTTTAATGAACATAACGTATGTTCTTAAGTGCTACACTTATTACTCCTCTAAATAATGATTAAAACTGAGAATCTTAAACAAGAAAAAGACATCTCAATGTCCTAGTGATGTACAGAAAATAATTTGCTACATATGGAGAAATAGAAACTCAGATTATAATTTCAGCCAAAAAAAAAAATCTTGCCACAATTCCTTTGTGTATTAAAACTAAAATTTCATTCTGAATTGTTTACTGAATTGAACTTCTTATATAAATGTACACTTAAGCAAATGTCTACTATGTATGTAAAATTTACAACTCATTATAGGTTTCGAATTCACTGTGAATTAGCTTTATTTTGTATTTCTCTTCAATTTCCAAGTGAAAGGACAGCCCTAGACACTGTTTTATTTATAAATATTGTCTTTCCACTGATTTTTTTTTAAACCAGAAATTAGGATTTTCTAATTGCTTTGAGCTGTGGGGTTCTATTTCCTTTAAGCAATTTGTGGTCTACATTTGGTTCATGGGTAATATGCTATCGTTTTTGATTGGACAATTACTTAGGAGACTGAGTAAAAGGTCCATTGAACAGAAAGTGGATGAATTGCCCTTCTATAGCCAGTAGTAAACACTATCGTTTATAGCAAGCTAAGATTTTTATAGTCTAGCTGCTGCATGCTCATTATGTAAGATATTTTTTCAAGGATTTTCCAGATCAAAGAAAAAAGAAGAAAAGGTCACTCACCTGTTGTGTGATTCTACTCAAAAGAATTAAACACTTTGAGAAGGGCTTTCCTAAACAAAAAGGGAAGAAAAAAGTGTGTCTTCAGAATCTCAAAAATTTTATTACATCAATGAAAATAGCATATTTTAATACACTTAGTTAAAATATGAGAAAATCTAGGAATATGTCCCATGATCCACATTAAAAGCCTTACTATATAAACAAATCTGTTGTTATTATAGGCATTTATATTAATGGTAGAATCTCTTTTCAAATTTTTCCCTTAATCTTTATGGCTGTACGAAATGCTCATATACATTTCAAAAAACTTTTAATATATTAATCATTCTCTTCTGTTATAAACATTGCTATTTTATATTCATATTTGTTCTTCTTAGTTTTATCATTTTTCAAATTATACTAGTGTGATATAAAATACTTCTTCTTCCCAATCAATAAATGTAGCAGATTTTATTTTCCAAAGTGCCCACTCCAATATTCCTGATCCCTGCTCTTCCAGAACTTTGCCGCTCAGTTTTTAAGAGGTGAATATGGTTGCTATTCTCATGGCCTGAGTGAGACAACTCATTTTCCATTGCAGTGCAAGTGACACAGTGTGACTTTCAAGGCTAGGTTACAAAAGGCAATGTGGATTTTATGTAGTTCTTTCCCTCTTGACATGCTTACTCTTGAAACATAGCTACCATGTTGTAAGGAAACTCAGGCCAAATGGAGAGATGGCACATAGGTCACCAGCCAAGAGTCCCAGCTGTCAGCCAGCATCAAACATTAAACACATGGGTGAATAAGTCTTCAAATAATGCCAAACCCGTCTTCAAATCTTGCAGCTGAGGCCTCAGATATCATAGCTCAGAGATAATCTATCCCCAGAGCAGCCTGTCAAAACTCCAGACCCAAGGAATTCATGAGCCTATCAACTGATTGTTTTTACACCTATAAGTTTTAGGGTGATTTAATATGTAGCCCTAAAAAAAGAACCATAAATTAGTGTTAATTTGTAGACATAAAGAACTTTTAACCTGCTAATATTTTGATTTCTTCTTTTGACGTTAGACAACAGACAAAAATGTGCAACATCCTTTGTGTTAAGGGTGTACTTTAGTTTCTTCCACGTGTTAATCCTTCCTGTCAATTTGTCTGCCTACATTATATTCCCTTTATTTATGTCTCTCAAATATGTGCTGTAGGAGGCAACATTTTAAAATGCACCCACTCCTGGATTCTATGCTCTGATCCTCAAAATCTGTCAATATGATGACACAGAACTTTCATGATTGTTATGTTATACAATATGACATTAAAATAGAGAGATTATCTTGGGTATAATCCAGTCACATGAATCCTATGAAGCAGAAAGTTTTTTAAGCTGGTGAAACGAGGAAGGCAGAAGAAGGCAGAGAGATTCAAAGCATGAGAAGTCCTTTGCACAGCTCTGCTGGTTTCAAGATGGCCACGTGAGCAGAGATACAGGTGGTAACTAATAGCAGCTGCTGGCTGACAGGAAGCAAGAAACTGGGGACCTCACTCCTCCATCAGTAAGGAACTGGATTCTCTCAACCTGAATAAACCAGGAAGTGGATTCTTACTCAGAGTATCAACATAAGAGCTTATGCAGCCAAAAGCCTGATTTTGGTCTTATGAGATAGTAAATAAAGAATACAGCTAAGCTGTGCTGAACTACTTAATCACAAACTTATTCCTTGTGAAAAAATACAAAGGTATTTTCTTAAACCACTAATTCTCTGGAAATTTATTATACTGCTATAGAAAAATAATACATGCATTTTATTTATTCACTTGTTAACATTTCTGTAAATCTGCTAGATAATTGCATTATTGCTTTTACTGATTTACTCCACTCCTTGAAACAGACCATGTTAAAGTACAACCATGAGGAAATTTCAGGCTGCTACCTATTTCTTATGGTCAATGAACTAAGGGTGATTTTTACTTTCATATCACTGAAAAAACAAACAATATGTTAAATATGAAAATTATAGAAATTTAAAATTTCAGGGTCTATAAACAAAATTTAATTGGAACATTGCCATGTTTATTGGTTTACAAGTCATTTATTGATTTTGTGCACAATGGCAGTATTTTGTGCTAGAACATTGCTTATAGTTCCCTGTCTTGCAAATCTCACATTTTAAAAATTTATGGCTTCTTTTAAGTACTACCCTTCATTTCACTCAACTTAAATTCTAGTAACTTCATGTATCTTTCCTGAGACACTTAGCCATTTGAAATTGCAAGTTCAATGTCAGTCTGTAACCATCACTTGATACTTACTTTATTTTTAATATCATAATTATTATTTTCTTATCTTACCCCCTATAATGTTTAACGCTTGGTGTCAACTTGATTGGATTGAAGAAAGTATTGATCCTGGGTGTGTCTGTCAGAGTGTTGCCAAAGGATATTAACATTTGAGTCAGTGGGCTGGGAAAGGCAGACCCATCCTTAATCTAGGTGGGCACAATCTAATCACCTGCCTTCAGGGATAGAATATAAGCCGGCAGAAAAATGTGAAAAGAGAAACTGGTCTATCCTCCAGTCTATATCTCTCCCCTGTGCTGGATGCTTCCTGCCCTGGAACATCGGACTCCAAGTTCATGGCCTATTGTGTAAACTTGTGATCCTGTGAGTTAATAATAAACTCCCTTTATGTGTATATGTAAATATATTCCATTAGTACTGTCCCTCTAGAGAACCCTAATACACCACCTCACTCAAAATACAAGTTTTGAGAAATCAAACCTATGACCCCAATTATTTAGAACTATAGTGCCTAGCAATTTAGTTGTTAAAAACTTCTTAAATTAGCAAAAAATCATTTTAATTTCTGTCTCTTTGTGAAAGAGATAATAATTCAATATCTGAGCTTTTACAAATTTTGCTTATTGGAGAAGTACAAGGTAAAACATATTTTTCCCCTAAATAAAGAACCTTTCTATTTTGTACAAGTATGCCTGGTCTTCCTCAACAATTCTGCAAAAATAAATAGATTATTCTCAAACAGGAACCTAGGTAAACAAATGAAATGTATTTGTCATGTAACAATTTAGATATTACTGTTTCTATATTTTAGGTGCCGCTTACTTGTGCTATATACAAGAATATATAGTAAGGCACTAGAGTAAAATCAAATTAAGGTTATAATTTTTTAAATGCATCATTTCTCAGTGTGTAAAACTATTTTCGACTTAATTGAAGAAAACATTGATAATTTAAAACAGCAATATTTGGAATTGGAATAAATTGATAGTAATACTTTGGTCACTGAAAGGTACACCACACCGTGATTCCTTGAGAATGCCAAATGTTTTCCCTCCACCATCCTCAATTTTCGCCGTAGACTTAAGCTTATAATTCATCCTGGAATACTAATGTAACAAAATGGTAAATGCTGTTTTCCTCTCTTCCTCAGAGGTTTGAAAAAGTCTCCAAAAATGAAATACAAGTACCTCACGCCTACTTTTTCAATGAAAAGAACGGTTGGTTGAGGGGGAGGGCTACACCTATCTCCATCTCTGAAGGAATTACACAGAGATAGCCTAACTGAACTTTCACTCATTCACTCTGTGGCCTCTCCTCTTGTTCTGTCTCTACACGTAAATGGTTCATTTACAAAGAGGAGGCTTTTTTTTTTTTTTTTTTTCAACAGGAAACTTGTACAAAGCAAGAATTCCCTGTTAGGGAGCATGTGTTTCCTCTCTATTTAAGCCAGAAGAGGCTGTTAGAAAAATACTTAAGAAAGCAATAGGAATGATCTGCAAGAGATGCTGGCCCCTTTTTCCAGAAAACCATCCCGCTGGGGCTGAGAGAAAGATACCACAGAGCCGAGAAGAGACCAACTGGGAAAGTGCGAAGCTGTTTTCTGATTTTGCCCTGTCTGGTTCAGTCTATTCAGGAGACTAGTTATTGAAGGCAGACATGTTAATAGGACGAAGTAATATTTAGTAACTAACTTACAAGTTCCAGGTGCTTTATTTCATCTGTTGAATAATAATTTTGTGCTTCAAGTATGACTATGTGGGCTTTATATATTTTTTAACATTAAGCCACAAATAAGAGAAAGTCGTATCTTTATTAAAAGTTTATTTCTGATTACATCTTTCAAGAGTGAGCCTTAATTAGATTCCTTCTCCACCCTTGACCACAAATGTTGATTAGAAAAGAAATATATTTTCCCTCACTCCCTCAGTTAGTATTTTGGTAAATGGAGAATGGGTTTCTTATTTATAGCTGGTTATATAATAAGCAGTTTCCATTTTTCCATGTATGTATTGGCCAGTGCAATGTCTGTAGGAATAGTTAAATATCTGTTGAAAAAAGAGAAAAGCACACATATACATTCTGTGTTAGTTTATTTGCTTCATTCACAGTCAGTGCTATATTGGTCATTTATGAAAAAATTAAAATAAAGTTTAAGATCCCCTGGTACAATACAGGAAAAACACTGTCTTTCCTGTAACACAGAATCTATCTTATTTTTAAATAAGCCTACATCAGACAACATATTTACAGAATTATCCAATCTACTCAAATCCAGGTTTGTAGACAGTTAGGATTATAAGTTTTGTTTTGTTTTGTTTTTCTTTTAAAGTAACTGAAACATTGCAGAGAAGAGATCCTAAAGAAGATAGTATTTTTAAGTTTTTCATCAGACAGATCTTGTTCAAATTCCTTTTAAATGTCAATATGACAATACATGATGTAGAAAAGGTGCATAAATGATGAATGATGACATTATTGTGTTTAGTACAAAAGTACAAAAATCTTGGAACTGTAAAAGGACTGTTCATCTCCACAGCCTTTAGAGGTCTGCAGAATAAATCTACTTATTTCTTCATCCAAAGAAAAAATGTCATAATAATTAATTAGTTTGAGTGAATTTCTGGTGATAATAATAATTCACACTTCAACATATTGTTCTTAGAATACAATGGCCACTATTTTTTCAAATAATTTTGTAATTTTTTGTTTAGAGACCAGTAAACGTATTAGTGCAGAAGATAGGCTCTCAGTTTTACTTTTAGAAGTCTGAGAATAAGACTGGGCATAGATTTCTTGAAATTATAGTATATTTCATGACTATATTTATATTTTTGAAAACTATATTTGTTGGTAAAGGGAAGAGTCTTCAGAGGAAAAAAAGTACGAACTCTTTAAAATAATAAATTCAAAAGAAAAACAAATACAAACAACTGTATATTATATTACTGTGTTAGATAGTGTGCATATTAAATATTCTTTAGATGATTAATCCATTTTATAGCTACTCTCCTAAATTATGAGTTTAGTGCTTGTCACTGGTTCTATATTTGGAATAAATAGAATGCAGCTTAAAGCAATTGGGTAAATTGTTACTAGAGAGAATTTAAAAATAATTAGCAGTTTGTCAGATTTATTAATCCTTGACCACAACTTTGGTCTCCTTTGTAGAAATTATATGGTGTATAACATTAAACAATTTGAAATTTTAATATGATAATTCAAATATATTTGTTTATGGGTCCATTATTTTGCATTCTTTTAAAATATTTTGCAACAAATTTTAAAATATAAAAATTTATATGGAAACTATTAAATGTTTCTTTTAGTAAAAAACCACATTTAAAAACCTCCAGAGAGCACATTGTATTGTCAAGATGATATAGGTTATAGATAAACTAACTCTCATATAAGCAAAACCAATCTTTCAAAATAAATATCAGTTATACAAAAGACAAGAAAGATATTTCAATTTTTTAAATAAAATTTTTAGAAAATTGCAATGTCTTTAAATAAAAAAGAAATTTACTCTTGTGCTAATATTAATTCAAATGCATATAAATAAAATCTGCTTTGCATTTCTAATTTTTGTTAAATTACTTGACATTTCATTAACTTTGGTTAACATTGCTTTTTATTTCTGCAAACTCGTGTTGTTCTGGTAACAGCAATAGAAAGGAATTTTTATCAGTGTAAAATACTTTAAAGTGAAATAATTACAAAAATATGAAATACCTAGCCATGTAAAAATTGCCTGAAAATAAGGCTGAAATGGTTTGAAAAGAATTTTTTTCCTTCTTTTCTTTTCTTTTTTGAGACATGGTCTCACTGTCATTCAGGCTAGAATACAGTGGAACAATCATACTTCACTGCACTCTCAGTATCCTAAGCTCAAGCAATACCTCCACCTCAGCCACCCAGAGGTAGCTAGGCCAATAGGGGTCCACCACCATGCCTGACTAATTTTTAAACTTTTTATGAAGATGGAGTTTTGCTTTGTTGCCGAGGCTGGTGTAGAATCGCTGGCCTCAGGTGATTCTCCTGCCTCAGCCTCCCAAAGCATAGGGATTCCAGGTGGTAGCACCCAGCCATTGCTTGAAAGTTGCAATAGCAATTGCCTCAGATATCTATTACAGAGTAATGAATTCTTCCATAATTTTTGTTGTTGTTGCTACATTTCAATTTCCTCAGGGTTTATTGTGCTCTGCTAGTGGGTTTTCCCTTAGTCCTTAGAAATTTAAAGTTTACAGTCAGTGAGAGCATTTTATGTCACATGTATACACACACACACATATATATATATGTATGTAAAAATGTGGCTTCTGCTTTCACTGACTCTAATGTTTAATACTGGCAAGAAGGCAAAATATATCTAAAAACAGAGAAAATAGCAGTTTGGCAAAATAAGCTGTTAAAAAAGCAGATGATTTTATGAAAGACAGAACTTGAAATTACTCTGAATCTTAAAGGAATTTTATAATTCAGCAAATATCAAAAGACAGTAAACAAAAATAAAATGGAAATAAATGTGACCAGGATGAACTTGATGTATCCAGAGAAAGTTTGGCTGGAGAATACCCTGTATGGAGTGACAGAATATGGATTTCAGTGTTTTAGAGCTGTCTTTTGAAACTGTTCAAATCAGGATAAGAACGTTGGAAAAAGTCTTGACAGCAGTATATGTCAGAAAATAAGTACAGAGAAGCAGGCAAGAGATCAGGAAGATGAAGCAGCATCTTATTAATTAAAGACAGCTTCCCCCCATATCCCAGCTTTGCTGACACTCACAGTACCACAGCCACACAAAATGAGAGCTCTCTGTATATTTAAAAAAGATGTTCACAGTTGTTTTTACTGTTGCTGCTTTCTAGGGTGATTATTCTTTCTTTAGTTGGGTTTGCTACATCTATTTCATAATGCAGATTTTCCTGAAACAGTTTGTTAATCTGGACTATGTATACAGCCAAATATTTCATATTAATTTTTTAATCTGCTCTGAATGTTTATATTTACTCCTACCAACAATCTGGGAATAAGAATGAATAAACAGCAGGGTCTATTATTCTAGCAGCTTACCTGTCCTTTCAGAGTAAGGGGTAGGTAAGTTTAAATTTGCTTAAATATAGTCTCTTATCCATGTCTTAGAGATATAGGGTCAGAAAATGTTTTGTGTGTTGTTTTCATCTTTAAAAAAAGTAAACATCTCAGCTTATTCTTCTTTATGTTAGATTTAGATCAAATCATTTTGTTTTCAATAGAAATTTTATTACTGAAATTCTTTTTAAAAAACATAATCAAAAATTGATTTAATAACATTCTTGAGATTAGCAATGTTTTTCTTTTATGTTAGAAGCCTTGAAAAACCGAGCATCAATAATGTTTTTCTTCAAGATACTATATTTTTCAAGATGCAGTTCAAAAGTTCATTACCATTTGTTAAAAAACTGAATTTTTCATATTTAATAATTTAATCAAGCATAAATTAACCAATAAAATAAAGGAGGGTATTTTTTCTGGCAGTTTTGTTTTATACTTTTAATCATTCAATAACTTTATTATTTAACTCTCATAAAAACTAGCTCTTTTTTTCCAATAAAATAAGGGATTGTTGATATAAGATTGCCTTAGATCTAATGCTTATTAACTTTTTGATTAAGCTCTTGTTTTTTCTCTGTTATCAGATTACTCTTATTATTGTCATTATTAAAGAAATTCAATTGATTAAAAATATTAAAATCTGTCATTAATATACAAGGATAAATGACAATGAATAAATTCTGTAGTGTCTTTGCATTCTTCTTTATATCATTATCACCATCAGTACTCCTTGCTCCTTTTCAGCATGCTCAGAAAGTATGCAGAGTTTTTAAACACAGGGTGTAAGCTTCCTAGCTACCATTCATTTTGCCTTATTAATGATATAAGGATATGATTTTCTTTATGATGCCATGAAAAATAATATGTCTGGTATATACGTGGTGAATTCAACTAATTTCTCTGCTCAGTGCATATAATTTATTCCTCCACGGATCTTGTTCTGTCTGTTCCTTTAACCATCTTGCCTTCCAATAGGTTTGAATAACTAGATGACAGCAAGATTCACATTACTATTCTGAAGGCAATGGAAACATTATTACTTATGGCAGTTATGTGTATATGTGTGGAGTGGTGTTGGGATTAATCTCTTGTATGTGGTAGCATTATAATTACAGAAGATTTGATCAGTGGTAAATTGGTTTGAGGTCCAGATGGAAGGTGAAGTAGTCAGGTACATACTGGGTTTGACACTTATTTGGTAAAGGTATAATAATAATGATAATAATTGCAATGTGAGCTTGTTACACTGAAAATCTTTGTAATAATAAGATTAGAGGTCACTTGGGGAATTTAACCTTCAACTTGATGCATGCTATGGTAGGCAGAGATCCTATGTAGCATCTTGATAGAGATTCTTATTTCTTGGAGCCACATGATAAACTACGTTCAAAATTAGGACTATGATATAAGTTTGAAAGTGGGAAAATGACAAACGAGAGGACAGGTTTAAATGAAACAGATCCTGTTTGCTACTGTCAGGCTCGGAGCAACAAAATAGAACACTGCATAGCAAAATAAGGAATTGTCAATTGGCGAAGATAAAAATGTGAACCTCCAGATTTCCTGAATCCTTCAATGTATCTCTCACAGATCTCCTTGTTAACTCAATTTTATCTTTCTAGATAACCCATTTGTCATCAGTCATGAATTAGTAAAGATTCATATACTATGTGAATAAAGCAATTCACAAAAAGGGGCAACCAAAAGTATTTCCTAAAGTCAGGCCCACTGGGATAGTTCCCCTTTATCTACCCATTCTTATTTATTAACTTCATGGCCATTGCTAAGTGAAGCTGTATGGTAGTCTACATTATCTTAATACCTGAGTCAAAGTAGAGGATTTTATTCATAAGTATGGAGCTAATTAGTGCAAGGTTAAAGGCCATACCTAGAGATAAACAGGTTAGGAGTGAATTTCCTATTTTCATATTGTTTTCAACTTCTCAGTGAATGGGTCTTCTCTCTTGTAAGAGATGTAGTTAGTAAAAGGTGGAATAAAGTTTGTATTTCATAAATCTATTTTATCAATCTTATTATTGCAAATCTTTAAATTTAAATTTCTACATCTTTAAATTTAAATTTCTACAATTTTCTACAGAAAAGTTATAGCACATATATCTCATTATTAAGCCATTATTTTCAAGCTTTGTTCATCTGATCAGGGAATGTATGTGATCCATTTTAAGGTATACGAGGTAGTTTATATTAATTCCTGAATAAAGGATAGTGGACTTTATCAAATGTGGAGCTAATTAGTGAAAAGCTGAAGACCGTATCTGATGGTAGAAAGGATAAAAGCCAATTTTCTATTTTTATGTATTTTTCTCTTGTCCAATTAATGGGACTCAATAGGTTAAACAGTAAGGCCGCCATTCCCCAGGCCTTCTGTTGGGAAAAGCAGCAAAGGAGAAAGGACTTACAGAGTGCCTACATAAATCGGTTACAAGTAACATGTAAACAAGGAACAGCAAACTACAGAAGGCCGCAGGAGGCCTTTGAGGAGGAAGGCCTCTCCATGCGTTATGTTCTGGTGCATGGTGACCTTGGCTCTGTTACCATAAACATTGTGCTCAAGGACTTAAAACCCCTTCGTAGCACTATGACGTAGCCAGACTTGTAGGCTGCTTGTGAGGCCCGAGTTCCATCAGCTGTAGATAGAAAATCAGCTAAAGATAACCACGTTCTTGTTTTGTGAAACTCTCAAACCGCCACTGTTATCAATCCTTATCATGACACACCAGTTCTGGCTCACTGATTCAGTTATAGCTCACTGATTCACTCCACCATCACCCTCTACCCACCATCACTCCACCCTTACCCTGTAGATCTAAGTTATTGTAACCAATAAATAGTGTGGATGATCAAAGCTTGGGGCCTTCACTATGTCTCCAAAGTAATGAGTGATGGCTCCCTGGTCCCACTCTCTCTCTCTCTCTTCATCTGTCTTTTTCTCATTCCTTTGGCACCACCGAACATGGGATACCCACAGGTGATGGAGGGCTGGTTACCTACAGTCTACCAAGTGCAAGTTAGCCATAATTCTATGTAAGTTCACCTTTTTTCATTTCTAAACCAGTTATCATTTTTGTTATCTATTCAAACACATTATTCAAGCAATTTTTCTTTTTCTTTTTCTTTTTTTCTCTAACTTTTCCATTTTTCTCCCATTAAAAAAATAAAAACCTTTTTGCGGCCTCACAAATTCTCTTAAAATCTCTTTGCTCCCTTGCTGGTGAGGAGTTGTGATCCCTTGGAGGAGGAAAGACATTCTGGTCTTTGATGATTTCATCCTTTTTTTGCTGGTTTCTTCCCATCTCCCTGGATTTATCTATCTTTAATCTTTGAAGGTGGTGATTTTGGATGGGGTCTCTGAGTGGTCATCCTTTTTGTTGATGTTAAAGCTATTTCTTTTTGTTTTTTAGTTTTTCTTCTAACAATCAGGTCCCTCTGCTGTAGGACTGCTGGAGGTCCACTCTGTGCCTTGCTTGTCTGGGAATCACCCATGAGGGTTACAGATCAGCAAGTATTGCTGACTGATCTATACTCTGATAGTTTCATCCCAGAAGAGTACCCACCAGGTGACAGCCAGAGCTCTTTTGTATGAGACGTCTTTTTGGTTATACAGGGGTCAGGGAGCTGTTTGAGGAGGCAGTCTGTCCCTTGTCTGCCTGCAGAGGTGCTGCTAGGCTGTCACGGACTCAGTCCAGCTGCTGCATAAGCTTCCTCTGGCTTTTGTTTACACAGGTAGGTTTAGGCCCACCTCCGCTATGGCAGATGCCATTCCCCCAACTGAGATCAGTCATCCTGGGTTGAGCTCCAATTGATGGGCTGGCTGTGCAACTCTCACCTGAGAGGGCTTCAATTTGCTGGTCTTTTTGGGGATGGGACCTGTCCAGCCATATCACATGCCTTTCAGCTCCTTTCAGCTTTCAGCTCCCCCTCTATCTAGGGAGTGAGTGGCTCGGTCCTGCAGGTGCTCTTGGTGCTACTCAAGATGTTTTCCCAGGTATGTGCTGACAACCTGCGGCATCTGCCGGATCTGCTGCTCAGATCTGTGTTGGTAATTCACAGTGCTTTTCAGTCCGGCAGGGATCTCCTGGTCTGTGGGTTGCAGAGGGCATGGGAGAAGTGCAGTATGTGATCTGGAGTGCTGGAAGGGGTGAAGTCCCCCATCCTCTGATCAGTTGCCACTTTCCAGGTAAGACAGTGCCCCACCCTGCTGCAATTTGCCCTCCTTGGGCTACACCCACTGTCCAACCAGTCCCACTGAAATAAACTTGGTACCTTGGTTGGAAATACAGAGATCACTCACCTTCTGCATCTCTCTGCCTGTGCTCTGGAGCTGTTCCTATTAGGCCATCTTGGTGAAATCCCAAAATAGGATGGAGAATGAGTTTGAAGAATTGACAGAAGCAGGCTTCAGAAGGTGGATAATAACAAATTTCTCTAAACTAAAGGAACACATTCTAACCCAATGCAAAGAAACTAAAACCCTTGAAAAAAGGTTAGACAAAATGTTAACTAGAATAACCAGCTTAGAGAAGAACATAAATGACTTGGTGAAGCTGAAAAACACAAGAGAACTTCGGAAAGCATACACCAGTTTCAATAGCTGAATTGATCAAGCAGAATAAAGGATATCAGAGATTGAATATCAACTCAATGAAATAAAATGAGAAGGCAATATTAGAGAAAAAAGAGTGAAAAGAAATGAACAAAGCCTCCAAGAAATATGGGATTATGTGAAAAAGCCTAATCTATGCTTGATCAGTGTACCTGAATGTGACAGGGAGAATAAATCCAAGCTGGAAAATACTCTTCAGGATATTATCAAGGAGAACTTCCCCAACCTAGCAAGGCAAGCCAACTTTCAAATCAAGGAAATAATCCCACAAAGTTATTCCTCAAGAAGAGCAACCCCAAGGCACATAATCATCAGATTCACCAGGGATGAAATGAAGGAAAAAATGCTAAGGGCAGCCAGAGAAAACGGTTGGGTCACCCACAAAGGGAAGCCCATCAGACTCACAGCAGATCTGTCAGCAGAAACCCTACAAGTCAGAAGAGAGTGGGGGCCAATATTCAACATCTTTAAAGAAAAGGTATTTCAACTCAGAATTTCATATCCTACCAAACTAAGCTTCATAAGTGAATAAGATATAAAATCCTTTACCAATGAGGAATTTCTGAGAGATTTCCTCACCATCAGATCTGCCTTACAAGAGCTTCTGAAGGAAGTACAAACATGGAAAGGAACAACCAGTATCAGCCATTGCAAAAACATACCAAATGGTAAAGACCAATGACACAATGAAGAAACTGTGTCAACTAATGGGCAAAACAACCAGCTAGAATGAAAATGGCAGGATCAAATTCACACATAACAATATTAATGTTAAATGTAAACGGCCTAAATGCCCCAATCAAAAGACGCAGACTGGCAAACTGGATAAAAAGTCAAGACCCATTGGTGTGCTGTATTCAGGAGACTCATCTCATCTACAAAGACACACATAGATTCAAAATAAATGGATGGAAGAAAATTTACCAAGCAAATGGAGAGAAAAAAAAAAAAGCAGGGGTTGCAATCCTAGTCTCTGATAAAATGGACTTAAAACAACATAGCTCAAAAGAGACAAAGAAGGGCATTACATAGTGGTAAAAGGATCAATGCAACAAGAAGAGCTAACTATCCTAAATATATATGCACCCAATACAGGAGCACCCAGATACACACAGCAAGTTCTTAATGACCTAAAAAGAGACATAGGCTCCCACACAATAATAGTGGGAGACTTTAACACTCCACTGTCAATATTAGACAGATCAATGAGACAGTAGATCAACAAGGATATCCAGGACTTGAATGCATACCTGGACCAAGCAGACTTAATAGACATTCATGGAACTGTCCACCCCAAATCCATAGAATATACATTCTTCTCAGCACCACATTACACTTACTCTAAAATTGGTCACATGATTGGAAGTAAATCACTCCTCAGCAAATGCAAGAGAATGGAAATCATAACAGTCTTTCAGACCACAGTGCAATCAAATTAGATCTCAGGATTAAGAAACGCACCCCAAACCACTCAGCTACATGGAAACTGAACAACTGGCTCCTGAATGACAATTGGATAAACAATGAAATGAAGGCAGAAATAAAGATGTCCTTTGAAACCAATGAGAATGAAGACACAGCATACCAGAATCTCTGGGACATATTTAAAGCAGGGTCTAAGAAAATTTTATAGCTATAAATGCTCACTTGAGAAGTTAGGAAAGATCTAAAATTGACACCCTTTTGTCAAAACTGAAAGAGCTAGAGGAGCAAGATCAAAAAAAGTCAAAAGCTAGCAGAAGATAAGAAACAACTAAGATCAGAGCAGAACTTAAGGAAACAGAGACACACAAAAAAAAAACCTTCAAAAAATAAATAAATCCAGGAGCTGGATTTTTAAAAAGATCAAAAAAATAGACAGACTGCTAGCCAGACTAGTAAGAAGAAAAGAGAGAAGAATTAATTAGATGCAATAAAAAATGATAAAGGGGATATCACCACTGATTCCACAGAAATACAAACTACCATCAGAGATTACTACAAACAATTCTATGCATATAAACCAGTAAACCTGGAAGACATGGATACATTCCTGGGCACTTACACTCCCCCAAGCCTAAACCAGGAGGAAGTTGAATCCCTGAATAGATCAATAATAAGGTCTGAAGTTGAGGAAGCAATTAATAGCCTACCAACTGAAAAAATCCAGGTCCAGATGGGATTACAGCCGAATTCTACCAGACCTACAAAGAGGAGCTGGTACCATTTCTTCTGAAATTCTTCCAGACAATACAAAAAGAGCGAATCCTCTCTAACTCATTTTATGAGACCAACATCATCCTGATACCAAAACCTGGCAGAGACTCAACAAAAAAAGAAAACTTCAGGCCAATAGCCATGATGAACATCAAAGCAAAAATCTTCAACAAAATACTAGCAAACTGAATGCAACAGCACATCAAAAAGCTTAGACATCATGATCAAGTAGATTTCATCCTGGGGATGCAAGGCTGGTTCAATTTACATAAATCTATAAATGTAATCCATCACATAACAGAACAAAAGACAATAACCACATGATCATCTCAATAGATGCAGAGAAGGCCTTTGACAAAATTCAACAGCCTTTATGCTAAAAACTCTCAATAAACTAGGTATCAATGGAAAGTATCTCAAAATAATAAAAGCTATTTCTGACAAACCCACAGACAATATCATACTGAATGGGCAAAAACTGAAGCATTCCCTTTGAAAACTGACACTAGACAAGGATGCTCTCTCTAACCATTCCTATTAAATATAGTATTGGAAGTTCTAACCAGAGCAATCAGGCAAGAAAAAGAAATAAAGGGTATTCAACTAGGAATGGAGGAAGTCAAATTGTACACTATTTGCAGATGACATGATTGTATATTTAGCAGACCCCATAGTCTCAACCCAAAATATCCTTAAGCTGATAAGCTTCAACAATGTCTCAGGATACAAAACCAATTTTTAGAAATCACAAGCATTCCTATACACCAATAACAGGGAGCCAAATCATGAGCAGACACCCATTCACAATTGCTACAAAGAGAATAAAATACCTAGGAATACAACTAACAAGGGATGTGAAAGACTTCTTCAAGGAGAATTACAAACCACTGCTCAAGGAAATAAGAGAGGATACAAACAGATGGAAAAACATTTCACGCTTCTGGTTAGGAAGAATCAATATCATGAAAATGGCCATACTGCCAAAAGTAATTTATAGATTCAATCCTATCCCCATCAAGCTACCATTGACCTTCTTTACAGAACTGGAAAAAAACGCTTTAAATTTCATGTGGAACAAAAAAACATAGCCAAGACTATCCTAAGCAAAAAGAACAAAGCTGAAAGCATCATGCTATCTGACTTTGAACTATACTACAGGATGCAGTAATCAAACAGACATGGTACTGGTACCAAAACAAAGATACAGACTAATGGAACAGAACAGAGGCCTCGGAAGTAACGCCACACATCTACAACCATCTGATCTTTGACAAACCTGACAAGAACAAGCAATGAAGAAAGGATTTCCTGTTTAATAAATGGTGTTGGGAGAACTGGCTAGCCGTGTGCAGAAAGATGAAACTGGACCACTTCCTTACAACTTACACTAAAAATAACTCTAGATGGATTAAAGATTTAAACATAAGACCTAACAACATAAAAACCCTAGAAGAAAACCTAGGCAAAACCATTCAGTACATAGGCATAGGCAAGGTCTTCATGACTAAAACATCAAAAGCAATGGCAACAAAAGCAACAATAGATAAATGGGATCTAATAAAACTTAAGAGTTTCTGCACAGCAAAAGAAACAATCATCAAAGTGAATGGTAACCAACAGAATGGGAAAAAATTTTTGCAATCTACTCATCTGACAAAGGGCTAATATTCAGACTCTACAAAGAACTAAAGCAGATTTACAAGAAAAAAACAAAAACCATTCAAAAGTGGGTGAAAGGTATGACACAGACTTTTCAAAAGAGGACATTATGAAGGCAACAACCATATGAAGAAATGCTCATCATCACTGGTCATTAAATAAATGCCAATCAAAATCACATTGAGATGCCATGTCATGTCAGTTAGAAAGGCAATCCTTAAAAAATCTGGAGACAACAAATGCTGGAGATGATGTTGGAAAAATAGGAATACTCTTACACTGTTGGTGGGAGTGTAAATTAGTTCAACCAATGTGGAAGACAGTGTGGCGATTTCTTAAGGACCTAGAAATAGAAATTCTATTTGACCCAGCAATCAGACTTACTGGGTATATACCCAAAGGATTATAAATTGTTCTATCATAAAGACACATGCACATGTATGTTCATTGTGACACTGTTTACAGTAGCAAAGACCCAGAATCAACCCAAATGACCATCAATGATAGACTGAACAAAGAGAATGTAGCACATATACACCATGGAATCCTATGCAGCCATAAAAAGTATGAGTTCATGTCCTTCGTAGGGACATGGATGAATCTGGAAACCATCATTCTCAACAAACTGACACAAGAACAGAAAACCAAATACCACATGTTCTCACTCATAGGCTGGTGTTGAACAATGAGAATAAATTGACACAGGGAGGGGAATGTCACACACTAGGGTATTTTGGGGGGTGATGGGCTAGGGGAGGAACCAAGGGTGGCTGAAGCTTGGGGAGGGATAACATTGGGAGACTGCCTGATGTAGGTGACAGGCAGATGGAGACAGCAAACCACCATGGCATGTGTATACCTATGCAATAATCCTGAAGATCTGTACATGTACCCCAGAACTTAAAGTACAATTAAAAAAAAAAAGAAAACAAATTTCTTTGCTCTTTATGTCAAAACTTTTCCAAAAGATGATTGCTTTCTTTGTCTCTAATTCATCTTGCTTATTCCTTAAGCTAACTTCATTCTGGATCTTACTCCTTCCCACTCAGTGAAGTTAGGAACTTTTTGTATATGGAACATGTTATAATGGCTCTTACTAAACCAGGTTACTTTGAGTATATTTTTGACTTGCACCTCATCTCTTCATGTCTTTACTCAATGTTATATTCTTATAGAGGGTTCCCAGACGACCCTTTTAATATGTTGACACGACCAACATCATCCTGATCCCAAAACCCAGCAGAGACTCAACAAGAAAAGAAAACTTCAGGCCAATATCCATGATGAACATAGATGCAAAAATCTTCAATAAAATGCTGGAAAGCTGATTGCAACAACACATCAAAAAGCTAATCCACCATGATCAAGTAGGCTTCATCCAGGGAATGCAAGTCTGGTTCAACATACGCAAATCTATAAACGTAATATACCACACAAACAGAACCAAAGACAAAAACCACATGATTATCTCAACTGATGCAGAGAAGGCCTTTGACAAAATTCAACAGCCCTTTATGTTAAAAATCCTCAATAAGCTAGGTATTGACGGAACGTATCTCAAAATAATAAAAGCTACTTATGACAAATCAACAGCCAATATCATGCTGAATGGACAAAAACTGGAAGCATTCCCCTTGAAATCTGGTACTAGACAAGGATGCCCTCCCTCA
>NW_022436949.1:3634281-3635588 GCF_009761245.1 Sapajus apella | reverse complement strand
AAATAAGAGAGGACACAAACAGATGGAAAAACATTCCATGTTCCTGGTTAGGAAGAATCAATATCATGAAAATGGCCATGCTGCCCAAAGTAATTTACAGATTCAACGCTATCCCCATCAAGCTACCAATGACCTTGATCACAGAACTAGAAAAAACCACCTTAAACTTCATATGGAAACAAAAGAGAACCTGCATAGCCAAGTCAATTCTAAGCAAAAAGAAGAAAGTGAGAGGCATCACACTACCGGACTTCAAACTATACTACAAGGCTACAGTAATCAAAACAGCACGGTACTGGTACCAAAACAGAGATATAGACCAATGGAACAGAACAGAGTCCTTGGTGGCAACCCAACATAGCTACAACCATCTGATCTTCAACAAACCAGACAAAAACAAGCAATGGGGAAAGGATTCCCTGTTTAATAAATGTTGTTGGGAAAACTGGCTAGCCATGTGCAGAAAGCAGAAACTGGACCCCTTCCTGACACCTTATACTAAAATTAACTTCAGATGGATTAAAGACGTAAACATAAGACCTAACACCATAAAAACCCTAGAAGAAAATCTAGGCAAAACCATTCAGGACATAGGCGTAGGCAAGGACTTCATGACCAAAACACCAAAAGCACTGGCAACAAAAGCCAAAATAGACAAATGGGACCTAATCAAACTCCACAGCTTCTGCATGGCAAAAGAATCAGTCATTAGAGTGAATTGGCAACCAACAGAATGGGAAAAAAAATTTGCAGTTTACCCATCTGACAAAGGGCTGATATCCAGAATTTACAAAGTACTAAAACAGATTTACAAGAAAAAAACAAGCCCATTCAAAAGTGGGCAAAGGATATGAACAGATACTTTACAAAAGAAGACATACATGAGACCAACAAACATAAAAAAATGCTCGTCATAACTGGTCATCAGAGAAATGCAAATCAAAACTACATTGAGATACCATCTCACGCCAGTTAGAATGGCGATCATTAAAAAATCTGGAGACAACAGATGCTGGAGAGGATGTGGAGAAGTAGGAACACTTTCACACTGTTGGTGGGAGTGTAAATTAGTTCAACCATTGTGGAAGACAGTGTGGCTCCTCAAGGACCTAGAAATAGAAATTCCATTTGACCCAGCAATCCCGTTACTGGGTATATAACCAAAGGATTATAAATCGTTCTACTATAAGGACACGTGCACACGAATGTTCATTGCAGCACTGTTTACAATAGCAAAGACCTGGAAACAACCCAAATGTGCATCGATGATAGACTGGACAGGAAAAATGTGGCACATATACACCATG
>NW_022436949.1:3611637-3633881 GCF_009761245.1 Sapajus apella | reverse complement strand
GGTATTCAAATAGGAAAGGAGGAAGTCAAATTGTCTCTATTTGCAGAAGACATGATTGTATATCTAGAAGACCCCATCATCTCAGCCCAAAATCCCCTGAAACTGATAAGCAACTTCAGCAAAGTCTCAGGATACAAAATCAATATGCGAAAATCACAAGCATTCCTATACACCAATAACAGACTTAAAGAGAGCCATATCAAGAATGAACTGCCATTCACAATTGCCACAAAGAGAATAAAATACCTAGGAATACAACTAACAAGGAACGTAAAGGACCTCTTCAAGGAGAACTACAAGCCACTGCTCAACGAAATAAGAGAGGACACAAACAGATGGAAAAACATTCCATGTTCCTGGTTAGGAAGAATCAATATCATGAAAATGGCCATGCTGCCCAAAGTAATTTACAGATTCAACGCTATCCCCATCAAGCTACCAATGACCTTGATCACAGAACTAGAAAAAACCACCTTAAACTTCATATGGAAACAAAAGAGAACCTGCATAGCCAAGTCAATTCTAAGCAAAAAGAAGAAAGTGAGAGGCATCACACTACCGGACTTCAAACTATACTACAAGGCTACAGTAATCAAAACAGCACGGTACTGGTACCAAAACAGAGATATAGACCAATGGAACAGAACAGAGTCCTTGGTGGCAACCCAACATAGCTACAACCATCTGATCTTCAACAAACCAGACAAAAACAAGCAATGGGGAAAGGATTCCCTGTTTAATAAATGTTGTTGGGAAAACTGGCTAGCCATGTGCAGAAAGCAGAAACTGGACCCCTTCCTGACACCTTATACTAAAATTAACTTCAGATGGATTAAAGACGTAAACATAAGACCTAACACCATAAAAACCCTAGAAGAAAATCTAGGCAAAACCATTCAGGACATAGGCGTAGGCAAGGACTTCATGACCAAAACACCAAAAGCACTGGCAACAAAAGCCAAAATAGACAAATGGGACCTAATCAAACTCCACAGCTTCTGCATGGCAAAAGAATCAGTCATTAGAGTGAATTGGCAACCAACAGAATGGGAAAAAAAATTTGCAGTTTACCCATCTGACAAAGGGCTGATATCCAGAATTTACAAAGTACTAAAACAGATTTACAAGAAAAAAACAAGCCCATTCAAAAGTGGGCAAAGGATATGAACAGATACTTTACAAAAGAAGACATACATGAGACCAACAAACATAAAAAAATGCTCGTCATAACTGGTCATCAGAGAAATGCAAATCAAAACTACATTGAGATACCATCTCACGCCAGTTAGAATGGCGATCATTAAAAAATCTGGAGACAACAGATGCTGGAGAGGATGTGGAGAAGTAGGAACACTTTCACACTGTTGGTGGGAGTGTAAATTAGTTCAACCATTGTGGAAGACAGTGTGGCTCCTCAAGGACCTAGAAATAGAAATTCCATTTGACCCAGCAATCCCGTTACTGGGTATATAACCAAAGGATTATAAATCGTTCTACTATAAGGACACGTGCACACGAATGTTCATTGCAGCACTGTTTACAATAGCAAAGACCTGGAAACAACCCAAATGTGCATCGATGATAGACTGGACAGGAAAAATGTGGCACATATACACCATGGAATATTATGCAGCCATAAAAAACGATGAGTTCGTGTCCTTTGTAGGGACATGGATGAACCTCGAAACCATCATTCTCAGCAAACTGACACAAAAATAGAAAATCAAACGCCACATATTCTCACTCATAGGAGGGTGTTGAACAATTAGAACACATGGACACAGGGAGGGGGGCACTACACACTGGGGTCTGTTGGAGGGAAATGGGGGAGGGATGGGGGGTTGGGGAGGAGGCGAGAGATAGCATGGGGAGAAATGCCAGATATAGGTGAAGGGGAGGGAGGCAGCAAATCACACTGCCATGTGTGTACCTATGCAACAATCTTGCATGTTCTTCACATGTACCCCAAAATCTAAAATGCAATAAAAATATGTTGATACATCATTCTTTCTCCAAAAATGTTACTCATTTCCTTAGTTTTTATATTGCATGTTTTTGCTTGTTAAGAAAACATATTCTATTAAAACAAAGGTTTTTACCAATTTTGTTTATTGCTATATCTCTAACACTTAGAATAGTATCTGGCACATGGGAAATTATCAGCAATATTTGTTTTCTTTTATTGAGACAGAGTCTCTCTGTGTCACCAGGTGCCAGTGCAGTGGCACAATCTTGGCTCACTGCAACCTATGCCTCCCAGGTTCAAGCAATTCTCCTGCCTCAGCCTCCTGAGTAGCTGGGACTACAGGCGTGCGCAACCACGTCCAGCTAATTTTTGTATTTTAATAGAGACGGGGTTTCACTATGTTGGCCAAGATGGTCTCTCTCTCTTGACCTCGTGATATGCCTGCCTCGGCCTCCCAAAGTGCTGGGATTACAGGCATGAGTCACCGCGCCAACCAGTGATATTTCAATCAGATGCAGTTGAATTAAAAAAATGAATATATTTTGAATCTATGAGAAATGTGCAGAAATCACAACAACCTAACTGCTAATTCACACTTAAGTGTGAATCATGGAGCAATTTTCATGCAGTCTCGCTTACTGACTACCAATGTCCTTTAACCAGTTCTACTGTTGCACATCCTCAATATCTTCCTAATGTAGCTAGCGTTATTGAATTTTCATTGAAACAATCACTTTTGTTTTTCATGAATACAGTAAATATTTAGTTGGTCTTTCTATATCCCTTCTTAGTCTCCATGTTGCTACCAAGGTGATCTTTGCAGAAAGGAAGTTTGATCAGGACAGCTTGCTAATATGTTTTATTTAAATTAGACCACATTCAAATCATGATCAAATCTCAGCCTGGTTGTTTTTGGAGTCTCAGATTAATATATTCCTAATATTTTTCTCCCTTTAAATATCATTTTTGCATTTCTGAGTTAACACAAACTTTCTAAAACAATTTTGTAGGTTTCCCTTTGGAATAATTTGGGACGTGCCTATTTTTCAAAATACTTCAAAGTATATAATGGTACATGTTTATTTCAATTGGGTAGGACCTTGTTAATCACTTTTCAATAATAAATTGGAACATACAATTGTTGTTGTATTAATGTAGAATAAAAAATTATGAGTTATAATAAAAGTGATTACAGAAAGTTCTACCTTCAAAAGATAAATACATGATATTATTTGTGGGAAAATAAATGTTTTTTTGCTCACTTTCATCTACAAGAATCCAAAAAAAGAGAAAATATTTTTATTATCAAATTCTGGCAGTGTTTTTAGACACGAAGTGATGACTCTGATTAATTGATTCTGTTCAGCAAATCTCAGTAAAGTGCCTTTGTAAACAGAAACCCACAGTTGAAGAGTATGGGGGTTTTTATTTTATTTTTTTAGGTTTTAAGTTCGGGGATACATGCACAAGTTTCTTACATAGGTAAACGTGTGTCATGGGGGTTTGTTGAAAATATTTTGTCATTACCAGGTATTAAGCCTGGTATCCATTAGTTACTTTTCGTGATCCTCTCAGTCCTCCTACCCTCCATCCTCCAAAAGGGCCCAACGTGTGTTGTTTCCCCTCATGAGTTCATGTGCTATCATTTGCTCTCACTTATAAGTGAGAGCATGCAGTATTTGGTTTTCTGTTCCTGTGTTAGTTTGCTAAAGACAATGGTCCCCAGCTCTATCCATATCCCAGCAGAGGACATGATTGCATTATTTTTATGGCTGCATAGAATTCCATGGTGTATATATATCACATTTTCTTTATCCAATCTATCATTGATGGGCATTTAGATTGATTCTGTGTCTTTGCTATTGTGAATAGTGCTGCAATGAACATATGTGTGCATATATTTTATAATAGAATAATTTATATACCTTTGGGTATATAACCACTAATGAAATTGCTGGATTGAGTGGTGTTTCTGTCTTTTGGACTTTATGGAATTGCCACAATGTCTTCCACAATGGTTGAACTAATTTACACTCCCACCAACAGTGTATAAGCATTCCTTTTCCTCCACAGCCTCACCAGCATTTGTAATTTTTTGACTTTTTAATAATAGCCATTCTGACTGGTGTGAGATGGTATCTCATTGTGGTTTTCATTGGCATTTATCTAATTGTCAGCGATTTTAAGCTTTTTTTCATATGGTTGTTGGCTTCATGTATGTCTTCTTTTGAGAAGTGTCTGTTCATAGCCTTTACCCATATTTTAGTGGGTTGTTTATATACAGATATAACTTTACTTAAGTTCCTTGTAGATATTGGATATTATACCTTTGTCAGATGCATAGTTCACAAACATTTTCTCCCATTCTGTAGGTTTTCTATTTACTCTGTTGATAGTTTCTTTTGCTTTGCAGAAGCTCTTTAGTTTAATTAGACCCAATTTGTCAATCTTTGTTTTTGTTGCAATTGCTTTAGGCGTCTTCATTGTGAAATCTTTGCTCGTACCTATGTCTTCAATGATGTTACCTAGGTTGTCTTCCAGGTTTTTAAATTCACCTATATGATAAATTAGAAAGAAGAATGAAAGCCACAGAGTAATGAGGAATGTAGAAGCAGATTAATCTCTTGTTCAATGGCAGAACCACTTCAAGAGGGAAAACGCTAAGAAAATAGAAAATGAGAACTTCTTCATGGTAAGATGGCTGAAGGACTTGACAATAGTTTTAGTTTTAAGATTTTTGACACTGAAAACCATTATGATCCTGTATATTTCCTCCAAACCTTCAGTAACATCTACTACACACAAATAAATATTTTGTGTGAGTGTTGTGAGAGAAAACACAATTACAGGGGTTATATTCTTTGTCTAGTTTTGAGTGGTTAGTTCAATTAGTACAACTAATTATTGTCACAAAATTACTGATTAAAAACAACCACAGAATTTCAGTGGCATAAATAATTTAATATTTGTTTCTTGTGAAAATAAAAAAATATTAGAAAAAAATATTTGCTTAGTTGATCTAGACTTACTTGTTTGTATTCGAAGTGTGTTTCATCCTTCTGGATCAGTGAGCTAGCTTGGGCACATCTTTTTTAAGATGAGAGTAAAAATGTGAACCAGCAAGGAAAAATATGTAATAATTCTTAAGGTGTAGGCTTGAAGCTGGCATAACATCACTTTTGTCTACTTATTATTTTAATGGCCAAAGCAAGTGAACAGCATCATCCCAGATTTAATGGGTGAATAAAATATCTGCTTCATTTTGGGAAAAACGAAAATGTCCTATGGAAAAAGCCATGAGAAAAGGACATTAGAAAGAAAGATTATATAACCTGTCCCACATTTAATTCTGTTGTCTCCACATGGGAATGAAAGTAAACATACTTTGTTCCAAGTTCTTCTCCCTTGTCTCTCCTAGAATGTGTAATGGCCCTGGAAAAGGATCAGGCTTCACAGCAAAGGATAATAAAGAGTCTAGATGGTTTCAAAAATAAATATCAAAGATGAAAGTGACCAGGAATATCATTTTAAATTACATCTGAAGAATAGATTTCAAGTGCTTATGAGTTCATGTACAGCACAATCTGTGTCTTGAACCAATGATTATCTAAATAATTGAAGCATCCAAGTATTCATCTTCAAAATACTTATTTGTAAAAGAATGGTACAGGATACTAAAACACGACCCTTGATTTAACATTACACTGTATTTATAGGCAGATATCTGAAATCATTTTGAGACTGAGATTGCATTTTCAACCCTTACCTTTTAGACAAGAAGTGAATACAAAAATTATAGTATAAACTTTTAATAGTATGTATATTCATTTTTTTAATATTGCAGACAAAGAAATAGTTGACATATTTTAATGTAAATAAACATCAAAAAGATGAGTCCAAATATATGAGTAGTTACAAGCTTGTTTTAGCTAAGACTGATTCTGAAAGAGAGCAGTCTCATGTGTTGGGACATTTCAATATAGTAGAAACTATATAGTAGAAACACCCAAAAGAATCACTAGAGGTAGTTTCAACAAATGCCAGAGAATGAATGGGAATGGAAGATTTATAATAGTAGTCAGTTTACCACAGAAAGATGTAGAAATTTTTTAAAAGAACATGAAAGGTGTCAGATGCATAGAAGTAAAGTATATTGTTTGAAATTTCTGAGGCTGTCCTCTAAAAGTCATTAATAGTTTAAAATTTCAAGTGTTTCAGAGTATGTTACCATTTGTACAACAGCTCTTAAATATGTATGAGCTTGTAGGTTGAGTAAAGGAGAATCAGATTTCAGATTTCTAAATGTTTAACTAAGCGGTAAGAAGAAGGCACAGATGCTGCTTCATGGATATTAATATCATGTGTTCTGAAAAAAAAAAAAAAAGATTAGAGATTCATACCATTAAATGAGAAAAGGAAAAACAGGAAGGATCTGACTAAGGTACCACAGAAGCTCCGAAGAGTGTCATTTTGGGAAAAACATAATATAATAAGTAAAACACTTTATTTTAGGAAATCAATGAAGGAAGAATAGAGATAGTAAGCCACTATTTCTCTCTTTAAGAAACAGCACAGGAATGAAGTGTGCTGGAAATTGCCGCTCAGAATAGGAGAGCTCATGAAAGATGATTCAACTATATAAGGCAGTGTCCCAAAATCTCAAGAAGAAGACATCTACTCACCCACAAATTATCTCCAAGTCAGGTGGCTAGTTGATCAATACGTCCACTTATTTGCTACGACTTTCCCGAGATTGTCACAAGTAAGAGATTTGTAAGCAATACCCACGCCTCTAATGTTTAAGTAAATTTAGCACATACTAGGTCAACCTAAGGCACAATACCTTTGAGTCACATACTGCCAGAAATTTAAATCTCTGGTTCAGAGATGTCAAAGAATTTTCTATGACATGAAAACAATAATGTAGAATTCCACATAAATTAACATAGCAGGAAGTTGGAGCCTTCAGAAAGCTTGCCAGTGAGAAACTGTGGATTGCAGAGTACAAGACAACTTTAAGAAGAGAGATGTCTAACAAGACACTTCTGCTTTATTTGAGTTACTTTGAAAAAATTAAAGAAAATGAGTTTGGCTTTTGTCTGATTGAAAGCCTGAGTAAGGAGATAGAAAAGCCATGGGATATTAGATATTAGTAGATGGATTGGGAACAGGAAATTGGATGGAGATGTGACCATGATTTTGTAAATTCACGGCAATTAACAAATATCTTGCAGAAGACATCCATTTCATTCTGATTGTCAGATAATGGAGATTGAGTCAACTATGTTCATGCCTTGAAATTCAGGGCAAACTCAGCTAATATTTGCTTTACAGAGCCTAATGTAATATATGTTAACTCCTTAAATATTAATGCAAAAGAAGTATATGTTAAATTATATTTTAATTACATAGTGCTTGAAATATACTTTTATTGCAGTAGGTGTTTTTTTTTTCATATATAGCTTGTTCAATATTGCTTTTGAGCACTCAAAGAACCAGTACTCAAAAAACTCATAATGAGAGTTTTACAGCTAAAGAGACTCTCAATATTCTAAATCGTTATGATTCATTTCATAAATAAGATAATGCTTATAGACATTTAGAGCCTTCTCAACCATCATGTTGAAGATTTTATAATGTTTTTGAATTAAAGACCACTGAAAATGAATAGACAAAATTTATGGAATTGGTGAATTTAGGTGGAAACATAAAAAACATTATATATATTGTATTTGCATTTGCCTGCTTGTTTGATGTTCTTACTTGAAAAAGCTAATTAGTTGTTTAAACATAAGGTAGCAGTCATCTCTGTTCTACCAGATTCAGGTAGTATTTAGTGTAGGAAACCCAAGTGGGCAGTAAAGTTGATATTTTTAAAATGATGTATTACAAGGTTGTCTGAATTTTTATATTTGCTTAAGAGTAATAATGTGCTCGTGCTCATAATCCATAATTTCTGGTCATCCATGTTGTTCTGCCAGTATAGTAATATTCCAATTAACAAGGATGATGGTTGAAATGGGCCCGCATTTTATAAAGAAAAATTATTAACTTACACTAAACAGCACATATTTTTAAATGTACAATCTGATAAGTTTTGACAGATGTACACAGGCCTGATACCAGCTAACTACATAATTAGATATAAACATATCCATTACCCACCAAAAGTTTCATGTCTTTTTGCAATCCTTCCCTCCACTTACTACCACTTCCACCCAATCTGCCCCTAGTCAACTACTAATTTCCTTTCTGTTATTACATATTGACTTGAAGTTCCTAGAACTTTAAAAAACTAAAATGATGCAGTGCATGCTCTTTGTCATCTTGTTACTTTCACATATAAATACACTAATTTTTAGAATTCATCAGTTTTCCCATGTATTTGAAGAGTTTATTCCATTATGGCTGAGTAGCTTTCTATTGTGTAAATATAACAAGCCTGTTGATAATTTTGTTCTGGACTATACGTTGGCTATTGATGGGCATTTAGGTACTTTTCTGTTTTGTTTGTTTACAGTTAGGCTGTTATGCACCAATGTTTATCAACAGGCTTTTTATGATAGTTGCTAATATTGGTACACAACTCATTGTATGGATAGATATATTTCATTTCTTTTGGAAAAACATCTAGGAGTAGAATACTTAGACCATGTCATGCATTTGCTTAACTTTTTCAGAAACTGAGAAATCGATTTTCAATTCAAAGTTGTTGTTATAATTTACACTTCCTGCAGCATTGCATAAAAGCTTGAGCCTTCTTTCAGTCTTACCAGGTCTATTTAACTTCAGACATTTTAATGGATAGGTAATAATATTTCATTGTGGTCTTAATTTGCATTTTCCTAATGACTAATGATATTTTATGTACTTACTTGCTATATCTATATCTTCTTTGGCTATGTGTTTGTTAAAATGTTTTTGCATACATTTACTGGTTTATTTTCTTTTTGTTGATTTTTTAGTGTAATAATTTTGTTAAGATACAAGTCACATATCATACAACTCACCCCTTAAGCTGTACAATTGAAGTTATTTATTTATTTTTTTAGTATAGTCAATGAGTTGGGCAACAGTCACTATAGTCAATTTTAGAATATTTTCATCACCCCAAAAACACTCTCAAAAACTAGTTCAATCATTACTAAAATCATAAATTTTTGAAGCAGGTGCTCACTCTGTCATCCAGGCTAGACTACAGTAAAATGATCATAGTTCGCTGTACCCTCAAAATCCGAAGCTAAACCAATCACCCCATCTCAGCCTCCCAGGTAAATTATTATTAAAATAATGATCACTATTTATCACCACTTCTTTCCTTTTTATAATTAAAAATGTCTCATTGTACTGATATACTACATTTTATTAATCCATTAATCAATTGATAAACATTTATATTGTTTTCACATTGGTGCTATTATGACTAGAGCTACTATGTACATCCATAGACAAGTTTTTATGTGAATGTATGTTTTCACTTCTCTTGGGCCTAAATTGCTAGAACATATGATGGCACTATAAATTTTTGAGGAACTGTCAGATTGTTTTCCAAATTAGCACACAATATATATTTCCAATAGCAGTTTATGAGGAATTCAAGTGTTTCTCATATTCACCAATACTCGTGTTAACTGTCTTTTTAAAAATTTTAGCCATTCTAGTGAGACTAAAGTGATGTCTCACTGTGGTTTTGAGTTGCATTTCACTAAAGGCAAATTGTGTAGAAAATATTTTATTTGTTGAAGAATAGTCCAATTTTATACCTGCTTTGGAGAAATTTCTATAACCACTTTTGTCCATTTTACTGGATTATTTGTGTTTTTATTATTGAATTCTGAGAATCTTACGCATTCTAGATAAAATCCCTTTCTATGTACTGAAAGTTTGTGTCCCTCAAAAGTCATGTGTTAATACTCTAACCACCAATGACATTGAATGATATTAGAAAGTAGAGTATTTTTATCTCCTAATAGTATTTTTAAAGACTGCATTTTAAAAATATTAATAAAACCCCACTGATCACCTATTGTTTTTTTGAATTGTGCTTTTGATGTCGTATGAGAGAATCATTATCTAATTCAAGTTAAGAAAAAAAAAATGTCTGTGTTTTCTTCTAATGTTTTTATAGTTTGAAGTTTTATAATCAGGTCTATGATTTATTATGAGATAACTGTTTTTGTTTTTTTGTTTGTTTTTTTAGTACATTTTGACAAAATATGCTGTTCTAAAACCACATGGTAAAAGCTGTCTTTCTTTACTAAATTTTCTTTGCACATTGTTTGCAAAACATGTGCCCATACATGTGTAGGTCTATTTTGGACCTTATTCCTTTTCATTAATCTATATTTTCAAGTTGGCTCTGATATCTTGTTCTCTTAATTACTGGAGCTTTATAGTAAGAGCCAAAATCAGGAATTTTGATGTTGATTTTATTGAATCTATCACACAGACACACATACAAGCAACATTCAATCTTTTACCCTTTAACATGATTTTTTTACACTTAATTCTATATTATCGCTATTATCATGTTATATAGATGGCAATGTCCTAGTCTTTCACATTTTTTTGTTAAACTTACTTCTAAGCAATTTATATTTTACATTATTAAAAATGGCATTGTAGGCTAGGCGTAGTGGGTCACGCCTGTAATCCTAGTACTTTAGTAGACCGAGGCGAGAGGATCACCTGAGATCAGTAGCTCAAGACTATCCAGGCCAACATAAAGAAACCCCGTCTCTACTAAAAATACAAAAGCTCGTCTGGCATGGTGGCACATGCCCATAATACCAGCTACTTGGGAGGCTGAGGCAGGAGAATCACTTGAACCGGGGAGGCAGAGGTTACAGTGAGCTGAGAACATGTCACTGCACTCTAGCCTGGATGACCGAGTGACACCCCATCTCATGAAAAAAAAAAAAAAAAAAAAAAAAAAGAAATGGCACCATATTTTTAATTTGAATTACTTATCTTTATTACTAACATACAGATGTTACTAAACACTAGTTCTTGAAGCTTTGTATATATTTATTTTTCTACATTGCTAAATATTTTCTTCAAAATACTTAGCAATGTAGAAAAATAAATATATACAAAATCTAAAATAAAGTTTTAGATTTTCCTTTCTCATTTGGATGCATGGCTGTAGATAGGTGCTAAACTTTGTTTCTAGTCCACTGGATAGAATCTCTGGTACAACATTAAGCAGGAAGAGCCAACATTCTCAATGTTCCTAAAGACATTCCTGACCTTAGGAAGAAAGCCTATAGATTTGCATCTTTAAGTATAATGTTAGACACAGATATTTCAGCAATGCCCATTTTCATCTCTGAGGGAATATTGTTTTATTCCTACTTCTTAACAGAAGAAGGTAGTGGATTTTTTTCAAATGCTTTCTAAGGATTATTGAGATGATTAGATGATTATAATGATTTTCTTTTGTTGTTTGTTAATATAACAAATTCTTCTGATTATTTTTGAAAGTTAATGTAACTTATATTCCTGGAATGAACCCTGCTCGGTATTGAGATTATATATATAAAATATAATATCTATAATATTATATTATACATAGAGAGATACATAATATATAGACAGAGTAGAATTTTGTTTAGATTATTTGTATCTATGCTTATTTAGGATAATAAGTTGTACTTTTCTTATAATGGTTTTGTCTGGTATCACATCATGGTACTTCTGGCCTCAGAGAATAATTTGTATTATATTCTCTTTATATTGTTTTATATTCTCTTTAATTTTCTGGAAGAGTTTGTATACATTTATATTATTTCTCCCTAAATATTAAGTAGTATTTACAAGTGAAACCATCTTGATCTAGAATTTTCCTTGTGGGAAGGCTTTTATTAAATGTTTTAGTCCTTTTTATGCTGCTATAACAGAATACCATAGACTGGAAAATTTGTAGTTAGCATGTTTATTTCACACTGTTCTGGAGTGCAGGAAGTCCAAGATCAAAAGGCTAGAACCTGCAAGGGCTATTTTGTTACATCAAAATATGACAGAAGCATCAGATAATAAAACGATAGGGCAACAGAGGGAAACGGAGCAAGAGAGTGTAAACCTACTACTGCAAGAACTGCATTAGTCTACTCATGAAAGTGAAACCTTCATCACCTAAACTCCTCTTAAATGTTCCACCTCTTAATACCATCACAATGGCAATTAAATTTCAACATGTGTTTTGGAGGAGACAAACATTCAAACCATGGCACTATGAATTTGATATTTGAATGGATACATATCTAATTCTTGATTGAGTTTGGTAGTTTGTGTCTTTAAAAATTTATCAATTTAATCTAAGTTTTCTGGTTTTATGATATAAAATTAATTATGATCATTACATATTATCCTCTTAATATCTGTAGAACGTATAGTAGTATAAATTCTTTCATTCCAATATTGTTAAATTGTACATACTCTATTTTATTACCCTGGTTAGATTGTCATTTAAAAAAAATCTCAAAAAACAGATTTTGGTCTTACTGATTTTTCCCAGTAGCTCTCTTTGTTTCTTCTAATTGACTACCAAAGTCTACTGTCCTATTTTCCTTTATTCTGTTTACCTGGGAACTAATTTATCCTTCCTTTTAATTTATACTTACTTGATAGTTTCTTAAAGTGGAATTTGAGTTTGAGACCTTTCATTTATTACAAGATATATGTATTTATATCTATAAAATTTCCCCCTAGTATTACATTAGCAACATCTCACAAATTTTCATATACTGCAATTTACCTTTCATTAATTTCACTTCTAATATTTGGTTAGATTTCTTTTTTGATGTTTCAGTTATTTGAAAGTCTATAAATTTACTTTCACATATTTCAGGACTTTTCAGAGGTATTTCTGTTATTGATTTCTAATTTAATGCCATTTTATTTGATAATAGACTTTGTATGATGGGAATACATTTAAATCTAATGAAATTATATTATTGCCCCAAATATGTAGGTCCACAAACTATAAATTTTGAGGTGACTTAAATGAGTTACCATTTTGAATTGCATTATTTTAAAATTATCTGATAAAAATTTATATGAAAGTTAAAAGATTTTACTATATGTCACAATCTTTACAAAGGGACTAATTTTAGTTATTTCTTATGAAAATCATCTATGGATGATTAATAACATTGCATGTTTTCATTATTCCTGGAATACAGATTTGTTATTCCCATTTACTTAAAGAAACACAGGAATACATTTCCTAAATAAAGCCTTCATTCTAGATGAAAACCCTAACTATATCCCTTTTCATTTAAGGTGCTTGCTGCAAGTGACATTCTCTCTCCAACTTTTAGAGAAATTTTTGAATGTTATTCACAAGGCAGTAGAAAAATTTTTGTCAAGCAATATACTTCAGGTAGTTGTGTACAGTTTTATCTGCCTCAATTGCTACCAAGCTGATCCTGGTTTACTACAAAAGCCTTCTATACACTCTGTCTACTTAGGTCCTTGGCCCTACAATGTGTTCTGTACACAGCAGACAGACTAATCATTTAATAACACAACTCATATTATGTTATTCCTCTGCTACAAACTCTTTATTGGCTTTGCTTGCCCTCAAAGTAAAATATAAATATTTAAACTGAACATACAATAAAAAGTTAATTTATTTCACTCTACATTCAAATATATTATTTTACTTCCTTCATATCCTTTTTTATTTATATACCCATATATATGTTATTTACCCATTTGAACATTTTTCTATTGCTATACACAAGAACATTCTCTTTATCTAGCTTGTTTACTTCTGTATCATGTGCATTCACCACTGGCACATCATATAATTTGATTTATATATGCTGACTGAATGAATGAATGGTAGATGGACACAAAACAAAAGATAAAATACACTGGGGAGATAGATAGTAAGAAATTGACCCAAGAAGGGAAATAAAAGTTTTGTGTCTACTACCTTAAGATTATTATAGGAACTAAAGTTGTAATTCTTGTACTTAAACATAAAATTTATATTTAGTAGACATTAGGTCATTAGTTTATACATTGGATTAGATTATTAGATTTTATAATTAGATTTAATGGTCTATATTTATCTGATATATAAATAGATTATATTGCATTATTAGATTATTAGATAAATGGATTTATATAAAATTATTCCATCAACTAACTGGCATTTTATAATTATTCCTAACATATAAAAATGCATTTCTGTCTGGGCATAATGGCTCATGCCTGTAATTCTTGCTATTGGGAGGCTGAGGGATGAGGATTATTTGAGGTCAGAAGTTTGAGATTAGCCTTGGCAACAGGGCAAGACGCTGTTTCTATAAAAACAAAACAAAACAAAACAAAAGCAAAAGGAAAAATACATTTCATCCAAGTTTTGGAAAATCATATTAAATGTAATTTAAGTATAATCCTTTGGAACATAAATTGAAAATTGTCAGGTGACTCTATAGTGTTCAATTTATGTTTCCTATTACTTCCTACCAAATGTCCATAATACTTAATAAAACATCAACTCTGACTAATGAAGAAAAGAAACAAAGAGAAAGATTTGTGCATCATGTTTGACAATTTTAAACATTCCATTAAAAAACAATAAACATGATGATTGGTGACTGTTTCTTTTTTAGGTGGTTAACATGTATTATGAAAGTGAATGTATGCAATCTTAACTTTTTAGGAGTCAATAACGTATAGAGAATATTCTCAAATGTGGTCTTAAATCAATTTTATATGCGAAATGAAGCCACCAATGACTTGGCTAAAAAGTTCAAAAGTTATCTGTTACAAATAAAATAATGAAGTTGCCTCCTTTGTATTTAACTTTTAAAAAATACTTCGGAAAATTTCAACTAACTATACTCTATACACTCAATCTTATTCACTTAAATTTTCTTTAGTCCTGTAAAAAAATTAGTTGCAAATGTACACACATACATAAGCACATATACATTTATGTGCCTTTCTAGTAGTCTCAATAATGAAAACTTGCCTGTTCCTTTTCAGTGTTTTAAACAGTATATAGCACATCACTTTTGAGGCTATCCTTTAACTTAGACTAAGCCTTCAGTAATATTTCATGGAATCCCTCTAACATTGTTTACAGTGCCACATAGATCCTTTCTTTTTAACATAAAGTGCATGATACAGAGCTAAGTGTCATCTTTCACTTGAAGCCTTCAAAATGCATATGATCTATTTATAGACACAAAAATATAAATTGTTAGTGAAAATATTAGTAATATTGGCATGAATCCATAACATAAATAAATTCATATAGATATAAATTTAAATAAATTAGATTAATTTTGACATCAGTTTTGGGGAAAAGATATCATAGGCGAAGGAGCATTTAAGTTAGTACATAAAGGAGGGGCAGAATGTTGATAAATCCAGGAGTAGAAGAAAATAACTTCAACCAAGCAGATTGCATGATCAAAGAGATGGTGTCCAGTTTAAAATGATAATTAAAGTTTTAATAATTACATTTTCAAGGACTTTGAGTGTGATACTAAGATATTAACACATTTTGACTTGCTTCTTTTATTGCTTCTCATAATTATTTTGTTAGAGGAAAGACATTTGCAAGATTGCACAATTAGAGTTGAGCTTTTTGCAGCTATTCCTGGTTGCAACATGAAAGATGGAATGGAAAGAAAAGAGGTTGGTGCAGGGAGGACAATTCTAATGTTACTATTATTATTAATGATGGAAATCATGAGGCCATCTTTTGAACTAGCTAAGAATAACAGATTTATTAATGCTATTACATTTGTATCATTATTCAGAATAGAGAAAAAAAATCATGTATCTATAAGTCATGTAGAGTATGTAAATTTAATAAAGAATGACAATAGTATTTATTTACAGTGATAGATACTATTTCTTCACTTATATTAATACATGTTTTCATTGCAAATGACAGAAATGTAAATCTAACTAACCAGCAGGCCAATGAGAAATGTATTAGTTCATATATACCAAATGCAGGAAGGACAAGAATGGGGCTCAACTTAGAAATAATTAATCAGGGATTGAATACCATCGATACTTTTTATTTGTAATTTTTCACTTCTGCTCATTTCTATGCTTTGGATTCATCTTTTCAACTGTTTTTTCTATAATGCTAAAACTATAGCTATTAAGTATTTTAGTTTAATGATGTCATTGTTTCAAAGTAGTGAGAAAAGTGCACACCACCACATGTTGCATTTTAAGCTCTATGTAGAATGACTGCTTCAGCATGGATCACAGTCACTGTGACCTGGGATAGGACATGGAGTAATGTATAAGGATAGAAGCTCTTATATGATCATATATATAAAGCAAGGGAGACAGTATTTTCATAAAGAAAAATGCATTTGTTTTCTATTATTGTTGTAACATACTTTCAAGATCTTATTTAAGAAGTTTATATCATGCATATGGACATATGAAAAATGTTGGAGTAGGACTCTTCATGCAGGCACCCCCACAGAAACATCAATTTGAATAACTATCCATGCATTAGAGGTACCTCCAAAAAGTCTAAGGAAACCGAATAAGAGATCACAGTACCATACCCGGGTGTGGTACAGAAACAAAAAAAAATATATATGCATTCAAGAGGGTAGAAAGGACAGGTTTACATTACTTATGTCACGTCTTCCCTAACCCAGGTGGTACAGTGTAAAGAGAGACACCCTACACATGTGGGAAGAAAGGGAAGTAAACATAGAACGTCATTTCAAACCACAAAACTGAGCCACCCGCAGTAACATTAAGCAGGTCCTTATGGCCCCAACTCCAGGTTATTACTCACTAACTGAGACCTCAGACCTGCCCTGGAATGGGGTCAAATTTTGAAACCCCATGTCCAGGACTGCTTGGCAGTCAGTCTCCATTCTGATCCACTGCCAGACTGACCTTAGTAGTCCCAGGCTCAGGACCACTTTTAGCATCAGGCTAGCCCTAGTGCCTTCTGCCTCCCTTTGCCTTCTCCCTCAGTCTCTGGAATGCCCCTACTGCCTGCCCAACCTCAGTGATCCCAGGCTCAAGACTGCTCCTAGGACCCAGCTGGATCCCATGGTCTCAGGATCCAGGCCACCATCAGTGGTTACAGACATCAGGCCATGACCTTAAACTCCATTCTAGATTCAGAGGCCAGGGCTCTATGTTAGCCCCAGCACTGGACTGGCCCCAAGTACTAGAGAGGTCCCCATGGCCCCAGGCAGCAAAGTACCCAAGTTATGACTTGCTCAAGTAGACCCAGGATCTGGGCTTATCCTAGTAGATCTTGGTGCCAGGCCAGCCTCTGTGACCTAAGACTCCAAGACCACCATTGCAGAGAGCCAGTTCTAAGCTGGGCTCTGCAAACTCAGGAGATAAATATATATACACACACACACACACATATATATATATACATACATATATATATATATATACACACACACACACACATATATATATACACACATACACACACACACACACACACACACACACTCATGATATATATATATATTTCCTTGCAGATTCAGGCTCCAGGCCTCCTCCAGTGTCAGGTCGGTATCCATGGACTCAGGCTCCAGGCACATTCCACTAGACCTAGAACCAGGCTCACTCCAATGCTTGGCCAGTCCCTACAGGCTCATGCTGAGAGTTGCCCCAGGTTGGGTGTGGTGGCTCTTGCCTGTAATTCCAGCACTTTGGGAGGCTGAGGCAGACTGATCACCTGAGGTTGGGAGTTCGAAACCAGCCTGGTCAACATTGAGAAACCCTGTCTCTACTAAAAATACAAAATTAGCTGGGCGTGGTGACATATGCCTGTAATCCCAGCTACTCAGGAGGCTGAAGCAGGAGAACCACTTGAATCTGGGAGGCAGAGGTTGAGGTGAGCTGAAATCATGCCATTGCACTTCAGCCTGGGAAAAAAGGGGAAATCCATTCGAAAAAAAAAAAAAAAAAAACTGTCCCAGCACCAGCTTAACCCCTGTGATTGTAGACTTTGGGCTAACCTCATGGGCTGATACAGTTTGGGTATGTGTGCCAATCTAAATTTCATGTTGAACTGTAATTCCTAATGTTGGAGGTAGGACTGGATATGAGGTGATTGGATTATGAGGGTTGATTTCTCATGAATTGCTTAGCACAATCTCTGTGATGCTGTTCTTGTGATAGTGAGTGCTCATCAGATTTGGCTTTTTAAAAGTGCGTGATACCTCCCCACCCTCACTACTCTTGCTTCTGCTTTTGCCATGTAAGGTGCCTGCCTCCATTTGCTTTTTGTCAAGATTGCAAGCTTCCTGAAACCTCCTGAGAAGCCAAGCAGACATCAGTACCATGCTTCCTGTAAATCATGCAGAACTGTAGGTCAATGAAACTTCTTTTTATTATAAAATACCCAGTCTCAGGTATTTCTTTATAACAGTGCAATAATGGCCTAATATATCGACATAGGCTTTGGATCCAAGCTTGTACACCCAGGCTCAGGGCCCATCCTGTAGACTCAATCAACAGGTCTAACCCAGTGAATCAAGCTTCATGGCCATTGCCATGGAATTAGCACCAGACCTACTGTTCTGCTGACCCAGGGACCAGGCCAACCTGCCCAAGGATCCCAGCTGGAAAACTGTCCTTGTATCACAGAAAACAGCCTTCTCAGAATCTCTGGATTGCCTGACCTGGTAAAGAATTTCCCAGAATAAATCAATTTACAAACATTCAAATAAATCTCTTCTGCAAATATACACACATGAAAATAAGATAATAAGGAATACAAAAAAAAAGAACAAAAAAAACCCACAAAAAACTAATGGAACAGTACCACCAAAGGAACACAACAATCTCTCAATAGCTAACACCAAATAAATAGATATGTTGGAACTGCCAAAGAATTTAAAATAATTGGTTTATGGAAGTTTAGCAAATGTGAAGAAAATACAGAGAAATAATTCAGTGTAATCAGAAAAACAATAAATTATAAAAGCTAGAAATTAAACAAAGATTGAAACATATTTAAAAAATCAAATTCTGGAGCAGAAAAATGAAAAATGAAATATAAAATATAGTAAAGACGATCAACAAAACATTGATCATGCAAAAGAATAAATTAAGACTGGTTATTTGAAAATATACACTAAGAGGAGAAAAAAGATAAAATAATCAAAATGAATAAAAAGAATGTCCTGGCGTGGACAGCATCAAAAAAACAAATGTTCCAGTTATAGAACTTTCCAGAAAACAACAGAAAAATATAGGAGTAGAATACATTTAAATAAATAATGGAAATTATTCCAAATTTGGGGAAAGATATAAATATGAAGATACAAGGTCAAAGTTCTCTAATCAGAAACAATTCAAACAAGACTACAGTAAAACATAGTAGAATCGAACTGTCAAAAATCAAGAACAAAGAGAAGATCTTGAAAGCAACAAGATACAAGAAACTAATAACATATAAGGGAGTTTTCTTATGGCTACCAGCAGATTTCTCAGTCGAAATCTTACAGGGCAGAAGAAAGTTATATGACATATTTAAAACAAACTTGTCCAGTTGCAGCCCACAGGCCTCCTGTGGCCCAGGATGGCTTTGAATGTGGTCCAACATAAATTCATAAAGTTTCTTAGAACATTGTATTTTTTTTTTTGCATTTTTTTTTGTTTGTTACAGCTCATCAGCTATCATTAGTGTTTGTTAGTATATTTTATGTGTGGCCTAAGACAATTCTTCTTCTTTGAATGTGGCATCAGAAAGCCAAAAGGTTGGGCTGATTTAAAGTGTTGAAAGAAAAAGAACTGCCAATCAAGTATACTGTCCTTGGCAACTTTGCAAGTCTGCCCTTCAGGAACAAAGGAACGTTAAAAACTTTATCTGACAAACAAAGCTGAAGGAGTTCATCACCATCATACCTCTCTAATCAGAAATGGTAAAGAGAGTTCTTCAATCTCAAAGAAAAGAATGCTAATTAGTAACACGAAAACATATGAAAGTATAAAACACACTTGTATTGGTAGTACATAGTCAAATTAGAATACCCTAATAATTTAATGCGAGTGTATAAAGCATATACCTTTATATGGAAGTTAAAAGACAAAACTAACAAACATATAGAGAACATGCCATCCAATAGCTTCAGAACATTCTTCTTAAATGCACATGCAACATTCTCCAAGATGAATCCTATATTAGGCCACAAAACAAGTTACAAAGATTTAAACAAAGTATATTTTCTAAACACAATATGAAACTATAATTAAATAATGGAGAATTATGAAAACTTTGTAAATACATAGAAATTAAACAACATGCTCCTGAATAGCCAATGGTCACTAAAGAAATTTAAAAAGAAAATTTAAAAGTATCTTGAGGTAAGTGAATATGGATACACAATTTACAAAAATGTATGGAATAGAATAAAAGCAGTTCTAATCTATTCTAGTGTTGTAAGTATTTTAGTAGGAAAATGTAAAAAACTTTACATATATTAATGCACAAAGAACAAGTAATTCTGTGAATATATGTATGCTATTTATTCTTATATTTATGGGATAGATATTAATAATATATTAGAAATTTAAAAGGACATAATGCATGAAACAACAAAATATTTTGTGGGGAAAAACATACATAATATAGCACAGATATATATTTAATAATTATGAACATTAATGTTAGGCTAACAATTTCCTCTGGATAAGGAAGAGAGGATAGAAATTTGCTCTGGCTTTAGGCATATGTAATGGTTATTTTATTTGAAAAAACACATATATATGAATCCATATAGATGGGCATATCTCATTTTGTACGTCATATCATTGCACTTAATTATGCTTTTCATACATTATATTTCTTTTTTGTTTGTTTGCTTTTTCTTGTTTTACAAATGGAAGGTTTGTGGCAACCTTACATTGAATAAGTCTGTTGACATGTAAGGCAGAGAGCGTACTCAGTTCCCAGTTCAAAGAGATTCTTGACCTTGCTAACCCCAAAGAGTGGAGAAAGGTGCCCTGGAGGTGTGGTGAGTTTGCTGTTTGAGTAAATATTGTGGATGCAACGAGTTTTGTGGAAAAGTGATTTATTAGACAGAGAGAGAAAGAAAGACAGCTCACACGCTGCCTTGGGACGGGACCCAGAGAAGGAATCGGTATAGGTAGGAGCAGCTGGAGTTTTAACCCTTGAGTTATTCTCTCCCATTCATGTTCTCATCCAATGAGAGGAGTTCTTTCAAACTTCCTCTGAAGTGATTGATCTTTGATTCTGATGCCGGATTGTCTGCTTGATCTACAGCTCTTAGTTAGAAAGCCCCCTCCTCCCAGAGCTTTTGGTGGGTTTTTTGGAACCTAGCCTGCGTGCAGGAAACCCAGACAAAGAACTTTACATTTGAAACACCTCTGGTTCCCAGATGGAGGTGTGGAGCTGGGAAACTCCTGCCTTTGAAACCACGTCCCTTGCAGACCCAGGAAGAGAAATCCGTCAACACCATTTACCAACAGTGTGTGCTCACTTCTTGTCTCTGTGTCACATTTTTGTAATTCTTAATAATATTTTAAGCATTTAAAAATTATTCTATTATTTTATCTGTTATGGCAATCTATGATTAGTAATACTATTATTGTTAAAATTGCTTTATGGTGCCAAAAACTGTACCCATATAAGACAACAGACGTAACTAATAAATGATGAGTGTGTTCTGACTGACACACTGACCCATTTGCCACCCATACCCCATTTGTTATCCTCTCCTTGGGCCTCCCTATTCACTGAGACACAACAACATTGAATTTAAGCCAGTTAAACCTACAATGTATAAACATTATACACACACACACACACACACACACACGCACACACACACACACACTTCAGGTATTTATACAAATATTTGGCAAACTTCTCTGTAAAAAAGCAGGTAGTAAAATATTTTAGCATGTGCAAGTGATCTCTGCAAATACTGCCCTTGCAACCCGAAAGCAATCATAAACAATATGAACATAAATAAGCACAGCTTTTCTCCAATAAACTTATATTTATGGAAACTAAAATTAATATTTTATATGCTTTTTATGTGTTAAGAAATATCCTTTGATATCTTTTTTATAATTTAAAAATGTAAAAACATTCTTAGCTTGTAAGTCTTACAAAACAAGTGTTTGGCCAAATTAGGCAATTGCTTCTTTTGACCTCCTAAATATTTATGAACTGGTTATACAAAATCTTTCCCTCTGTCTCTTGTTTCCTTTTTGTTATTTACAACAGCTTGGTAGCAACCAAGTTGTCTTTTTTTTTTTTTTTTTTTTT
>NW_022436949.1:3563059-3611537 GCF_009761245.1 Sapajus apella | reverse complement strand
TTCACTCTTGTTACTCAGGCTGGAGTGCAATGGCGCGATCTCGGCTCACCGCAACCTCCGCCTCTTGGGTTCAGGCAATTCTCCTGCCTCGGCCTCCTGAGTAGCTGGGATTACAGGCACGCACCACCATGCCCAGCTAATTTTTTGTAGTTTTAGTAGAGACGGGGTTTCACCATGTTGACCAGGATGGTCTCGATCTCTTGACCTCGTGATCCACCCGCCTCGGCCTCCCAAAGTGCTGGGATTACAGGCTTGAGCCACCGCGCCCTGCCCAAGTTGTCTTTTATTAGGTGAATAAATAAACTGTGATATATAGAGTAAATGGAATATTACTCAGCGGTAAAAAGAAATGAGGTATCAATTTCTGAAAAGACATAGCAAAACGATAAATGCATATTACTAAGTAAGAGAAGCACATAAAAAGATTATGTCTTGTATGAACAAAACTGTATAGTATTCTGCATAAATGCACAACTACAGAGACAGTAAAAAGATCAGTGGTTGCTGGGGTGAGGCTGAGAGAAGAGGAATCAATAGGCAAAGCACAGAGAATTTTGTCTGTGTTCATAAGAGATGTTGATATATTGCACTTCTATTTGAAAGGTCTTTGATTTTGGCAGAAAACAACTTTGACCTTACAAATGTGTTGGAAAATATTTCCTCTTACTCTCATTTTGTGCTGTACTGGTTTTATTTATTTATAAAGCGTTTCATAAAATTCCCTGGTGAAGCCACCTTGAGCTGAAGGCTAGCTAGTATGTCAGCCTTTTTTGGTGGTTATATGCACTTGTGATTCCTGAGCTCTTGTCCTGTGTCCAGGAAAAATGAAGTCACACAAACAAATCAAAGGACGGTAAATGAGGAGGATTTTATTGAACAGTGAAAGTGGCTCTCAGCGGGAAGAGCTGGAAAAGGAGTCAGAACAGGCAGGTAATCTTCCCCTCAAGTCCAGCCATATCTGCCAGGCTCTTCTTCAAAGTCAAGCAGAAGAGCTGTCCCTCTGAAGTTAATTTGCTTCTCTCTGATGTCCAGTCCTTTCTCTACTTCTCTCCAACTGAGTCTGAGGTCTTCGTAGGTATGGGACCAGGAGTGTGGGATGGGCCATGGGTAGTTTAGAAAAAGGCAACATTGAAGACGGAAAACAGGAATAGAGATTGTCACATTGGGCCACAGGTTTCAGGTTTTTTGGCTTGAAGATGGGCTACTGCCAGGGACCCACCGTTGTCTGCCTAGAATTTCTTGGCCTCCTGCCTCTCTCATTGTATCAAAATAATCTGCTAGTTTTTATTTCTTTTGTTGAAATTTGATTAGTAGTATGTAGTTATTTAAGGTTTTAGGGGGAGGGTTTTTTAGATGCATCTAATTACATGTTTTTTATGGGTTATATTTTATTTACTTTGATCAAGGTACCCTGTACTTCAGTATCTGAGAATTCTTGTCTTTCATCAGTTCAGGGAATTCAAAATTATTGTCATTTGCACATGGCCTCCCTCATCAATTCTTGTTTTATGAAAATTGTATTATATGTGATTATACATATGTTACTTCTCTTTTATACTTTTTCTTTGTCAATGGTCCCTAGAAATTCCTTTATTTCATATCTATGTATTTAAACATGTACTTATTGTATTTTAGTAGTCACTTGCTTTGGGAAAGTTTTTATGTCATCTAGACTGCCATTTTGTCAAGGATGCTATTCATTGTGTTCATGTATATTTTTGTTTGAAAAAATAATACAATTTTTTCATAATAGACAAATGTTTTATTATATTCAAATGTTTTTATGTGCTCTTATCATTTTCTAAAACAAGTAAATATAATCAAAACACTTAAAATGTTTTAAATGCATAAAAAGTTTGAAACTTTGAAAGTGAGCAGTTGTTTTAATCAACCTGTATATGGAATCTTCAACCATATAGTTAAGAAATTAGAATAAAATTAAAATTTATTAAACAGTTTATTACTCAAAAACACCTATCCATCTATATGTATAATATACTTTGGTTATTGATATAAAAGTTTCAAGTGTTTTAATACTTTAATCCTTGTCCTCTTTCCCAGTGTGTTTATGACTAAAGTGAGTTAATGAAGTAAATAGAAACCTACTCCCCTCCCACACTTAGGCACACAAACAGCAACCTGTGAATGGCAGTTACATGGAAAAAACTGATCATAAAATATATTCAGTAATAATTTATTAACATTTTATTATTATTCATTGTAGATACATTAATATTTAGGAAATTAAAGATTATTTGGTTTGCATTTTTACAGTCATACTTCTTTATCACGAGAAGATAGTTTTTAGTTCACTTAGCAAATATGTAGTGAATAACATCTTTGTGTGAATTTCTTATATAAGATTGTAATAGTAATGAGAAAAACAAGCATAATAACTATGTGTTTTTTCTTTTTCCAATAATAATTAATTATGCCAGATTTTACCAAAAGTACAGAGAGAAAAGTGATTTTATCGTACGCAATCACATTACATAAATTTAATATCAAGCTAAATAATTTTACTTTTAGACGGCATAAAGTTTTGCTAGATTTTAAATTAAAATACAGTATGAACCTTTATTCTGATAGAAGAACTTTATAAAAGGACAAAAAAATTCCTATACAGTGCTTTAGGCTTGTCAGGAAAAGATTTTAACATTGTAACAAATCAGATAACAGGTAGAAATTTATTGTCCTGGGGGACCTACAGCCTTTTTTAGGTAACTTTTAAAGGTCTTTTTTTGAGTGGAAGCTGTAGAAGTCTAAGAAATGAAGTAACAACTGACTGCTCATGATTCATAATAATAAAATAGTAGAGTTGGAATACATACACAGATTACAAATGCACAGAAAGCAGCTCAGCTAATTCCTCCAAGGTGAAATTTACACATTGCTTTCCTGCAGAAGTACAGCTAAGGGAGTGATAAATTGCAATGCTCCTGGAAATGAGAATAGAGCCCTGGTTCCACAGTCTACTGCCAGATCTTTTAAGATGTGTAGGGATTAGTGAAGGCCGCTGAGCATTCTTCTGTGAGTGGATTTCCCCTTTATAATGATTAACTATAAATCTCAGAAACAGATAGTGCTGTAGTTGGATGTCCTGTATAGATCTCTATAACTGACAACTAAAACCTAAGCAGGATCTTGAGTTTTGGAGGATAGGAATGAATGAATGTTCAATCCCTCCACCACATCCTCATACCTCATGCACACATCCTAATTGACAAGAAGGAAATTGAGTAGCCCAAAGAAGAAAGTACACAAATGTCATTAGGTCTCTAATTTTTTGGGTATTGGTGGAGTTTTGAGTAAAAGAATGATTAAACATTGTCAAATGTGGGGCTAAGATAATTTTCATATAAGGATATTCAGTCTACAGTCCTGTTTAATAAATTTACACTGGAAAAAACAGAAATAGTGCACAGAAAATTATTGCTATAACTTTACTTCAAATGATATTTAAATGCAAGGAAATTAAATAGCTCAGCAATTCTCAAAATTTTGATTGCAGGGATATTTAACTTCTTTAAATAATTAGAAATTCTAAATAGATGCTGTTTATTTGGGTTAAATATATTAATATTTACCTTATAAGAAATTAAAATGTAATATTTCAAAGTGTTTAATAATTTATTAGCAAAATAATAATCTCCTATGTTGATAGAACTGATAGATTGAAAAATATATTTTTCTCCCCCAAATTGTTGTAAGAGTGAAATTCTTTCATATTTTTTCCAAACATTTTTAAAATATGTGGTTCATAAAGATATTTCTGCCTCTGGATTCAACTTGCTGAGATACCTTGTTTTAGTTGAAGTATGGGGAAATTATTGCCTGTTGTAGATATATAGTTGGAAAAGAAACAGTATTTCAACACGCTTTTCAGTAAGTTTTGGGTATTCTTTGTTAATACATCCAAGCCAGGCAAGTTAGGTGGTATTCTTCCTTGTTAACAAACAAAAAATGGACACACAAGGTTTTTCCTTTTTTTAAGATTAATTGCATATACCAAATTGTATCAACAAACTATTTATACTGCTTGACTAAAATCAAGCATTTAATTAGAAATGAGTTTTCAAATATTTGAAAACAAGCAGCACAAGACAGTGATCTCCAGGTTAATAAAAACAGGTAAGACAACCCCATTACTGAATGAGCTTGCTATCTGAGGAGACTTTGTCAGTTTCAACAAAGAGATAGAGGGACCAAAGCAGAATCTACCTGTTATTAAGTTATCCTTAAAGAGACAAATTTCAGAAACAGTAGAGGCCAAGGTGGTTAGAATTATTAAGGCAGAGTAGAGAAGAGAGAACTACAGTAGAAGAGTTTTAGAGATTTGCTTGGGTTTCTCTTGAGTCTCTAGCTGAATACTGATGATATAATTCGTGTGAGGATAAAATCTGAATCTGGCGAATAACTTACCAGACATTAGCAGAGAAAAGCAATCCAGGAGTTGACACATAGCCTAGAATAGTTTATGTTCCCACCAGCCAGAGCAGAAAAACCTCATAATACATGAGGTGCTGGTTGACGTGTTCAGTATGTTATTTCCTCAGTGATGAGGAAAAAGCAGTACTGACTAAAAGCTGTTCTGAGCCAATCTTACAAAAAGTAATAGCAAATCTTTGAAAGATGAGTTTCTAACTAGCTTAACTGAATCCCAGAGCAAATCTCAAGAATATTTAAAGATATATAAAAATAACCAGCACCCAACAATTATAAATTTTAATGTCTGACATCCAGTAAAAATGCAAAGACATGCAGAGAAGCAGGAAAATACACTCTTGAAGATTAAAAAAAAATATATAGAGTACATAGAAATAGACCCAGAACACAGAGGAAAAGGTTCTTTTAAATGAGCTACAAGTCAAAGAAGTCAAAAAATGAAATTGCAAAATATTATGAAGATGAAAATTAAAACATATTAAAATTCTTAGAATGTAGCTAGTACAGGACATGGAAGAAAACTCATACCACTAATTACCAATATTATTTTAGATTGTATTTGTGTTTTTTGCCATTAAAAGTAATGTAGTCCCAGCTACTCAGGAGCTCCGGAGGCAGAGACAGGAGAATTGCTTGAACTCATGAGGCACACACTGCAATAATCCAAGATCCTGCCAATGCACTCCAGCCTGGGTGACAGAGCAAGACTCTGCCAAAAAAAAAAGAAAGGAAAGAAAGGAAGGGAGGTAGAGAGGACGGGAGAGAAGAAGGGAAGGAAAGAAAGTTCAATCCCCTTCAGAAAATCAGATGCAAAAGTTAATTTTTCTGGCAATAAGCAAATATTTTTATTAATTAAAATAGGGAGAGGAAACATAAAGAATTGGAATGAGAACCAGGAAATAGGATATGATATTAGGGCAAGGAAGGTATTCTACTAAGCCAAGGATGTTCAATCTTTTGGCTTCCCTGGGCCATATGGGAAGAAGAATACTTTTCTTGGTACACACATAAAATACACTAACACTAATGATAGCTGATAAGCTGGAAAAAAATATCACAAAAAGTCTCATAATGTTTTAAGAACATTTACAAATTTGTGTTGGTCAGCATTGAAAGCTATCCTGGGCTGCATGTGACCTACAAGCTGCGGGTTGGACAAGATTGCATTCGAAAATTTTTAGTTATTTCTTGATCAAAGATAGTCAAAATTCCAGGAAAGTGCATTTAAGGAATTGATCATTTTAAGCCCTCAAAAAATAACTAGGGTTAAGTAAGTTCAGAAAAAAGACATTGCAGTTTGTATTTATCTGTCAGTTTAGGTCAGCCGATGAAGAATGCATTCTCTTGTGTCTTTGTTACCTGAGGGTTATAAAAAAGTCTTAGCTCCTTCCACTCATAAATTTTAGTTTTCGCCCATTATTTCTACAACTTTTTTCCAGTACCAGTGTTTTTTTTCTTTCCTTGTGGTAATCAAATAACCAGACTTGTAGGCCCTTTTGATATTGTTCCACTTTTTCCAAGGCTCTGTTTATGTTTTAAAATATTTTATTTTCTCTCCCTGTTTTTTAGGTAGGATAATTTCTGTTCTATCTTAAAGTTTAATGACTTATTTCTCTGTTATCTTCATTATTCAATTGATCCCATCCAGTGAATATTTATGTCAGATATTATCATTTTCAGTTTTGAAATTCGATTTTTTTAAACAGCAGTTGGAATATTCTCCTCCCAGAGAGAATTTATTTACCTTCTCAAATCAAGATTTGTTTATTTGTTTGCTTATTTTACCCTCTCTGTCTCCCTGAAAGGGATGATGGACATTTGGGCAGCTGCCCTATGTAAACTCTGAGTCCGAATTTCAGTGTTGCTCCCTGTGATGCTAACCCTGCTGCGCACACAGGCACATCTGGTCTTCATTACATTGCCTCATGAGAAATCTGCGTATGGGAAGCTGGCACTGCTAAGGTGTTCCATGAGTAAATACAAGTTCCATTATCTCCTCTGGAGAGCTCCTGTTTCTTGTCCCAGTAAATAAATATAGATGTAAAAACTTAGCAAGAGGTCCTAATCCATGAATGTAAGACTTGTAGATTCCTACTATTGTACAAATTGCAAAATGTTAGCTTCGAAAACAATATTTTCTGCCAAAACTCTAAATTTGAAGTGAGAAGGGTGGATGTTAGAGAATGCCTATGGAATTATTTTAAACCCAATCTGGTAGACATTAAAGTACATTATTATTCTACCCAGCTTCTGACATCTCCTTGAGCAAATTTTGTTTGTTTGCTTGTTTTTTTGTTGTTGTTTTTTAACCTGCCAAGGTGTTTCCACAAAATTACTGGTAGTGTTCTTTTATGAGTAACAATATAACTCATTTGTCTTATATCAGGGCCGTGTCTCTTTTCTCATGTAGTTTGCAAAGATTTTCATAAACAGACTTCCTACAAGTCCCCTACATCGATGGTGTTTTGGTAAACAAGAAATGGAATTTTCTCTAAATTTTCACTTCTCAGAATTTGGCCACTGACCAGCTGCCTCAGCCTCTCCTGAAAGGTTGTTAGAAATGCAGAATTTGAGGCCCCACCACAGAGTTTATGGATCAGAATCTGTATTTTAATAAAGTAATCACATAACTAATATGCCTGTAAGATTTGAAAAAGCACTGACTTAGATGGCCCAAATGTCAGAGTGTAAAGATAATTTAAAGTTGTAAGTCATTACATTTTAACAATAGCAATACACAAACCAGATATGTGACTACCCTATGTATGACCAATTAAAGGAAAAAGGAAAGAAAAAGTATATGGGTGATGGTTACACTAAAAGCCCAGATTTCACCATCACACCCTCTATCAATATAACAAAACTACATTTGTACCCCCTAAATCTTCTATAAAAATAAAGTAAAGATAAAACTTGATTTACATATAGTTCTACATGATATGTTTCTTTCACCTGGAAGCAGATGGCTGTTGCATTATGGCCCAACTCAGAGTTAGCTCAGAAAGAAATTGAAATATTGGTAAATTTTCAAGAAGTACATTTGATTGTCTTCCTTGTGCTAAAGAAAGAAGTCAACTGAGATAAAGATCTACATTTCCTAGATTAGAGATTAGGAGAGAACAAGATTAACATATTCTGTCACATGGAGCTCTGGGGAACAGTTACGTGTATGGAACCATAAGCATAAGCACAGGATGTGAGGATATCTAGGTTTTTTTGTTTTTGTTTTTTGAGACATTGTCTCACTCCGTCGCCAGGTTAGAGTGCAGTGGCATGATCTCAGTTCACTGCAACCTCCAACTCCCTAGTTCAAGCAATTCTTCTGCCTCAACCTCCTGAGTAGCTGGGATCACAGGCATGCGCCACCACACCCAGCTAATTTTTGTATTTTTAGTAAAGATGGGACTTCACCATGTTGACTAGGATGATCTTGATCTCCTGATCTTGTGATCTGCCCATTTCAGCCTCCCAAAGTGGTGGGATTACAGGTGTAAGCCACTGCTCCCAGCCAAGTATATCTAGTTTTCATGTAACTTCTCATCTACTACCAAGGAGACTTTCAATAATCAAGTGGACAAAATGACACATCCCATGGATATTAGTCCTCTTTCATGCTCAGCTTCCTCAATTCCTTGTTCATTTGACCCATGTACAAAATTACCCAGTGACAGAGTTTGAAAGTTGTCTTTAATGACTTAAAAATATAATTAATTTATTATTAAATGTTCTAGTTATTATTAGAGTTGTTCTGTCATGCCATCCTACTCATTAGCCAAAGTGTTACCCATCTCTACTATTTATTATATAAATAATTGAGGCATATTTTCTTTTCTGATGAAAAGTCTGAATACCACCTGGAGATCCTGAACTTTAAAATGGTCAATAATTAATTGAGAACTTATGTCTTCTCTTTCTGAAGAAGATGCGACTGTCTTTATATGTCAAATAGTCATTTCATGTTAGATGGAGGGATGAAAGATAATTTTATTTACATATAAATACAGGGAAATGATTATATTAATGCTAAACAGCAGCATAAATGGATTGAGCTAGTAATGTCCCAGTGTCTATTCCTTGCCTCCCTAAGGCACTGTACCCTAATATGCTAACAGTGCAAATTAAATTTCCGAGGATAACTTGTGAATATGCTTCTAGCTAGATTCAGCCACAGGGAAATGTTATCAGAAAATTAGAGTATATTAAAAGAAAACATATGGCATATTTCTTTCTTATTCTGCTTTGGGTGGTGTTTCTAAGCAAGACTGTACCGCTTCCAAAGTCTTGAAAATGACTTTCATGGGCACTATACACTTCTGCTTCTGTGTACCCCTTTGTCCATAAGTTAAATAAAATAAATATCAATTTTATTTTTTGGCAAGATTTGTTGACTCACACCTATAATCCCAGCAGTTTGGGAGGCCAAGGCAGGAAGGTCACTTCATGCCAGGAGACTAGCCTGGGCAACATAGCAAGACTCTGGTCTGTCTCTACAATAAATAAATAAATTAAATAAATAAATAAATAAATAGCTGGGCATGGTGCCATATACCTATGGTCCCATCTACTCCAGATGCTGAGAGAGAGAGGGAACATATTGGTATAAAAATGATTATAATCCAAATTGCATTCATTATTATATATTTGCAAGTATTACATTCATTTTTTCTTTCAAGTTTTAAGGAAATTAAAAACATTTTTGTGTTCCCCTAAATGATCCTGAGACCAAGATATGGTGCCTACTGAACATAATGAATAAGAGAGCCCTATTTCTTTATAATTCCACTTTCCATCAAACCATACCTTCTGAAGAACAGCCATGTCATAATTCCAGCATGGATACAATGGTCAAAGCTTCCAGGATCTAGTAATACAATTTTCTTTCCAGCCTTAGGGTAACTAGTTATATTTTTTAAATTAGAGACACAAGAATTGAACAAACATAAGAACAATTTTAAAACAACAGTAAAAAAGAAATTTAGAATAACCTTTTTTGGAACATGAGCAAAATCTTTTCAGATATACTAAGTGAAGAAAAAACACATACAACTTTAAATATGGCATGGTCCTTATTGTAGTCTATCTAGCAAATGCATCTACCAGTGCAGGATTGAGGCTAAGCAGTTTTTTCTAAAATGTATTTTAAAATGTTTAAGCATTCTACCATTCAGTTAAATATATTGAATGAACCAAGATTTGTGGAGCTGTAGATCATTGAGTTAAAGGTATGACACCCTTTATTTTATTCAAAGTATTGACTTACTCTTTGGATGATCTTAAGACTGCCATTACTCTCTATAAGACCATTTTCTTCTGTGAAATCCAGGCAAATGATATTTTTGCTTCTGATTGTAATCATTTGTTACTGTTTGCCAAAGCACTTTATAATGTAATATCATTTATTATTTTAAGGAGAAGACAGACCTATAAGTAAATTTTAAATATTAATTACCCGAATGTTATATTTATAAATATCAAAGATCAAATTGTCTGATGTGTTGCAAATAATGGGACTTCCTTATAATTTTGATCCATGTCACCAATATTTGTTTTAAGAACAAATTTTATTTAACTTTAATATTATATTTCATTGTTTGGATATGAAAGCAAATTGTGGGAGAGCACTATGTTCCAGTTCCTAGATGAATGAGCCCTAGGTAGGAAAGAAGAATAATTCCATGGTAGGCACTCAGTAATAAATGTGAATAAGCAATTCAGCATATATGTCCACTGATAATCCACAAATAACCAGAAATTCTCTTGAATGATGCCATCTATTGTGTTAACTTCTTGACTGTTTTAGCCTTATCCAAACCTAAATTCCTGTAACACAAAAACATTTATTTTTTTATAAATTTTAATTGTTATTCCAGCCACTAGCAGTACGCCAACGGGGTCTAAGAATTTTTAAAATTATAAAGAATTACAGTGCTCAATTGAGTTTTGCAAGTGTTATGGGTTCCGTATATTTGGTTGGTTGGTTGTCATGAACTCTATGTATTTTGTTGGTTTGTTGTCAAATTATTGGCTCTCCTTTTTTTTCCTTGCAATTTCATGTTCAGTAAAATTACTTTACTGGCTTTTGGTATAACTCAGGTGATGTTGGAGTGTCTAGAGGTGGTATTATAAATGACCATCTCTTATTAATTTTGTTTATTGCTAACTGAAGTCTTTCATTCATCACTTGCATTAATTAAGATCACAATTTCCAGGTTTTAAAATTTTTCATCTGATAAAGGGCTAACATTTTTTTCTTTATGCTTTTAAAGAGGAAAACTTGGCTGTACTTTAACTTTAGTATATTTTTCAGTTTATTTTAAATTTTTATAAAAAGCTGAAATCAAATTAGTTTGACTTATTAATAATGTATGTGTTTGTTGTTGCCATTGCTGTTCATTTCCTATAAATAGATATCCTGATGATTTTTTAAAGATTATACTAAAATGTGTATTTCTGTCTGGGAAATTTATATTGGCACTATCCTTCACTCAGTCTCTTTCTTTCTCTCTGTCTTGAACTCACTTTTTTTCTCTTTTTACCTATGTTTATCTCTCTTTTTATATATCTCAGTACTGGAATTTCTCCTCAAACTTGTCTTTCAGCTAAGAATTTTTCTTCTTTGTTATCTGGAATTATTATTATATATCCTGTATCTTAACAGATTTATCCTATCAGTTATTCAAACAACTCTGTCTCTATGCAGATTATGAAATGTCTATCATATTTTTCATATTTGGTGAATATTATATTCCACATCCTCTCCAACATCTGTTGTCTCCAGATTATTTAATGATCTCCATTCTAACTGGCGTGAGATGGTATCTCAATGTAATTTTGATTTGCATTTCTCTGATGACAAGTGATGATGAGCATTTTTTTATGTTTGTTGGCCTCATGTATGCCTTCTTTTGTAAAGTATCTGTTCATATCATTTGCCCACTTTTGAATGGGCTTGTTTGTTTTTTTCTTGTAAATCTGTTTTAGTACTTTGTAAATTCTGGGTATCAGCCCTTTGTCAGATGGGTAAACTGCAAAAATTTTTTTCCCATTCTGTTGCTTGCCGATTCACTCTAATGACTGTTTCTTTTGCTGTGCAGAAGCTGTGGAGTTTGATTAGGTCCCATTTGTCTATTTTGGCTTTTGTTGCCAATGCTTTTGGTGTTTTGGTCATGAAGTCCTTGCCTACACCTATGTCCTGAATGGTTTTGCCTAGATTTTCTTCTAGGATTTTTATGGTGTTAGGTCTTATTTTTAAGTCTTTACTCCATCTAGAGTGAATTTTAGTGTAAGGTGTCAGGAAGGGGTCCAGTTTCTGCTTTCTGCACATGGCTAGCCAGTTTTCCCAACACCATTTATTAAACAGGGAGTCATTTCCCCATTGCTTGTTTTTGTCTGGTTTGTCAAAGATCAGATGGTTGTAGATATGTTGTGTTGCCTCCAAGACCTTTGTGCTGTTCCATTGGTCTATATCTCTGTTTTGGTACCAGTACCATGCTGTTTTGATTACTGTAGCCTTGTAGTATAGTTTGAAGTCCGGTAGTGTGATGCTTCCCGCTTTGTTCTTTTTGCTTAGAATTGACTTGGCTATGCAGGCTCTCTTTTGGTTCCATATAAAGTTTAAGGTGTTTTTTTCCAGTTCTGTGAAGAGGTCATTGGAAGCTTCATGGGGATAGCATTGAATCTGTAAATTACTTTGGGCAGTATGACCATTTTCACGATATTGATTCTTCCTAACCAGGAACATGGAATGTTTCTCCATCTGTTTGTGTCCTCTCTTATTTCACTGGGAAGTGGCTTGTAGTTCTCCTTGAAGAGGTCTTTTACGTTCCTTGTTAGTTGTATCCCTAGGTATTTTATTCTCTTTGTGGCAATTGTGAATGGAAGTTCGTTCTTGATTTGGCTTTCTTTAAGTCTGTTATTTGTGTATAGGACTGCATGTGATTTTTACACATTGATTTTGTATCCTGAGACTCTGCTGAAGTTGCTTATCAGTTTCAGGAGCTTTTGGGCTGAGACGATGGGGTCTTCTAGATATACAATCATGCCGTCTGCAAATAGAGACAATTTGACTTCCTCCTTTCCTATTTGAATACACTTTATTTCTTTTTCTTGCCTGATTGCTCTGGCTAGAACTTCTAGTACTATATTGAATAGGAGTGTTGAGGGAGGGCATCCTTGTCTAGTACCAGATTTCAAGGGGAATGCTTCCAGTTTTTGCCCATTCAGTTTGATTTTGGCTGTTGGTTTGTCGTAAATAGCTTTTATTATTTTGAGATACATTCCGTCAATACTTAGCTTATTGAGGGTTTTTAGCATAAAGCGTTGTTGAATTTTGTCCAAAGCCTTCTCTGCATCAATGGAGATAATCATGTGGTTTTTGTCTTTGGTTCTGTTTATGTGGTGAATTACATGTATAGACTTGTGTATGTTGAACCAGCCTTGCATTGCTGGGATGAAGCCTACTTGATCATGGTGGATAAGCTTTTTGATGTGCTGTTGCAATCGGCTTGCCAGTATTTTATTGAAGATTTTTGTGTCTATGTTCATCATGTATATTGGCCTGAAGTTTTCTTTTCTTGTTGAGTCTCTGCCGGGTTTTGGAATCAGGATGATGTTGGTCTCATAAAATGATTTGGGAAGAATTCCCTCTTTTTGTATTGTTTGGAATAGTTTCAGAAGGAATGGTACCAGCTCCGCTTTGTATGTGTGGTAGGATTCGGCTGTGAACCCCTCTGGACCTGGGCTTTTTTTGGGTGGTAAGCTCTTAATTGCTGCCTCAACTTCAGACCTTGTTATGGATCTGTTCAGAGTTTCGGCTTCTTCCTGATTTAGGCTTGGGAGGAGGCAAGTGTCCAGGAATTTATCCATTTCTTCCAGGTTTACTAGTTTATGTGCATAGTGTTGTTTGTAATAATCTCTGATGATGGTTTGAATCTCTGTGGAATCTGTGGTGATATCCCCTTTATCATTTTTTATTGCATCAATTTGGTTATCCTCTCTTTTCTTTTTTATTAATCTGGCTAGTGGTTTGTGTATTTTGTTGATCTTTTCAAAAAACCAGCTCCTGGATTTATTGATTTTTGAAGGGTTTTTTGTGTCTCTATCTCCTTCAATTCTGCACTGATCTTAGCTATTTCTTGTCTTCTGCTAGACTTTGAATTTTTTTTATCTTGCTCCTCTAGCTCTTTCAATTTTTATGATAGGGTGTTAATTTCTGATCTCTCCTTGCTTCTCATGTGGGCACTTATTGCTATATATATTCCTCTAGAGACTGCTTTATATGTGTCCCAGAGATTCTGGTATGTTGTGTCTTCATTCTCGTTGGTTTCGAAGAACATCTTTATTTCTGTCTTCATTTCATTGTTTATCCAGTCAACATTCAAGAGCAAGTTGTCCAGTTTCCATGAAGCTGTGTGGTTCTGGGTTAGTTTTTGAATTCTGAGTTCTAACTTGATTGCACTCTGGTCTGAGAGACTCTTTGTTATTATTTCCATTCCTTTGCATTTGCTGAGGCGTGATTTACTCCCAACTATGTGGTCAATTTTAGAGTAGGTGTGATGTGGTGCTGAGAAGAATGTATATTCTGTGTATTTGGGGTGGAGAGTTCTGTAAATGTCTATTAGGTTTGCTTAGTCCAAGTCTGCGTTCAAGTCCTGGCTATCCTTGTTAATTTTCTGTCTGGATGATCTGTCTAATATTGACAATGGGGTGTTAAAGTCTCCCATTATAATTGTGTGGGAGTCTAAGTCTCTTTGTAAGTCATTAAGAACTTGCCTTATGTATCCGGGTGCTCCTGTTTGGGTGCGTATATATTTAGGATCGTTAGCTCTTCTTGTTACATTGATCCTTTTACCATTATGTAATGTCCTTCTTTGTCTCTTTGATCTTTGTTGCTTTAAAGTCTAATTTATCTGAGATGAGAATTGCAACTCCCGCTTCTTTTAGCTCTCCGTTTGTTTGGTAAATCTTCCTCCATCCCTTTATTTTGAGCCTTTGTGTATCCTTGCATGAGAGATGGGTTTCCTGGATATAGCACACTAATGGGTTTTGGCTTTTTATCCAATTTGCCAACCTGTGTCTTTTGATTGGGGCATTTAGTCCATTTACATTTAGGGTTAATTTTGTTATGTGTGAATTTCATACTGCCATTTTGGTGCTAGCTGGCTGTTTTGCCCATTAGTTGATGCAGATTCTTCATTGTGTTGATTCTCTTTATCATTTGGCATGTTTTTGAAGTGAGTGGTACTGGTTGTTCCTTTATATGTGTAGAGCCTCTTTCAGGAACTCTTGTAAAGCAGGCCTGGTGGTGATGAAATCTCTGAGTACTTGCATGTTCACAAAGGATTTTATTTTTCCTTCACTTATGAAGCTTAGTTTGGCTGGATAGGAGATTCTGGGTTGAAAGATCTTTTCTTTAAGGATGTTGAATATTGGTCCCCACTCTCTTCTGGCTTGTAGGGTTTCTGCTGAGAGCTCTGCTCTGAGTCTGATGGGCTTCCCTCTGTGGGTAACTTGACCTTTCTCTCTGGCTGCCCTTAGTATTTTCTCCTTCATATCAACCCTGGTGAATCTGACGATTATATGCCTTGGGGTTGCTCTTCTTGATTAATATCTTTGTGGTGTTCTCTGTGTTTCCTGGACTTGAATATTGGCCTGCCTTGCTAGGTTGGGGAAATTTTCCTGGATAATATCCTGAACAGTATTTTCCAGCTTGGATTTATTCTCGTCGTCGCATTCAGGTACACCTATCAAACATAGATTAGGTCTTTTCACATAGTCCCACATTTCTTGGGGACTTTGTTCGTTCCTTTTTACTCTTTTTCCTCTATTCTTGCCTTCTCGTTTTATTTCATTGAGTTTATCTTTGACCTCTGATATCGTTTCTTCTCCTTGGTCAATTCAGCTGTTGATGCTTACGCATGCTTCGCGAAGTTCTCGTGTTGTGTTTTTCAGCTCCACCAATTCACTTATATTCCTTTCTATTTTGTCCATTCTCGTTAGTATTTCATAAAATCTTTTTTCAAGGTTCTTAGTTTCTTTGCATTGGGTTAGAACATGTTCTTTTAGTTCACAGAAGTTTCTTACTACTCACGTTCTGAAGTCTGATTCTGTCATTTCGTCACACTCATTCTCCATCCAACCTAGTTCCCTTGCTGGTGTGGAGTTGTGATCCCTTGTAGGAGGAGAGGTGTTCTGGTTTCGGGTGGTTTCATCCTTTTTGAGTTGGTTTCTTTGTAGTTGCTGGCTTTCAGATTGGGTCTCTGAGTGTACATTCTGTTTGTGGATGATGAGGCTATTTCTGTTTCTTGGTTTTCCTTCTGACAGTCTGGCTCCTCTGCTGTAGGTCTGCTGAGGTCCACTCCAAGCCCTGCTTGCCTGCAGAGCAAGCAGCTGCAGCAGCTGCAGAACAGTAAGGGTTGCTACCAGTTTTCTTCTTCTGCTATCTTTGTCCCAGAAGGATACCCGCCAAGTGTCAGTCTGATCTCTCCTTTATGATGTGGTTCTTTGGATATACAGGGGTCAGGGAGCTTCTTGAGGAGACAGTCTGTTCTTTATAGGAGCTCAAATGCTGAGCTGTGAGCTCCGTTGTTCATTCAGAGCTGCTGGGCAGGTACGTTTAGGTCTGCTGCAGCAGAGCTCACAAACCACTTTTTGTTCTCAGGTGCTCTGTCCCAGGGATTTAGGACTTTATTTATGAGTTTCTGTTATGCTGCTGCCTTCTTTTTTTTTCCTTCAGAGCTGCCCTGCCTAGCAAGGAGGCAGCCTAGTCACTGTCTGCCTGTAGAGGCTTTGCTGAGCTGCTGTGGGTTCCGCCCAGCTGCCGATTGAACTTCCCTGCAGTCCTGTTTATATGGGTGTAGTTAGAACTGCCTCGGCAATGGTGGCCCGCCTCTGTTATGGCGGACTCTCTCTATAGTGGCGGGTTGCCTTGGCTATGGTGGGCCGCCTCAGCAATGGCGGGTTGCCTTGGCAATGGCAGGCTTCCTCAGCATTGGCTGGTTACCTCAGTAGTGTTGGAGTGCCTCGGTAATGGCAGACACCCCTCCCCCACAGACCTGGACCATCCCTGGTTCAGCTGCACTTGCTGTGAAACTCTCAATCCAGAGAGTTTCTGATTGCTGTTCTTTTGTGTGGGTGGGACCAGCTGAGCCTGATCCCCTGGCTCCCTGCCTCAGAGCCTTTTTTTTTTTTTTTTTAAGTCTGTGTTCCAGCCACCTGTTGAAGAGGCACCGGGATCTGTGTGTTTTCCCGTGCGGTGACTCACTGCGCTGGCTTAAACAGCAGCACTGAGATTCATGGTGGTATTTTTGCACTGGAATCTACTGTCCTAGTTCCCTGTTCAGTCCTCTTTTTAAACAGATGAATGGGCAACTTCCCATGGCTCCAATATCCAGCCAAAAGGCCACTGGGACCAGTGTATTTTGTATGGAGAACTGCTGCGCCGGGGCGCTGAGAAAGCAGCCGCGCGGGTAAAGCAGCTGTGCCAGCCAACACAGCCACTCTGGCCGACACAGCCGTGCTGGCCAAAACAGCTGCGCTGGTGACCCATGGGGCTCCTCCACCTGGGAATTTCCTAGTCTGTGGGCAATCAAAATGCAGTGTCCACTCACCCTCTGTGCTTTCACTAGGAGCTGCAATTCTGAGCTGTTCCTAAACAGCCATCTTGGATTCACCTTCTGGAATAATGTTTTAACTTCTATCAGCTCTTTGCTCCTTAGAATAGCCCTTGTCCTTGAAATAAATGTTTCCAGACCCCCGCTGGATTCAGGAAACCACAAATTATATGAACCTGATTGCCATCAATCAGGATACTTTTCTGTACATATCTTTCATCCACAAATTTGCTGCCTTTTCCATCTTAACTAAGCAGTTGTCACACACTGTGGCTGTAACTTTTGCAGTTTGAGGTGTGACAGCAAAACTAACATATTTTTTTCCTCTTTCACAATTTCACAAATAGAAGATTTATTTTCACCCTACATCTTACCAAAAAGTACAATCTTTTTTTTTTTTTAATTGAGAACTTTCACTTTCAACTTTATGTACTTTAAGCACCTGATGGCCTCTCTTTGGCATAGCCAAATCACTGGCATATTTGTTCTTGCACTTTGGGGTCATTATTAAATAAAATAGGAACTTCTTGAGCACAAGCACTGTGATACTGCCACAGTTGATCTGATAATTAAGATGGCTAAGTGACTCACGGGCGGGTAGCATATATACCATGGATACATTGGACAAAGGGAGGATTCACATCCCAGGGTATGAGATTTCATCATGCTACTCAGAATGTGCTCAATTTAAAACTTATACAATTTAATTCTGGAATTTTCCATTTAAAATTTTCACACCATATTTGACTGTGTGTGACTGAAACTGAGGGAAGCAAATCGTGATGAAGGGATCTACTGTACTTACATTTTATAGTTATACCTGTTAACTGGTTGAGGATATTTATGAAATAAGAAATCTTCTCTTAAGTTTGGATGACTGAAGATGAGAAAATTTAATCTGTTCTTGTGCATTTTTAAAATTTAATCTGTAAACAATGGAGACTTTTGGGCCTATATCACTTAGAGTCTTTTTACTTATTTGTAGCTAGAATACTACAAACTTAAATAAGTGATTTGATTCCTGTAGTTTTTAGTAAAGTACCTACTGTTTAGGGTGATATCATTAGTAATGGCCTTTGGATGCATTTGTTTATTTCTTCATAAGATCAAAAATAGTGTGTCTATGATTATTTATTCTTTCTCCATAATATGGATTAGATATATTAGTGAGTGCTCCAGAAATACATTTGTACAGAATTATTACAAAAATGACAAGGTGTCACACTTTTAAATTCAGTTGTTCTCTATTACTTACAAATTAATTTACTTTCTACTTATAGAAAGGATACACTTGCTTCTGCTTTTGTGTTTAATTGTGTATTTGTTTTAATCATTAGGAAAAGTACACCACTGAAAGCAATCATATTTGCTTTTAGTGTTTAATCAAGCTCTGAAAATTTTTAGAGTTGCTGTTTTATTCTCTTTACTCATTACACATCAGATTATGCATATTTTCTTTGCCTTTCCATTCAGTCCAGACTCATCTTGTATATATCCTTCCCTAAGTCCAGTATGAGTAATTTTGCCAAGCAACACTGGTTCCTTTCAATGAAGACTGGTCAAAAACAAGAACTAAAAGCTTCTCATGCTTATTGCTACTGGGTATTATTTCTTTTGTTCATTCTCAGCTATCAGAGCAAGAAAATATACATGTATAAGCTAACACATGTATCTACACATATCTATAAATATTTCTATATCTAGACACATATATTAACATTAATTTTTTATGTCTTCAACTTTAATTTATTGCCCCATTAATTATTCTAACTTTCTCATTTTCCTAACTGTAAACTCCCACACCATTAGTAAGAAACAAGGTTCTTATCATTGTCACATCCATTTACTCTTTTCAATTCCATGCATATTTTATTTCATACTGATATATATATATATATATAAGAATTGTTTATTCACCCTCCCATAGTATAGTGTTTATGTGTAGTTCCTTTTGTATTTGGCCTTATAGATCTCACTTATTTTTAAGTTACTTAGGTCAGCAACTTTTTCTACCACACCCTTCACTAAGGTTGTTTCATACATTCATAATGCAGTTAGAGTCTGTTGTTACAGTCTGCATTCCTTCTTGGGATCTCTGGTCTCCTAAATGATTTTTTAAAATTTGCAGAGGTTATTGTTTATTTTCTGTGATGTAAAGTTTTAGGGTATTGTCTAATATACAGTGTCATGTATCCACAATTATAAGACCACACAGATCATTTTTACTATTTGATTCCTACTCTCATCCTCATAATCCCTGATAATGACCAGTCTTATAACTGTTTATAGATTTGCTTTTTCCACAATATCATGTAATCGAAATCACAAAGTACACAAGATTTTCAGACTGGCTTCGGTCCCTTAGTGATATGGTTTGGCTCTGTCCCCACCCAAATCTCATCTTGAATTGTAACTCCCATAATTTCCACATGTTGTGGGAGAGACTAAGTGGGAGATAATTAAATAACGGAGACTGTTTAGCCCATAATGTTCTTGTGGTAGTAAATAAGTCTCATGAGATCTGATATTTTTATAAGGGATTTCCCCTTTTCTTGGCTCTCTCACTGTCTCTTGTCTGCTGCCAGTTAAGATGTGACTTTCACCTTCTATCATGATTGTGAGGCCTCCCGAGCCATGTGGAACTGTAAGTCCATTAAACCTTTTTTACTTTATAAATTACCCAGTCTCAGGTATGTCTTTCTCAGCAGTGTGAAAATGGTCTAATACAGTAAATTGGTGCCAGGAGTGGGATGCTACTATAAAGATACCCCAAAATGTGAAAGTGACTTTGGAACTGGGCAACAGGCAGAGGTGGAACAGTTTGGAGGGCTCTGAAGAAGACAGGATAATATAGGAAAGTTTGGAACTTCCTAGAGACTTGTTGAATTGCTTTGACCAAAATGCTGATAATGATATGGACAATGAAATTCAGGCTGAGGTGATCTCTGATGAAGATGAGGAAGTTGTTGCAGATTGGAGTAAAGGTGACTATTGCTATGTTTTAGGAAAGAGACTGGCAGCATTTTCCCCCTGCCTTAGAGATGTGTGAAACTTTGAACCTAAAGGAGATAACTTAGTGTATATGGTGGAAGAAATTTCTAACCAGCAAGGCATTGAAGAGGTGAGTTGGATACTGCTAAAGCATTCAGTTTTATAAAAGAAATGGAGCATAAAAAGTTCATAAAATTTTCAGCATGACAATACAATAGAAAGGAAAAACCCATTTTCTAAGGAGAAACTCAAGCTGGCTGCAGAAATTTGCATACATAACAAGAAGCCAAATGTTAATCACCAATCCAATGGGGAAATGTCTCCAGAGTATGTCAGAGATTTTTTTGGTAGTTCCACCCATAACAGGCCTGGAGGCCTAAGAGGAAAAAATGTCTTTGTGGGCTGGGCAAAGGGCCCCCTTACTCTGCACTGTGGCTCCTTGGTGCCGTGCATCCCAGCCACTTCAGCCTTGGCTAAAAGAGGCTAAGGTCCAGCTCAGGTCATGGCTTCAGAGGGTGCAATCCCCAAGCCTTAGCAGTTTCTATGCGATGGTGAGCCTGTGGCTGCACAGAAGTCAAGAATTTAGTTTTGGGAACCTCCACCTAGATTTCAGAGGATGTATGGAAAAGCCTGAATGTCCAGGCAAAATTTTGCTGCAAGAGCAGGACTCTCATGGAGAACCTCTAGTAGGGCAGTGCTAAAGGGAAATGTGGGGTTGAAACCCCCACACAGAGTCCCAACTGGGACACTGCCTAGTGGAGCTGTGAGAAGATGGCCACCATCCTCCAGACCTCAGAATGGCAGATCCACCTATAATTTGCACTGTGTGCCTGGAAAAGCCACAGACAATGTCAGATTGAAAGGAGCCAGGAGGGAAGCAATACCCTGCAAAACCACAAGGGCACAGCTGTCCAAGACCATGAGAACCCACATTGCCTGGATGTGAGACATGGAGTTAAAGGAGTTATTTTGGAGCATTAATATTTTAGTGCCCCACCAGATTTTGGAATTGCATGGGGCTTTTGGCCCCTTCTTTTTGACCAATTTCTTTTATTAGAAATGAATGTTAATTGTTCAATGCCTGTACCCTCACTGTATCTTGGAAGTAACTAACTTGCTTTTGATTTTACAGGGTCATAGGTGGAAGGGAAGTGCCTTGTCTCTGATGAGACTTTGGATTTGAACTTTTGAGTTAATGTTGAAATGAATTAAGATTTTGGGGAACTGTTAGGAAGGCATGATTGATTTCAAAATGTGAGGACATAAGATTTGGGAGGGTCCAGGAGCAGGACGATATGGTTTGGCTGTGTCCCCATCCAAATGTCATCTTGAATGGTACCTCCCATAACCTCTGTGTATTGTGGAAGGGATCCAGTGGGAGATAATTGTATCATGGGGGTGGTTTCCCCCATACTGTTCTCATGGTAGTGATAAGTCTTACAAGAGCTGATGTTTTATAAGGACTTTTCCATTTTGCTTGGCTCTCTCATTCTCTTTTGTCTTGTTGCCATTTAAGATGTGCCTTTGGCCTTCTGCCATGATTATGAGGCTTCCTCGGCCATGTAGAACTGTTGAGTCCATTAAATCTTTTTTTCTTTATAAATTACCCAGTCTTGGTTATGTCTTTATCAGAAGTGTGTAAATGGACTAATACATTTAGCAATATACTTTTTCATTTCATTTACACTTATCAAGCCATAAAAAATGCAAAGGAAATGAAAATTATTTGTTTTGATCACTGAATAATATTCCATTGAATGGACATTGCAGTCTGGTTATTTTTTCACCTATGGTAGACTTTAGTTACTTGCAGTTTTTTATAATTATGAATAAAGCTTCTATAAGCATTTATGTGTGAGTTTTTGTTTGAACATAAGTTCTGAAGTCAATTTGGCTAATATCTATGAGCACAATTATCTTATTAACATAAGATATAAACTATACTGAGCTTTGTAAGAAACTGCCAAGCTGTCTTCCAAGATGGCTATACCATTTACATTCCTACCAGTAGTGAAATAAATTTCCTGTTGCTTTGATTTCTTCCCAGAAATTTGTATTGTCAAATTTTTGGATTACAGCCACCTTATAGATATGTAGTGATATCCTATTATTGCAATTTTAATATGGCATGTGATGTGAAGCACTGTTTTATATACTTGTTTGCCATCTGTAGATATTAATTTGTGAATTGTCTGATTATATGTTTTGTCAATTTCTCAATTGGATTATTTATTATTATTGAGTTATAAAAGTACTTTTATATTTTCATACAAATCCTTCATATGTGTTTGCAATTTTTTTCTACCAGGGTGTGACTAGCTCCTTAATTGTCTTTGTAGTATCTATCACAGGGCAGAATATTTCAACTTCAATAATCCTTCACATTACCTCCTTTTCTTTCATAGTCTGTGACTTCATTGTTGTATTTAACATCACGTCAGCAAAACAAAAATCACTTGATTTTGCCTAGGTTTTCCTCTGGGAGTTTTGTAGTGTTGTGTTTTACATTTAGTTCTATGATATATTTTGGGTTATTGTTGGTGAAAGATGTGAGATCTTTCATCTATCCGTTGGTTCACTTTTTGGCAGGTGATGTCTAATTTTTTCTGAACATTTGGCAAAATGACTTTCATTTCTCTGTTGGATTGGCCTTGCTTCTTTGCCAAAGATCAGTTCACTACATTTGCGTGGTTCATTACATTTGTGTGGTTCTAGTTAAGGGTTTGCTTCTGTTAACCTATATGTCTATTCTTGAATCAAAACCATAGTATCTCAATTATAATAGATTTACAGTAATTCTAGAAATCAGGTAGTGTCAGTTCTACAGCTTTGTTTTTCTTTGGTTTGTTGTGGATTATCTGGAGTTCCTGCCTTTTCACGTAAACATTTGAATCAGCTTGTCAATATGCACAGGATAGCTCACTTGGATTTCTATTGGAATTATATTAAATTTGTAAATCAATTGAAAAATAATTGTCAAAAGTGTGGCACCAGATATCATGGCTAGGTTGGGTGGAGGGCACCTGCTGCAGGGAGATGAGGTGGCTGAAGCACAATGACTGCAGCTCCAGAGCTCCTGAAGTGGCTCCATGCAGGCACTTCTGCCCCAGAGAGGACAAATATGAATACCCAGACAATGGTGTCATCTGTCTATGTGCTATATGTGGGCCTAGGCAACAGGAAAATACTGTGGGACATAGAGCTGTGGTGGGTGTAAGGCCTTTGTCAGACGCAGCATATGCAAGAGTCACATTTATTCTTGCAGGTTTTGTCAGGAATGTTTTGTTGACAATGCCAAAAGGAATCAATGTAGATACTATTGATTTAGGAAGTGCTTTAGAGCAGGAATGAAAAATGAAGTTGTGCAAAATTAATACAATAGAACAACCACCAGAAGAAGCACACGTGATGGCAGCAATATCCCCTCCATTAACACACTGGCACAAGCTGAAGTTCTGTGTTGCCAGATCTCAGTCTCAAGCCTTGGGGCAAGTACTGACATACACGTAAAAAAAAAAAAAAAATGAAAGTGTTGGTGATACCTGCAAATTTCTGAAACAGCAGCTCTTAGTCTTGGTGGAATAAGCTAAATATATTCCTGCCTTCTGTCAGTTACCATTAGATGATAAGGTGGCACTGTTGAGATCTCAGGCAGGGGAACACTTCCTTCTTGGAGCTACAAAGAGATCCATGATGTATAAAGATATTTTGATTTTGGGAAACAACTATATTATTCACTGTAACAGCTGTGAAGTTGAGATTAGCAGTGTAACCAGTTGGGTTTCAGATGAGCTGGTTAACCCATTTCAAGAAATCCAAAAGGCAATTGCATTTTTTGGCCCAGATGCAAAAGGGCTACACTTAAATGGGCTACACTGATCCAGTAAACATTAAGAGCATGGAATTTCAAGAGCAGATGGGTTTGGAGGACTACATCAATGATCCACAGTATGGCTCCTTGGGGGGAAGTTTGGAGAGTTGCTTCAGCTGCTGCCCACACTGTAGCACATCATTTGGCAAATGATTGAGCAAATACAGTTTTAAAAAAAATTTTGGGGGGATGATTTAAATTGGTCATCTACTTCAGGAAATGTTAGATGGAATTTCCAATGCCAGTAGTCATCTCCATCATCCAATACATCCACATTTGTCTCAAGATCATTAACTGGACAAACTGTACTTTTAGGTCCCATGTACACATTGCTTCATATAGAAAACATTTGAACTCCTGAAACCCACTCTGTTTCCCATCACAAGGCTCTAGACAAGAAGAGTACGGAATAGCTACAAATCAAGCTTCAGTTTTTTCACCAGGCTCTCTTCAAACAAAAGCAATTGTGAAAATGTGTTTCTTTCTGAAAAATCACCTCATAAATGTGAAAAGCTGTTTGTATTGAAACATCTCAGGATAGTACTTTTGGCAAACTCTGAGTCAAGGCTTCTTCATGGTACTGTTATAAGATGGTATCCTATTTTCTTGTTTATATGTTCATTCTGTTTGTTGTTGCTACTATGTGAAACTTTCACATGAAACCAATGTATATTTGAGTTCGAAGATGTTTACATAGTGTATTTTTTTCCAACTGCGCTTGCATTCTGCCTGCATCAGTTAAGTTTTATATATGCCTTTGATTTGTTTTCTTCCTATTGATTGAAATGCATAAGCAATTGCTTTATTGTGATGTGATGCAGAACAAAATGTACTTTTTAAACTCAGAATAGTGGATCAGAAATCTCAGTTTAATATAAAATGAATGAAGTTTTTAAAAAATAAATTACAAACTTGCAGATTATAAAAATAAATCAGTTGCTGTAGAATAAGGTATATGTTTTGAAGAATCTCTTATGGGCATTCTGTGGCAAAGAAGCATCTTTTTGGTCTACAGTTAAATATGCCTATCTTAAGTTTAGAAAATTATAAAAAGCCATTCCAAGAAAGACTGGATATTTTTTGAAATGTGACTGTCTTTGAAGATTTATGTTAAGCTAAGACATGTTAGTTTTATCACTTAAGACACAGGCAAAATAGTAACAAAGAAACTCCTAAAAGAGTGACTCAAATTAGACAGACATTTATTTATTTCTCCTGAAACAATCTAGAAAGTTTTCCATTGACTAGAAATCAGCATGTGTTCACAGCTGGGTCCCAGGACAGCCAGGAGAATCATTCATAGGTGCAATTTCTGTGTCAGCCAAAGCCATGTCACTCTAAGAAAGCTAATCCTGGGGACAAATTAGCTATCTTTCACCAATGTGCCTTATTTAGTCCTTACTACAACAGTGTAGAAAAGATATTATTATCTCTTTTTATAAATAAAAGAACCTTTAGCTTGAGGGTTTAAGGAACATAACCAAAGTTCATAAATGCAAAGAATAAGAGAGTCACACTCAAACCTAGGCCCAGCTGACTTTAATGATTATAAATTTTTGATGTGGAATGCAAAATGTAAACTTCTTACTCACAGTGTGGCTTTTAAATACGAGTAATTATTGGCTATTATCTATCATGTTACCTATAATATATGTTTACATGTAAGCAATAAGAGTAAAATTGTTGCAGTTTTAATAAGAAACCACTTTTGTTGCTTTAACAAGGCTTTCTTCTAAAAAAATGAAAGAAAATAAAAAATTCACTCAGTAGATTTGATGAAAACAAAAACAAATTCAAGTAAGTAACTTAGAAGACTTTGAAATCCAGCAGCCCAGGGATGTACCAATTGTCTAATTCCAGACTAAGGATTACACTTCACTGAAGACTTAAATTACTTGATATCATCTAAAGCTAGAGCTTATTTTAAAACAAATTAATCATGGGCTACCTCATGAGTCAGTGGTTCCTCTCTGGTTGATAACAGAGAAAACTGGCTGACAATTTTTAATATCAATGATATATTTTAGAAAGACTATTTCAAGCTGCAAAAGACTGAATTAAATAATCTTTCTCAGGATCTTTAAGCAGTACTAAGATTATGATGTCATAAATCCCACTTACCTTACAAGTAAAAAGGTTATAGTCATGTTAACTAACTTACTGGCTGCTGGGGTAAAATTAAACTCAATGTAGAAAAATGATTACTTAAAAGCTATCATTGGTTTAATAAAACCAATAGAATTCCTTCAAGACCTGGTAACCTTGTGAAACCATAAAAGATATTGTTTGATAGGGGTTAATTCTTAATTTTCTAAAATTTGCTGTGGTGTCTGCTTCATGAATGATAATTTTTTTTTATTTTTATACATACAAATATTGTTTTGTACGTTGTTACTGAGTATGGGAGGCTTTCTCTTAGATATAAAAAATGTCATCTTAGTTCATGCACACTGCTATAACAAAATACCATAACCTGGAAAGCTTATATACAATCAAAATTTATCTCTTATTGTTATCAAGGATAGAAGTCCAAGATCAAGGAATTGGAGGAATTGGCAAATTTGGTCTTCGATTCATACCTGCCATTTTCTAGCTTTGTCTTCACACATCAAAGAAACAAGGCAGCCCTGTTGGGGTCTTCTTTATGAAGACACTAATCCTCATACTTAATCACTTCCCAAAGGCCCCTAATCACCTTCCAAAGACCTCCTAATAGCATCATCCTGGGGAGTAGGTTTCAACATACGAAATTTTAAAAAAACCAACATTCAAAACATAGCAAATAACTTTAAAATACAAAACATAAAGGTCATTTTTAATGAGACTCCTAATTTACTCATATGTTTAGTAAATAGCTATGTTTTAGAAATTATGAGTAATGATTTGGCTTCCATAACTATAGTAGGAAATTTGTAATATAATATTTTTATATGGAACTGTCAAAAATGCTGGACAAAAAGAAACTAACGTTTTTGACATATTTTCAAAATATTAATAAGGAAAGTTATTGCTATTATATGACATATAACAGTTTTCAGGTAATAAAAATGAATAATGTATTGTAAAATGGCAATTCATTTTGTAAATATAAAATTATGTTTATAAATTTTTTGTTGAATATCAAGAATTAGATTGTTAAATAGAATCATAGAGAGATTAAAATATTTCTAAATTGTGATGCTATATTACTTCACTGAACTTTCTAAATAAAAACAAAAAATGAAAATTAATGATTATTTTCATAGTGAATATTTTTATCTACAAACATGGAATTAATGACTAGATGCTCTTTGATGTATTTTATGATTCTAAAATATTTTACATATATATTCTTCACCTACTTTGTTGTAGACATACCTACATTTTTGTGCTGTTTCATTGCTATACCATAATATACCATAGTAATGTTAATACAAGTTCTAAAATTACTATATTAATTTCAGATAGAGTAAACCACAGAACAATGAAAATTATGAGGGATGCAGAGGGGAATTACTAAATAATGAAGGCATCAAGTCAACTATCAGCAGTACAGCAAAATATTTTAAGGACATAATATTTTAACCTATATTTTCTTGGAGGCTATCTTTTCAATTTTAAACTATTATAGATTGTATTCTGGAACACTAACTTGGTATATGAAGACTGACAAAGAATCAGTATATTGATAATTTTATCTAATTTATTATCTATATCATATTTGTAATCAAATAATTAACATATAGTCTTAAATAATAGTGTGGGGAGCTAAGCTTACTGAACAGAATTTTAGTGTAATATTAATAAACAGAAGACATTATATAGAATCCTTGAAACTTAGGAAATTGTTCAGTGAATAGGTAAAATTTTTATAAAATCACTTGATTTTAATTGTTATAGATAGAGCCACATATATAGTAATTTTGAAACTGTGTATTGTATACCACTTAATTCAGTTGTACCTAAAAATATGTCAATATATATCTGTATTCATGTTAAAATTATTTTTGTGAAAATTTGGTGGGATAATAAAAATTACTTAGCATTGTGCCTGATGCTACAGAATAAAAAAAATTTTGAAATAAACATAAATGGCATTTTTTTTTCTTAAAATGCCAGTTGACATACAGTTATAATGTAACTGTATTCAGTACTATTTACGGAATCAGTATTAACTGGAGTTGGACCACTCTCTGAATTATGAATGGGTACAACCAGAGTCACTGAGAAACACACTTACTTGTTTCTACACTTCCTGTTATGTTTCTAGATGTTTTCAGATAGTTGATTAAATATTAAATAAGTAAAAAACTAAAAAAATAGTGACAGGAGTTATTACTACAGGTTGCCTTCAAACCAGGAAAGGCATATAAAGCTTAATATTCAAGTTGAAAACCACACTACAAATCCAGTTATATCACAAGAGTAAAAACACATTTTACTTAAAAAATATTGGAACATAACATGGTTAGGGAAATTTAGTAGCAGTTGTGCCCAAAGTTACCTCCTACAATTGCAATTAAATTGAGCTGTGGTAACATTTGTGATCCCAAACGAACATATAAACATTTTAGAATTTCCTACTATGTTTGTTGTGTATTTCACAATGTAAATTTTAGAAATGTGAGGGAAATCTAAGCTTCAAAACTAAGAAGTACACAATGATCTAGAAGAATGCAAACACACTGTTCCATCTAGAAGAATGCAAACACACACAGCTCCATCTAGAAGAATGCAAACACACTGCTCTCATATTGAGTTACTATCTTGGAAGTAACGTTTCCACAGAGTAAGTCTTCCATGAAAGGCTTGAATTTTTTCCTGAATACCTACTACAGAATAATGCATTAAAATCACAAAAGGATGCACACACTGAAGGTTCCCTTGCCCTTCACCACCAGAGGTACGGATAGTCCTGTGTAAGAGATTCAGATTATAATGAGATAATGAAAAATCCTGTAACATGTAGTTTTAATTGAACTCTTTGCTTTTATATAAATGAATTTGGAAAATTTCTCAGACTATTATTGCTTTTATAAGGTAACATCTGTTTGGAGGTTGTGGCTGAAACTGGAGTTAGAATAAAGTAGCTTAGTCTCATCACCGTTGCAAACGCTGAGGACAATGATGTTTTTCTAGAGTTGCCCAAGTATTTTCAATTTTTTCATACATTTTGTTAAGCCACCTGAAAAACTCTTTTGCCTGATATCTTACTCAATAGTTTATTAAAAGAGTAATCTCTCTTATTTGTATCTAAAAATAATGAAATATATTTTGTGACATATAATTAATTAATTCTTTTAAAACTTTTCAATGACATAAATTAAAGGTAACACTGGTCTTTGACCCTAAATTAGACTTGCTTTTTTTTTGTCTTGATTCTTGAATATTAGCAAGATCGAATATTAGCAATGATCGAATCATCTGGTAAAGTGTTTTCGTAGTTTGTATGATCCACATAAAATTTTATTTATGCATAAGTAAGAAACACATTTGTTTGGCATGTTTACATTTAGTATAACTATTGTAAAACAAAGCTTTAAAACCATGATGATATTTTCTGCTCAGTTTTGCATTTTTGGCTAAGTTTCATTACAAATATGGGATGATTCTCATTGTAAATATTGGTGAGCAGTGATTTAAAAAAAATTATCAAATTTAGCCCCATATAATTCCTAGATAAGAAAAACATTTTTACTGTGCCAAAAGTATTGGGATACTGTTTTTTGTTTTTTTTCCTAAAAATATTGGTCATAGATTCCTGAATGTTCTTCAGATCTAATTATTAAAGGAAGTATTTTCCTTCCTAAAATAGTTCAGAGACCTGAAAATGAAATGTCGGTTATCTTATATTACTAAGTGAGACACGAGAATTATGCTAGCTCCAGGCAGGGCAGAGAATAGGAGGTTTGCCTTGAGCATGCCTAATAATTTAGGTTTAGCTCCTGTGGCCAGTGGTTTACTCCCTCTTGACAGAAAATCTATGAGAAGCTTCCAGGAAGACAAACTCTTTGGATTAAGATCAAAATCTGGACTTTTCACTGAAGACCAGGTATATGATTAAATTAAAATGAAAGCTACATTATACCCATAGATATAAAAGATATTAAAGATATATGTATTGAAGACATATGGAGAGAGAAAGCTTTAGAATCATGGCACATAGTGATTAATTTATTTAAATAAATTACTCAGTATGTACCTCCAATACAATGATTTTATGAAATGTATTATTTTAATTTATAATGTTCAAATTTATTTCTAAATTCTTTAAAACTTAAGATGCTACTTTTATGGTACCCAGAAATAGATGTTACTGAAACTATTACTTAAAATTTTGAAAGAAAACATACATTTTCCAAAGTGAAACTTTTAGGAAAATATGTTAAATGAGAAATGTATTATGTTCAGTTATGCAAAGAAATGTTGCCAGCAATATATAGTTTTGCATTAGCCACCTATAGAAAAATACAATGCAGTTTGTATTAAAAATAAATGTTATTGTGTATATTTAATGTATACAACATGTTATAAGATACATATATATAGTAAAATAGTTACTATAGTGTTACAAATTAAATTATCCATCATCTGACATAGTTATGCATTTCCCACCCTTTGTCAAAAGCAACTATAATTTACTGATTTAGCAAAAATTCTGAATAGAACTCTCTATTATTAATTATAGTCCTCATTTTGTACATTAGATCTTTTGACTTGGTCACATAAGATATTCACTACTTTTTGTCCTTTTATCTCATTCTTGACACCTCACCTTATATGGCAGTCTTTCATGATCAACCTAAAACACACTCAAAAACACACAGCAAATATTGAGTAATGCTTCTCCTCTACGTGTACTCTTATGATATTCTCTGTCACCCCATCACTAGCTCTAATTGCTTCATTATTATTTCCTGCTTATTCATCTGAAACCTTCTCTAGGGTCTGAATGTAATGAGGCAAGGAGAGTTTTGACCCTGTTCATGATTATACATAATGTATGCAGCACTGGTGCTTAGCACATACCAGAACAAAATGTATTTTTAAAACTTTTAAGTTCAGGGGTATTTGTGTGGGTTCGTTACATAGGTAAATGTGCATCATGGTGGTTTATTGTGCAGAACAAAGTATTAATAATTTGACTGAAAAATAATAGCATTTCAAATTTGAAAGTAAATACTAAATACCTATTTCTACTAAGTACAGAATTGTGTTGTTTAATCTCACTCAGTTTTTGTATCACATTTTGGTAATCATAATAAATATGAGAATGTTTAACCTTACTAATTTATCCTCTTAAAATTACCCTATTTGGAAGAGTGATGTTCTAAGTAATGATATCATTGTATCAGCTAATAATGATTAATCAACATTTTGACATTATTCCCAGAAATTCTATTTTTAGTGTTAATTATTTCAGGAAATATGAAGATAATGTTCACATATTTACTGGAATAAAACATTTTGTAAATATTTCAAAGTCACAGCCAACAAAAGCAGGAAATAAAAATCAGAGTATCTTACCTATAACAGCCAAACAATTATACCTTATTATTTTCCAGTAAACAATGTAAAACTAAAAGAAAGAAAGTAAGCTCACTAAAAAAGATAAATACCTGTATTTTATAATAAAATTTTGAGCATTCTATTTTTGGGATAACATAATTTAAGTTGCATTATGGAATTCCATTTTCCAATGCATGCAATACCATCTTTACCTTAAATATGTCTAAATAGTTCAGATAGTTTGAAAGAACAGAGAAATAAATAAAATGAAGGAAAGGAAATATATTAAAAATTATAATAACATTTTGGAGAAATCCCAAAAACAAGCTCATATGTGACCAGTTGGGAAACTACTTATCCTATGTGTTTGTGAATAAGAATATTTTAGCCTTAAATCTATGCAGGCTGGGGAAAAAAGACTGAATCTATTGAACAACAACAACAAAAATCTATCGCATTGTTAAATTCAGTTATATTTTTATCTTAATAGGACTCCATTACTTATTACCAATGGCTTGAGTATTGGGCTTTATCAATATGCTTTCAGTTTTTCACTGCATTTTTTCTTCTACTATAATCTAAAAGTTACATTTCATTATTTAACTTCTCATTTTCTCATAAAGATTTTTGTTTTAAACTTTCTGGAATTTAAACCTAAACCTCCCTCCTTCAATTTATTATCTGTTAGTATATACTAAGCTTAGAGTTTTGCAACAGATTCATATATATTTGGTTTTTTACTCTATAAAATCCTTTCATTACTGAAGACACATTTCTTATTAATGATTTTGTATTATGTATTTTGCATTTATTAAACATAATTGTATGTGTTAACCTTTCAATTAATAAAGACAATTTTTAGCTGCCTGTGGTGGCACACACCTGTAATTCCAGCTACTCAGGAGGCTGAGACACGTTTGATCCCAGGAGGCAGAGGTTGCAGTGAGCCAAGATCACACAACTGCACTCCAGTCTTGATAACAGCATGAGAGTTTGTCAAAAACAAAACAAAACAAAACAAAAAGACAATTTTTAATATACTAATAAAGCCAAAAGTATATTTTATTGAGTCCGTTAGTGATTATTTCTATCACATAGCATAGTAATAGATCTGTATAGATAACAATAAAACAAACATACAATTTAGGATATAGTATTAAGTAAATACAATTGTGAAGGAAAAAGTAATGTGGGAAATCTAGAAACATTAGCTAAAAGGTTGAGTCTATTTTTGAGAAGCAGGGGTTTGGAGTCTTACTCTGTCACCCAGGCTGGAGTGCAGTGGCTGAATCTCATTGCCTCAGCCCCCTGCATAGCTGGAATTACAGTCACAGGCCACTACGCCTGGTTACTTTTTTTAATTTTTAGTAGAGATGGGGTTTCACCATGTTAGCCATGCTGATCTTGAACTGACCTCGGGTGATCTGCCGGCCTCGGCCTCCCAAAGTGCTGGGTTAACAGGTATGAGCCACTGCACTCAGCAGGGTTGAGTGTATTTTTGTTCAAATTGAATATTTTCTTAGCTCACTGAAATTACTGTTAAAGTTATTTGTTTAAATTTACTCATATATAATGCTTTGTATACATTTAAAATCCATCGTCTTTTTGTCACAGTCTATCTATCTACCTATCTATCTATCTACCTACCTACCTACCTACCTATATGATTTTAAAAGATAATTATGTATATAGGTAAAAGTTGACATATTTGGATTTGCATTGACTCAACTATGAACTAATTCAGTCACTTCAGTCACTATTAAATAAATGGAAATATGCAGTTTAGGTTACAGAAATATGGCAAATTTGAAAAAATTAAAGAAATTTCTCATGATAAAAAGAAATCCTAGAAAAAAATAGAACATTTTCAATGAATAATTTATACTGAAAAACAAAAATAATAATGAAACAATTGTGAGTTGAAATAAAGAAGGAACTCAAAGTCATAAGAGTTCATAGGCCCATTTACCTATATGATCAATTTTCAAACTAGATAAGACAGTCTTAAGCAAAAAGAAAAACAGTGAAGAAGTCACGCTAATTGACTTCAAACTACAAGGCTACAGTAACCAAAACAGCATGGTACTGGTACCAAAACAGGTTTATAGACCAATAGAACAGAGCAGAGGTCTCATATATAACACTACACATCTACAACCATCTGATCTTTGACAAATCTGACAAAAACAAGCAATGAGAAAAGGATTATCTATTTAATAAATGGTGCTGGGAAAACTAGCTAGCCATATACAGCAAACAGAAATAGGACCTCTTCCTTACACCTGATACAAAAACTAACTTCATTAATTTTTTTGGTTATGGTAGTCTTTTAGTATACTTGGAAGTCAGGTAGTGTGATGGCTCCAGCTTTGTTCTTTTTGCTTAAATTCTGTGAAGAAAGTCAATGGTAGCTTGACGGGGATAGTATTGAATCTATGAATTACTTTGAGCAGTATGGCCATTTTCAGGATATTGATTCTTCCTATCCATGGGCATGGAATGTTTTTCCATTTGTTTGTGTCCTCTGATTTTCTTGAGCAGTGGTTTGCAGTTCTCCTTGAAGAGGTCCTTCACATCCCTTGTAAGTTGTATTTCTAGGTATTTTATTCTCTTTGTAGTGATTGTGAATGGGAGTGCATGCAGGATTTGGCTCTCTGTTTGTCTATTATTGGTGTTTAGGAATGCTTGTAATTTTTACACATTGATTTTGTATCCTGAGACTTTGCTAAAGTTGTTTATCAGCTCAGAGATTTTGGGCTGAGACAATGGGGTTTTCTAATATACAATCATGTCATCGGCAAACAGAGAGAATTTGACTTCCTCTTTTCTTATTGGAATACACTTCATTTCTTCCTCTTGTCTGATGGCCCTGGCCAGAATTTCCAATACTATGTTGAACAGCAGTGGTGAGAGACAGCATCCTTGTCTTGGGCCAGTTTTCAGAGGGAATGCTTCCAGCTTTTGCCTATTCAGATGATATTGGCTGTGGGTTTGTTAAATAGCTCTTATTATTTTGAGATACATTCCTAGTTTATTGAAAGTTTTTAGCATGAAGGGTGTTGAATTTTATCGAAGGCCTTTTCTGCATCTATTGAGATAATCATGTGGTTTTTGTCATTGGATCTGCTTATGTGAAGGACTACGTTTACTGATTTGCTTATGTTGAACGAGCCTCGCATTCCAGGGATGTATACAACTTGATCCTGATGGATAAGCTTTTTGATGTGATGCTGGATTCAGTTTGCCAGTATTTTATTGAGGATTTTCACATCAATATTATTCAGGACATAGGAATGGGCAAATACTTCATTACTAAAGTACCAAAAGTAATGGCAACACAAGTCAAAACTGACAAATGGGATCTAATTAAACTAAAGAGCTTCTAATTAAACTAAAGAGCAAAAGAAACTATCATCAGAGTGAACAAGCAACCTCTAGAATATGAAAAAAATTTGCAATACATTCATATGGCAAAAAGCTAATATCTAGAATCCATAAGGAACTTAAACAAATTTACAAGGAAAAAACAAACAAACAAAAAACATCAAAAAGTGGGTGAAAAATATAAATAGATACTTATCAAAAGAATACACTATGTGGTCAACAAACATATGAAGAAAATCTTATCATCACTGGTCATTAGAGAAATGCAAATCAAAACCACAATGAGATACCATCTCACACCAGTTAGAATGGTTATCATTAAAAAGTCAGGAAACAACAGACGCTGGAGAGAATATGGAGAAATAGAAACACTTTTACACTGTTCGTGGGAGTGTAAATTAGTTCAACCATTGTGGAATACAGTGAGGCAACTACTGAAGCATTTAGAACCAGAAATGCCATTTGACCCAGCAATCCCATTACTGGGTATATGTCTGAAGGATTAGAAATCATTCTACTATAAAAACATATACATGTATGTTTTTTGCAGCACTATTCACAATAGCAAAGACTTGGAGCCAACCCAAATGCCAATAAATGATATACTTAATAAAGAAAATGTAGTACATATACACCATGGAATACTATGCAGCCATAAAAAAAGGATAAATTCATGTCCTTTGCAGGGACATGGATGAAGCTGGAAACTATCATTCTTAGCAAACTAACACAGGAACAGAAAAGCAAGCACTGCATATTCTCACTCATACGTGGATGTTGAACAATGAGAACACATGGACACAGGGAGAGACACATTACAGACCAGGCCCTGTCAGGGGGTGAAGAGCAAGGGGAGGTACAGCATTAGGACAAATACCTAGTGCATGCGGGACTTAAAACCTAGATGACAGGTTGATGGGTGCAGCAAACCATCATGGCACATATATGCATACCTGCGTAATAAACCTGCACATTCTGCACATATATCCCAAAACTTAAAGTGTATTCAAAAAATACTAAACATCACATCGATGTCACAATTTCTACATAGCAAATCAAAATCTATGTATTTACACAGTTCTTAGTGTAAAAACATGGTGAAAACAATTTGAGATTATTTCAGAAACACAAACATCATTCAGATTTAGAACAACTTTTAATATAGTTGTCAATTCAATACCTTAAGAAAATAAAAGTTTTAGTACATCTCAATCCACAAAGATCATTTTACAAAAGCACAGTTCTATTTATGATTATATCTCTGAATATATAATATATATAATATATTATATACATTATAATATATATAATATATACATTTTAATATATAATATAATATATTATATTATATTATATTATATATTATAATGTATATAATATATATTATAATACATAATATATATAATTATATATTATAATGTATATTATATATTATAATATATTATATATAACAAAGAATATTATAGTAAATCTACCTGAACTTTTATAATGTGGAACCATGAATCATAAATTCTTAAATTTTTTTTTGTATTGAAAGCAAATTGCCAAAAATATGCTCTATGACTATTTCAATTGAAATATAGTTTCTTACTCACAGTATATAAGAGAATAGTAATCAACTTTAAAATATGTGTTTACTGTGTTGAGAATAATAATAATAGCATTCATAAATTTATTATATTGTAAATTGACTATAAAACAAACATAGATCTAAGGATTAGAATGGCTAAGAGAATCCAGCAAGGTTTCTAGATACAATATGAATGAACAACATTTAATATGAGTTCTATACATGAATAAATAATCAAATACTTATATTTTATGTGATCCAATTTACAAGAGCACGTAAGACACAATGAATGGTAGGAGTAACTACAAAATATTCTATATTCATAAAAAGAAATTCAATATATTAAATATGGAAGCTTCATTCATATGTTTTCAGAATAACAATATAATCCTTCATAAGGACACTACAGGGTTCCTGGCAAAGTATTTTTTGAATCCACATGAATACTTTTTCCAAAAAGGTTAAGATAACTTTGCAAATTATAAACAATATATGTGTCATGCACAGACAGATAATAACATTCTGTAATTATGTAATAATCTGTATGTGTTTTATTGGTTTAGTGATACAGACTACACCAAAGACATGGATGACAGAGACAGGGGATAGACCCTTATTAATTTAGTACATAAGATATCAGTGGAGAAAGTTTAACTCTTAATAAACAGTTCTTAACAAATAGTTCCAGGTCAAATAGCAATCATAATGAGAATATACAGAGAAAGAACACATGTCAGATAGGTAAAATGCTAATATATTAAAATGTAAATATAAATAATAAAATTAATTAAACAGAAATAGAGGCTATGTACTGCTTCAATTGAAAATATATACACTGTAAACCATACACGAATATCAGGCAGTTAAAGGAAAACATCTTAATTTATTCTATATAGAAATATTATTTATTTTTTATATTTATATTTTATTTTATTTTATTTATTTTATTTTGTTGCCCAGATTGGAGTGCAGTGGCATGAGCTTGTCTCCCTGCAACCTCCACCTCCCAGGTTCAAGCGATTCTCCTGTCTCAGCCTCCCGAGCATCTGGGATTACAGGTGCCTGCCTTCACACTCTGCTAATTTTTGTATTTTTAGTAGAGGTGGGATTTCACCATGCTCGCCAGGCTGGTCTCGAACTCCTTACCTCAGGCAATCCACTCGCCTTGGCCTCCCAAAGTGCTGTAATTACAGGTATGAACTATCATGCCCGGCTCTATATAACAATATTACAATGAATGTTCGAGACTAAACTTAGACTGAGTCAATGTGTTTGACAAAATTCTAATCACAAAAGTACTAATTATGGTATGGACTGTAGCCCTTCAAGAAAACCTGCTGGGTATGGTGGCATGTGCCTCTAATCCCTGCTACTCGGGAAGTTGAGGCCTGAGAATCACTAGAATGTGGCAGATGGAGGCTGGGGTGAGCCAAGATCGCACCACTGCCCTCCAGTCTGTGCAACGGAGCAATACTGTGTCTCAACAAAAAAGAAAAAAAAAAAAGGAAAACCACACATGCATTCCATTTGAAATATAGACAGTAAATTGGAGGAGATGATTTTGAAAGTTGAATTCCAAGGTACTAATATAGTTATGAAATCACGCATAAAATCATAAAATCTCAAATAATTAGGGAAATGGAAATTTTAAAAGAATAAAGTTTAAGTTTTACATCCAAGAGACTGGAAAAAGTTAATGAATTGTGACATTAATTGTTGGTAATTACTGTTGAGAATGTCAACTGTTATATCTACTTAGAGAGCCATTTGTCAATTCCTAGAAAATTTGAAGATAGTTATCTTACATGATCTATTAATTTTACATCTGATAACCACAATTGAGAGACTCTCTCATGCATTTATGATATACGTAAAAGTGCTTTCTGTATTGGTAAAAGAAAAAGTGCTAGGAAAAATATGACCTTCGTATATGATGGCACACAGCAGCTATTAATATATTCATTGATTCATAATTTTTAAAATAGTGAAGTATAGCTACATGTATCCATATGTTTTATTTTGTAATAATATTGAACAATAAATGAACTTTATAAAAGGGCTATAAAATAAAATATAGTATAATGGAAATGTTATACATTTTACAACACAGTAAACACTAGTACACAGTGGGGACAGAATTTTTGTATATATAAAGAACAAATATTAATTAGAAAGAAAAACTTTCACTTTAGAATAATAGTTACTTGTATTGGAAAAAGAAAGTTGGATTGATAGATCTGTTCATAGCTATATCTGTTACAACTTATTCTTTGAAAATTACAGTACTGTTGCAAATATGGCAAATGTTAACACCAACTATAAATCAACTATATATACACATAATATGTACACATATAAAGAGAGAATACATTTATCTGTTACCTATCTTTTGAGCTTTCTACATATTCAGTACATTCTACAACTTGAAAAAAGTAGAATATGATGGCATACTTTCTTCTGATTGTTATATTTCTTGAATATAATCTTGTGTATTGTTCAACTAAAATAAAATAAAGAAATATAGTATACAGTCCAACCCATCAGTGAACTTATTCCACAAGATTAAATTTGATACTGAGAGCATAAATTCCTAGACACCAGAAAACTTAATGTGAAAAGTCCAAACATATTAATTTTAAAAGTTAATTTGAAACTCATCCCCCCAATCCCCAGTTCAAAGACATTCTCGGAAGCATTGAAATCACCTTAATGGCAATTTTCAAATAAGAGCTAAATGAATTATAGTATATCAAAATGATATAACACTATGCAGCTTCCTCACTGCATAGAGAAAAACCTTCTCACATACTACACTGTAATAATTTTCACAATATACTGAATTTTTTTTTAAAGGCAAGGTGCAAAATGATGTTTTGGATACATTATCACTTTAAGTAATTTTATATTAACTGGGAAATAAACTATAAAATAGGTATAAAACTTGGTTTATTTTATTAACATTTTATTGAAGCCTGACTACTTGAGTATGAGAAAATTATGAGATATGTTGAAGCATGCAACCATCTGCTATTGAAAATCTATCTTTGCTTCATAATTTCCTGGTGTCAATGTCTCTGGTGATGTACTAAATTATAGGAGATCTGAAGTATGGAGATTCAACAACTCTCTAATTAAAACTGCAGCATTTGTGCAACAGATGAAGACTATTTCAGAATAAATTAATATCAATAAAAACCAAGAAACTAGCCGGGGTGTTTTGTGGGAAGCTTCCAGAGCAGTCATGAGGGGTAGAATAATTTGTTTCATGGCAATAGCAGCACAAAAAGTATACATTGACTACCAGTGTCAATTAGAAGAAGTTAATGAGATGTAAAAAAGCAACAGAAAAAAACAGGTATCCTAGGACCCTCCAACTTCTGATTAAACAGAGAAACTAAATCCTTTGTGGTGAATAACACAGATAATGTGTTAAAGCTTAATGAACAAATGCACTATCAAAGGGAAATAAATGTGTACAAACTTATTTGCATATGATTAGAATGCAAACAGCAGGAAAAATGTATTTAATAAGGAAAGTCTTTTTACTTCTTAAATGCTGAATATCAATAAATATTTTGGAAATTTGGCATATAGTAAATCCATGCATGCTGAAAATTATTCACAAAGAAAGTTCATGTATGAATGCACATGGATTAAAAGATAATTTGTTTCATCTCAGAGTTTGTGAAATATATTGAAATCCTGAATTACATACTTTGTTTCAAAAACATTACTATGAATTGAATAAGTAGATTTAGAAAAATTTCTTGTAGTAAAGTGATACCTCGGAAACTAAACATGAATCTTGCCCTATACTTTAAAAACTTTAAAATTGATGATAGGCTGATAAATTTAATTTTATCAGTGCTTTGTTTCCTGAGTGACACTTCATGAATAAATATATTTAAATGAATTCATGAACTTAAATAAGCAATTAATACATTAGTTAATAGCAGAGTTTTAAAGATTGCCTGTGAAAACTGTCATAGAAAGCATTACAAAAAATGCTTACCATAGCTTCTTTTCATAATGTTACTGAAAACCTCATAGTGTTTATAAAAAAGTGGTGAAACACCATGGATGGAACTGAAGGACAGGGTGTTAAATGAAATAAGCCAGGCATGGGAAGCCAAACTTTACAAGTTCTAATTCATTTGTGGGAACTAAAAGTAAAAACAACTGAATTCATAGAGATGGTAAATAGAATGATGGTTACAAGAGGCTGAGAAGGGTAGTGGGGACAGAGGTTAGGGGAGTGGGGATTGTTAATGGATACAAAAATATATTAGACAAAATGAGTAGGATCTAGTATTTAATATCCCAACAGGGTAACTACAGTCAACAAAATTTATTGTATATTCAAATATAACTAAGTGGGGCAGGCATGGTGGCTCACGCCTGTAATCTCGGGAATTTTGGAGACTGAGGTAGGTGGATTGCTTGAGACCAGGAGTTGGAAACCAGCCTGGACAGCATAGTGAAACCCTGTCTCTACTAAAAATACAAAAAAAATAGCTGAGCATGCTGGCACAGACCTGTAATCCCAGCTACTTGGGAGGCTGAGGCAAAAGAATCACTTGAACCTGGGAGGCGGAGGTTGCAGTGAGCCGAGATTGCACCAATGCACTCCAGCCTGGGTGACAGAATGAGACTCTGTCTCAAAATAATAATAATAAGTATAATTGGAATGTTTGTAACACAAAGAAAGGCTAAATTCTTGAGGCGATACTACATTTACCCAGATGAGATTATTACACATTGTATGTCTATATCAAAATATCTCATGTACCCCATAAATATATACACATACTATGTACCCACCAAAATTATAAATTAAAAATTAAATTTAAAAAAGATCAGATATAATATGGAGGATGTAGTGCTCTCTCACATTCTTTAAAAGGTGAATTCCTTTAAAATAGCACTCAAGAAACTGTCGTTTGGTAACAGTAGGCTAAGGCACAGAGAGTTACCATGGCAGTGAAGAATTATGAAGCCAATAAACAGTAAAAATAGACAACTAATTGAAATATTCTAACATGTGAAATGAGAATATAGCCTTTATATTTAAACATTGCTCTCTCATTGTCAAGTTTCGAAGAACTATCTATTCTTCCAAAATTATTTAAGGTTTATTTAAAAATATACTTAATCTGTTTTTTAACAAGGTAATAATTTTAAAACATACTTATAAGATACATAAAAAATAAGCATTTTATGATGAAAAGCAAGTTGATTTTTAAAGGTGTAAATAAATTCAGGAAATTTTGTTTTTAACGGTAAGTCAAAAGTTTTTAGAATCTTAAACTCAAATAAGCAGATTTTCTTATTATGAATTACAGTAAATGTGTTTTTAGTAGAGATGGGGTTTCACCATATTGGCCAAGATGGTCTCAATCTCCTGATCTCGTGACCTGCCTGCCTGGGCCTCCCAAAGTGCTGGAATTATAAGCATGAGCCACCAAGCCTGAACAGTAAAACAATAATTTTATATTTACTAAGTACTAATGCATACAATTGAAAAACTGTGCTTTATTTAAATAAGCTTCAAGTACAATTAAGAGCTTAAGACAAATTCTTCCTCTTCATTTCCATAGATTCAATGTTTTAGATTGAGCCCATATTTTCTTACTTACACATGTATATCAAAAGACTTTAAGAGCTAGCATTTATCTAAACTGATAATATTGTATTTGAAAGATTTACATATCTTCTTTCTTATTAAACCATGAATTACTTGTGGGCTAAGCTTGGGATCACATTTTTTATGAGGACTGAATTTACGCAAACTACTTCACTCAGTACTTTATCTAGTTTACATTATTTGACACAGTGATAAACGACATTTTACCTCCATACAGCTGAGGTACGGGATTATCGGGGTAATAAACTTGTTCAAAGACTTAATGGTTTGACACTTCTATTTGACTCACAACATGTGACTCTAGAGATCACATTGCTTATCATTCAGCTGCATTATTTTATATATAAGGCAAAAAATATTTACATAGGAAATTAGAAGATAACTTAAAGTATTGAATCAAGTGATATGAAACCAAGAACGGTTATTCTATTTTGCCCAAAAATTATGAATAATTCTACTTCATCCAAAAGATAATACATTCTAGGTATTTTGTAGGCTCTATTATTTTTAGACTGAAGGAGTAAAGAAAATGTTAAAAGATGATGTAGAAATGTATACAGGTAGTAGGCAATACTTTTAAGATTTAGCAATATATGCATCATTTGATCCAAAGAAGTTTTACACTTAATTTATTCAGTTTATCAGGTGTGCAGCATATACTTTGTGAATCCCACCTGTTCCAAAAACATTGGATTTATCACTAGCTTTGTCTACCGACCCTACATGCTATTAATTACTCCAGAATAATCTGGTTTGTATACCTGTTAACAGTAATAGATATAGAATTCACAAGGTCCTAATCAAATAATTCTTGAATCATTTTTAAGAGTTAAGCCAGATTATCCATTTAACAATACTTAATCATTGCTTTCCAGTATTAGATCTTTATAGGTGGTGATGAAATAGTGGTGAAAAAAGAGTTAGGGTGATATCTGGCTGCCTGAAGCCTACATTTTAATAAAATTTAAAGAAACGAAATACATAAAAATAAAACTTTTAAGCCCAAAGAGATATCATAAGGTATTTTTTTTCTTTTTATAAATAATTTTAACTTTTATTTTAGATTCAGGGGGTGCATGTGTGAGGTTTTTTATCTAGTATGTTAGGCCGTTCTTGCATTGCTATCAAGAATTGCTTGAGACTAGGTAATTTATAAAGAAAAGAGTTTTAATTGCCTCCTGGTTCTGCAGGTAATACAAGCATGGCACCAGCATCTTCCTGGCTTCTGAGAAGGCCTCAGGGAGCTTTTAGTCATGTTGGAAATTTTAATTTTTTTATCTTTTATATAATGGTACACTTTTATTTAAACATTGAAAAAAGATAAAATAACATTCCAATATTTGCTCTTCCCCCAATATGCATTCATGAGTTAGGACTGATTTAAAATATTGTCATGATTGTCCTATATTCATTTCTTTGCTTTTCTATATTATTTTAAAGTCCAAGTTTCTTGCATGTAGGAGCTTTTAATTAAAACTAACGTATTATCTGACTTCCTTGCTAAAAAGCTCTTATAAGCACAACGAGGAACATTTTTGTCAATGCCATAAATTTACTTTCTCCAGACAGCACACAAATATTATTTTTTTGTGTGTGTGTTTGCACTGAATTCCTTATTTTACAAAGATGTTTGCTGTATTCAAGTAAGTTAAACTTTTTTTTGACTTTTTACTAACAGCCATTCTGACAGGTAGGATGATATCTCACTGTGTTTCTAATTTGCATTTCTCTAATGATAGCGATTTGAATATTATTTCATATGCTTTGGCATATGTTTGTCTTTGAACATTTAAGTAAAAATTATGTATATTATATACATGTCACTTTGAAATATCTATATACAGTGAAATGGCTAAATTGACCTAAATAACATACACATAATCTCACATACTATTATTTGTGGCAAGAACACTTATCTATCCTTTTAGAGATTTTCAAGTATATAAGCCATTGTTATTAAATATAGTCACTAAATTTATTCTGTATCTTAACCACAGTCTGTACATTACTGGCTCTTACTTACATTATACAATGTGATATTAATGCTTAGTCACAATTCTACCCATACACACAAACATTCTTACTCTAACACACACACACATTCTAACACACATACAGAGTTAAAAACTTTGCAGCAAATATAATTTGTATGTTAAGGGAATCATAAATAGACTGATCATATAATTTATTCTCTAATTGGAGACACTTGAAAGAATAAAAGACCATGACAGAAGCAATAATTTCAAGACCACAGGGCTAAACCAGGATTATTGCTAAGGGAAGGGTCAAAACAAAAGAAATGTCTTTGCTATAGGGTTCTTTTGGTTTCTATTTAAATCTTAGTATCGTCACTCTAAACCTTGCAGGTTTAGTTCTGTGTCAATACAGTACTGAAGTTGCAACTTAAAATGTAGTGTCTTTCACTCAAATATTTCTCTCCCTTTTTTTGGTTTAGCAAATATATGAAAAAAGCAACAACAAATCAATAATATCTTATCATTTAAACTCATTTAAATAGAAAATATAAAGAAGACAGAAAATGGTAAAGAGTTTCTCCAGCATTTAAAAAAAGAAGTCTACTTTTAACAAATTTTGTGTCTGTGTTCTCATTTGTTCTCTACGTTCATAGAATATGCTCTCTACATTCATAGAATAATTTCCTATTCATGTGAAATGCATTTAAATTTAGGTGTTTCATTTGGTTTTATTTTATTCAGCATCTTACTTTCTTCCTTTTAAGGTACATTTTTGTCAATTTTTCCTATTCTAAAATAAATAAAATTTTGTGTTAGTATAGTTTCCTTTTGTAAAGATTGTATATCATACTACTATTGCCAATACTGATACCATCTTCTAAATTAGCTTCACCTCCAAACTGAATGAAATCACTGTTCATAACAATTCTAGAGAATAATATGGCAGCTGAAATCAGAATACCAAACTTTATAAGAATGCTATTTAATTAAATACACTTTCTGTTTAAATAAATTTAACCTATATTTTCAGAATATTTCATTTTTCAGTACACATTAAAGTGTATTTATAACAGATTTTTTTGTGCTCAATGAAATTCAATAAGCTAAAATTGTTGGCATATGTAGAGAAATAGACTCCATGATTCATAAAAATCACTCACAAACATTTTATAATTTTGAATACAATTTACAATCTTAGTCTATATAATTATGAACAAATTCAAGGGAACCGTTCTAGTCTTTTTTTCATCTTGCAGTACTGAAACTCTCTCTATATTCAACAACAACTCCCCTTTAAAAATTCTCCCAGCTCCTAGCCTGTTTATAAGAATCTGATGATTTTAGATACCATGTAGAAGTATAACATGCAGTATTTGTCTTTTTTGTTACTGACTTACTTCAAATAACATAATATCCTCAAGTTTAATCCATGTTGTAGCATATAATTGGAATCAGTTCTTTTGTAAAGCTAAATAATATTGCATAGTATGTGTATACCACATTTTCTTTATCCATTCATTTGTTAATGGGCATTTTGGCTGTCTATCACTTGGCTATCATGAATAATGCTTCAATGAACATGGGGTTGCAAACATTTCTTTGAGATTCTTTTTCAGCTCTTTTGGTTATATACTCAAAAGTGGGATTGCAAAATTATGTGGTAATTCTATTTTTAAATTTTTGCTGAATGTTTGTACTATTTTCCATAGTGGCCATTTTATGTTCACACCAAAAGTGCCCATATATTCTAAATTCTCCATATCCTTGCCAACAGTTGTAAGTTTTTGTTTTATAAATAGTGCCCATCATAAGGAGCATGAAGTAATATTTGTGGTTTGGTTTGTATTTCTATAGTGATTAGTTACTTTGGCCATTTGTATACCTTCTTTAAAGGGAATGTCTTTTCAAGTTCTCCTTTTTTTCATTTGAATTTTAGAATTCTTGAGTTATAGAATATATGACTTGTTAACTAGGTATCAGCTTTATCAGATATAGTTTGCAAGCATTTTTTCCCATTCTGTAAGTTGCTTTTTTACTGTGTTGTTTTATTGACTGTAAAAAATCATTTTTAGCTTGATTCCATTTAATTCCATTTGTCTACGTTTGGTTTTGTTGTCTGTGCTTTTGTTATCATATGCAGGAAATCATTTCCAAATCCAAGGTCATGAGGCTTTTACCTTATGTTTTTTCTAAGAATTTTATAAAACTGGGTCATATGTTTACTTCTTTAAACTATTTTGTGCTAATTTGTATGTATAATCTAAGGCAAAGGTCGAACTTCACTATTTCATATGTAGATATACAGTTCTTCCAACATCATTGGTTGAAGAGAGATTATCATTTCCCTAATATATAATATTGGCATTTTTGTTGAAGATCATTTGACCATATACACAAAAGTTTATTTTGGGGCTCTCTGTTCTGTATGGTATTTGTCTATATGCCTGTCTTTATGTCAGTATCAAACTATTTGGTAACTGTGGCTTTGTAATATCTTTTGAAGTCACAAAGTATAAGGCCTTTGATTTTGTTTTCTCCTCAAGATATTTTTTTTCTTGACTTTTTCTAGCTGTTTGGAATCCTTTGTGGTTTCATACAAATTTTAGGATTTTTTAAAAATTTGATAATAAATGCATTGGGGTATTGATAGAAATTGTATTGCATCTCTGCTTTATTTTGGAGATGGACATTTGACAATATTAAATCTACCAACCTCTAAATGCAAGATTTCTTTCCATTTATTTGTGTCATCTAGTCCACCATCTCCAGTCCCCTTCCATTGCCTGATTTCAGTATCAAAGTAAGACTAGCCTCAAAGAATGAATTTAAAGCATTCTCTCTTATTTATTCATTTATTTTTTGGTGGATGTGATGATTAATATTAAGTATCAAATTTATTGGATTAAAGAATGCAAAAAATTGTTTCTGGGTGTATCTACCAGAAGAGATTAACATTTGAGTCAGTGGACTGGAAGAGGAAGATCCACTCTCAGGAATACCCACCCACAGTGTGGTTGGGCACCATCCAATTTGCCAGGGCAGCTAGGAAAAGCAGACAAAAAAGGGTAGAAGAAGCTGACTTGCTGAGTCATCCCACTTTCATCTTTCTGCCATACTGATGATCCCCGCCCTCAAACACCAGACTTCAAGCTCTTTAGCTTTTGGACGGTTGCACTTACATCAGTGGTTTGGCAGGGGCTCTCAAGCCTTCCACCGCAGACTGAAGGCTACACTGTTGACTTTCCTTACTTTTGAGGTTTTGAGTCTGGGACTGAGACACTGCTGGCTTTCCTGCTCCTCAACTTGCAGTCAGTCCATCATGGGACTTCGCCTTGTGATCGTGAGTCAATTCTCCTTAATAAACTCCCTTTTACATATACACAGATCCTATTAGTTCTGTACCTGTAGAGAACCCTGACTAATACAATGGACTTGAAATATTGGTGTTAATTCTTCTTCAAATGTTTGGTAGACTTCTCCAGTGGAGCTCCCTTGTCTTTGGCTCTTATTTGATGAGAGGTATTTTATTACTGATTTAATCTCATTATTAACTCGGTTTATTCAATTTTTTTCATTACTGAGCATTGATATGTTGTATGTTTTTATAAATTTACTCATTTCTTCTAGGTTATCAAATTTAGCATATAATTGTTCCTAGCAGTCTTTTATAATCCTTTTTCTTTCTGTGAGAGCTGGTATAATGTCTCCTCTTTCACATATGGTTTTTGTTGTTTAATTTTTTTTCTCCTTTTTTTTCCTTATTTAGATAAGGGTATGTTAATTTTGTTCATCTTCTGAAAAGCAAATTTATATTTCTGTTAATTTTTTAAACTTGATTTTCTTTGTTTGCTTCATTATTTCCTAATTTGTATCACCCTCTTACTTCTGCTTACTTTGTTTAGTCTATTCCTATTTTTTCTAGTTCCTTAAATTATAAACATAGGTTTTTGACGTTAGTTCTTTCCACTTATTATTTTTTTCAACTTTTATTTTAAGTTCAAGGGACACATGTGCAGGTTTGTTACCTGGGTAAATTGCCCGTTGCTGAGATCCAGTGTACAATTGATCACATCACCTAGGTGATGAGCATAGAACCCAATAGGTAGCTTTTTAACCTTCACCTCACCTTCCTTCTCTCCCTCTCTAAAAGTTCCCGATGTCTATTATCCCTATCTTTATGTTCATGTGTACTCAATGTTTAGCTTCTAATTATGACGGATAACATGTGGTATTTGTTTCCTGTTACTACATTAATTCGCTTTGGATAGTGACTTCAACCTACATCTATGTTGCTGCGAGGAACATAATTTCATTCTTTTTAATAGCTGTGTAGTATTCCGTGGTGTATATATGCTATATTATCTTCATCTAGTCCACCATTGATGGACACCTAGGTTGATTTCATGTTTTTGCTGTTGTAAACAGTTCTGCAATAAATATTTGAGTTCATTTGTCTTTTCAGTAGAACAATTTCTTTCTCTTTGGGTATATATATAT
>NW_022436949.1:3446092-3562659 GCF_009761245.1 Sapajus apella | reverse complement strand
TGTGTGCGTATATATATATATATACATCTCCAGTAATGGGATTGCTGAGTCAAATAGTAGTTCTGTTTTGACTTCTTTGAGAAATCTCCAAACTGCTTTCCACAGTAGCTGAACTAAATTGTATTCCCACCAACAATGTATACACATTTCCTTTTCTTTGCAACCTCGCCAACATTTGTTGTTTTTTAGACATTTTAGATTAATCATTCTGACTGGTGTGAGATGGTATCTCAAACAGTTCTAAAATTCATATGAAAACCCACAAAAAAGTGAAATAACCAAAGCAATCTAAAGCAAAAAGAACAAAGCCTGAGGTATTACGCTACTTTAATTCAAATCATACTGCAAGGTTACAGTAACAAGAACAGCATAGTACTGGGTACAAAAATGAATACATAGAGTAATGGAACAGGATAGAGTATCTGGAATATAAACCATACACTTACAATCATCTGATCTTTGCCGAAATTGACAATAATTGATGGAAAAAAGACTCCATATTGAATAAATGGTGCTGGAATAACTAGCTAGCTTTATGCAGAAGAATGAAACTGAACCCTTATTTGTCATCATGTGCAAAAATTAATGCACGATGGATTAAAGACTTAAATGTAAGGCCTAAAACTATAAAAAATTCTGGAAGAAAACCTAGGAAATAGCACTCCAGACGTGGGTCCTGGGAAATGACTTACGACTAAGTCCCCAAAAGCAACTGTGACAAAAACAAAATTAACCAGTATGACCTAATGCAAGTGGGACCTTGCATTTGAATGGAGAGCTTAGTCCTTTTTTAAAAAAAGTAACTAAGGGAAAACGCACTATTGCAATTTCTTAATTGTTTTCTCTAGATCTTGTGGTTATTTTGTCTACCTTTTCCTCTTTTGCTGCTTTATTTTGTGTTTCATTAATTTTTTGGAGTGATATATTTTGAGATCTTTCCCGTTTTCTCTCAGGCATTTCTATAGGTATTTTCCTTTTGATTACCAAGAAGATTGAATAAATCATCTTATAATTATAAATATTTATTTTAAACTGATAATATATGACTTACATATAAAAACAAAACTGCTTTTCATCTCTCCTCTATTTTATTTTATTGAAGGTACAAATTATATCTTTTTAATATTTGTATTATTAATATACATTTATAGTTAATTATTCTTATGCTTTTATCTTTTAAATTTTATATTTGAATTACAAGTGTTTTATGCATTATTATTGTAGGAGTATAGAATACTGTATTTTTATGCATATTTACTTTTGCCAGAGACCTGTGTATTATATTGTATGCCTTCATGTTACAGTTGTTTGATGCTACAACATGAAGCACTCTTTTCAGCTATTTATAAGGCACATCTAGTGGGAATGAACTCCCTCAACTTTTGGAATTTATTTATTTCTCTTTTATTTTTGAAAGGTTTACAGGATAAAGTGTTCGTATTTTAAAGAATTTTATGTTCTTTTAGTACTTTAAGGATATTACCACATATTCCACTTATGGAAGCTCCTTTGCACCTGACAAGTCACTTTTCTATTACTGCTGACAAAATTCTTTGTTTGGTTATAATATCTTTTTGACAGTTTGATTATAATAGGTCTTCATGTGAGCATCTTTGATTTCACTTTAGTCACAATCCTTTGAGGTTCTTGCATTCAGATACCCATTTTGTTTCTCAGATTTGGAAAGTTTTTGGCCATTACTTCTTCATATAAGCTCTTTGCCTCATTCTCTACCTTTTTTCTTTTTCCCTGAGGCTCTTGCTGGTGTCCCAAAAAATCCTTAGTCTTCCTTCACTTTCCATTGTTCATTTTTCATTTTGTTCTTCTGAGCTGATCATTTCAAATGATCTGACTTTGAGCTTACTAATTCTTTATTTTGCTTGGAAGCGTGCTGTTGATTACTTTCAGTGAATTTGTCAACTTAGTTATTGTATCCTTGGGTGCCAGAATTTCTGTTTGATTCTATTTTTAATATAGCTTCTATCTCCTAGTTGAGGCTCTCATTTTGTTCTTTCATTGTTTTCCTGGTTTGATTTAGTTGTCTATCTGTATTCTTTTGTAGTACATTGAGCTTATTTGAGTTGATTATTTTGAAGTCGTTGTCAAATAATTCATAGATCTATGCTTCTTTGAGATGGGCCTTTAGAGGTTTGTTCCTTTGATTGGACCATGTTGTTTTTGTTTTGTTTTGTTTTGTTTCTCCAGTCGTTTTTTCGTGTATGATTTGTATATTTGAAACAAACCAATAAACAAAAGCAACCTCTTATAGTCTTTGTAGATGGATTTTGTACAGGAGGGAGACTTTCTTCAGTCAGACTGCCTAGAGATTCTGTTTGCCTGGCAAACCTTGTATAAAGATACCTCTTCCCTGGGCTTCTGTGTATAATTTACCAATTGGAGAGGTTTTGTAGTTTCTTTTCAGGAACTTGTATTCTCTTACTTTCTTTACTATCTATAAAACTACAGGTTTTCTAGTACTGCAATAAGTCACTGAGCTTTCTTTTGCTTTCTGTGACCCAAAGGCATCCCAGATAATTCATTTGTGAGTTAAAGTATTTATACATAAAGATGATTAGCTCCATTTTAGCTCATGTTGAATTTGATATGATTGTGGTTCATTTATGTGTAGGTATGTATTTTACATTTTAGATATATAACAAGGAGATGGATCTTGTCTGAAGATAAAAATTGCTCTGAATCAGAAGAATTTCTTCATTTTATTATTTGATAATTCTTCAGTCTCTAATTGTTTCCATTCTTTTATTGGAATGGAATAATGGAATTATTTTATTTTATCCATGAATAATAGATCTCTTGGATGTGTCTTATTGCTGCTATTTTAAAAATAACATATTCAATATTTTTATCCTTTTTCTACATTTTTAATTTCTTCAAATTATAACAACTTTTATATTTAAATCTGGATTTTTCTTTTATTTTTATTAAATCGTGTTTCATATTCTGATTTTTTATTTTTAATAGAAAAGTACTCTGGTTCATGGATACAAAATGACATATATGGAATGTGTGTGTATGTGTTTGAGCCATTTGCTCTTGTGAGTCTTAGACATTAGGACATGGACTGGAATTACACTATTGGCTTTCCTGGGTCTGCAGTTTTCCCACTGCATATTGTGGAACTGCTCAGTTTATATGATCACATGAGTCAATTCCCTCTTATATAACATGCTGAAGAGGATGTAGTTTGAGAAATTAAGAAGGATACAACATTAGCTTGAAAAGAACCCCTATCAGAGAAACACAAATTCTGCTACTATTGTACGGTGAAGCTTGAGTAGAAAAATAGTGTGACAAAAGTTCACAAAAATGTTTATTTAAATAAATGCCGCAATAAACGAGCAGTTTACAAATGGAAAACCCATTTTAAGAAGTAACAAGATTATTTTTAACATGAAGCCCACAGTGACAGACAATCCACATCAATTTGTGAGAAAAAATTAAAATAGTTCCTGCCTTTTAGTCTGTTCTGGCATTGCTCTGAAGAAATATCTGAGGCTGGGTAATTTATAAATAAAATAGGTTTATTTTGGTTTACAGATCTGTAGAGTGTATAGAAAGCATAGAACTGGCATCTGCTTCTGGTGAGAGCCTCAGGAAACTTGCACTCATGGTAGAAGATGAAGGGAGAAGTGACATATCACATGGTGATAGAAATAGAAACAGAGAAGGAGATGTCAGCTTCCTTTTTAAACAACCAGATGTCACATACCTTTGTTACCATGGGGAGGGCACTTCCTGAAGAACCTGCCCCAAGGATCCAAATACCTCTCATCGGCCCCAATATAATTTGTTTTCTACAAATCTCATGTTGAAATAAAATCTCCAATCTCATAATTGGTGATTATATTTCAACATGAGATTTGTAAAGGACAAACACCCAAATCATATCACTGCCCTCATGGAAGAGAACTAATTATAAACAGCCCAAACAGTGGCTAACATCATAGACATCTCATCTAATTCCACTTACACAATTGATTAAAAAATTAAAGTTGAGCAAAATTTCCATTTGATGAGTGTCAAAACCATTATACCTAGATCTGCTGCAGAAAAAGGCAAAATTGTCCATGGACATTTAAAAAAGTGGGATCAAGATCCTACAACATTCCTCTGAAGACTTGTAACAGAAGGTGAAATAAAGCTCAATGATGCAATCCTGAAAATGAAACATAATCAAAGCAATGGCTATCATGAGGTGGAAGTGGCCCAGTACAAACAAAAGTAGACTGGAAAGAACACAGGTCTTGGCAATAGATTTTGGGATACTCAAGATATTTTTCTTGTTAATGTTCTGGAGAGCCAAAGACTGATAATATCTGCTTAATATGAGTGTTTTGAAAATGTTAGCCAAAGCTTTAGCTTTCTTCACCATGACAATGACCCTTCTCATTCCTTTCAGCAAATTAAAGAAATATTGCCAGAGTTTTGATGGGAACTCATTAGGCATCCACCTTGGATTCCTGATTTGGCTCCATCTGACTTCTCATTTTCTAACATTAAAAAATTATTAAAGAGCACCCATTTTTCTTCAGTTAATAATATAAAAAAGACTGTATTGATGTTGCTAAATTCTCTGAATCTTCCATTTTTTAGGAATAAACTAAATGGCTATTATTGTCACTTATAAAATTGTCTTGAACTTGATTAAACTTAGGTTGTGAAATAGTTTATACTTTTCATTTTCATCTTTTAATCATATTTTATGAACCTTTTGAAGTTCCTTTATGTGAGTATGTGTATAATATTCACGTATATATACAAGTGTGTGTGTGTGTGTGTGTGTGTGTGTATGTGTGCACATGCACCATTAAATCTGTTTATCTGGAAAACCCTGAGTAACACATCTGGCTTAGCAATTATTCCTCTCACAGATTATGCCTTAGGTATTTCATCTAAGAAGTGTTTGCAACACCCAAGGTCATCTAGATTTTTTCTGTGTTTATTCCAGGATTTTTATAGTATTAGAGTTTACATGCTGGTTTATGATTCATTTTGAGATAGTTTTGCAAAGCCTGTAAAATTAGCATATATATATATATACTTTTTTTTGCATAGAAATCTCCAGTTGTTTTAACACCATTTGTTAAAATGTATTACCTTTGCTTCTTTATCAAAGATCAGTTGGCTTAATTAATGTGTATCTATTTCTGGAATCTTCATTCTGAACAGTGATCCATTTGGCTATTCTTTTGTCAAAACACATTGTCTTTATTACTGTAGCTTTATAGTGATTCTTAAAGTTGGATAGTATCAGCCCTTTATATTTGTTCATTTTTTCAAATGTGTGGATGATTCTGAGTCTTTTGCCTCCGTATGTAAACTTGAAAATGAGTTTGTCAATATTCATGAAATAACTTGCTGGGATTTTGATTGGTATTGTGTTGAATCTATGAATTAACTTGGCAAGAAAAGAAATCTCACCAACATTGAGCTTTCTTACTCAAAAACATGGAATATGTCTTAACGTATTTAATTCTGTAATTTTTTTATCAGAATTTTATTATTTTATTCAAATGTATCTTCTGCATATACTTTAAGATTTGTATGTAACTATTTTATTTGGAGAGGTACTAATATAAATGGTATGATGTTTTTAATTTCAAGTTTCAATTGTTATTTGCTGGTATATATGGAAGTGATTGATTTTTATATATTAATTTAGTATTCTGCAAACTTGCTAAAACCATATATTGGTTAAGGAGGTTTTTTTTCCCTTGATTCTTTTGAATTTTCTGCATAGACAATCATGCTATCTGTAAAAAAGACAGTTCTATTTCTTCTTGATCCACATAATTTTATTTCCTTTTCTTTTCTTATTGTGTTAAATACAACTTTCTGCATAATGATGAAAAAAGTGGCGAATGATTGCAGTACTTTTGATGTCTCTTTTGCTCTATTTTATGATTATACTCCAGATTCATCTTCTAAATATTCTGTTTCAGTTTATGTATGAGTCATCTCTGCTAGGACCCCGGATCTCTTTTAGTAGGAAGTGGTATTTAGACACCACAATCTCAACATTGCTATTGGGTTACTAGGCATTTTCAGTACATAGTAAATAGTTCATCATTTAAAAAAAAATACACTGTGATTTTATTCTAATATTTTATGTAAACGTAGAATTATGTGGATTCAATGAACACATCTTAAATGACACTTTTATTTTTTAATAAAGCACTAATACAGTAGAACACACAAAGCAAATGCATAGGTAAATTGGAAAACAACTTTATCCTAATAAAGAAATGTAGCTCTTTTATGAAGTAGAACAAAATATGTAAGAGAGTAGATTTTGAAGAGTAGATAATAAGTTTCTTGAGTTAGAGTTGTCAATGAGATATACACTTTGTGCTCTCTCTTAGCAGCAAAATTATGTAGTAATCAGAACAAAGATGCTATAAACAGAGACATAAATGGGCTGAAAATATCCCTGGAGCTTTGCAAAGTAAGAGAAAAGAGGGTAAAAGGCGAATTTCTGTGGGTTTGGACTATTTTATGATTTAAAAAATATAAACAAATAAAAGAGAATGAGCCATAAAGATTAAATCTGTCAAAAAGAGTGGTATAAATCAGGAGCTTATAGTGTCATGAAAATATCAAAATATACAAAATGTAACAAGTCACACATTTTCTATATGTAATTATTAATCTAATTATCAGTACTAGTCCTCCTAAAATTAAAGCTACTTTTGCTTTTCTCACTTATAAGAAACAAATTTACCTGCAGTCTGCCAAATGCTAAAATAAAATATTGGTGAAATTTTCTCAGTTTCACAGATAGTATTTGCTGAATTTAGTTACTTTCAGTCAGTGAAAATAGATGGTAAAATTCTTTATTATTATCTTGTACATTTCATGCATTCTTTATTCTTTCAATTAAAAACAAGAAAGCACTTGAATTACATTAAAAACAAAGCAAAATAAATGGATAAAAATAAAAATGTCTAATTTAGTTAATAAATATTGTCATAAAATATTAATTTTAATGGTATGTTTAGATAAGAATATCATACTATAGCATCTTCAAATATATATAATATTTGAAAAAAGCTTTCTGTAAATCTGACATTGATAAGTTGACTTAATTTTTGACTAATATAAAATATTTCCCCAGTCATTATTTAAAAATTAGGTCATGGCTTTGCAAATTATTCTGATGACAGTTGTTTTCTTTTCTTTGTGCTAAATGTAGCAGTTACCGAAACATTTTTTCCTCTGTAGATGTTTTTAAAGTGTTTGTTAAACAAATACAGTACCAATGTGTCCCCTCCCTTCCCTCAACAGATGGGCATCAGCAGATGGTGCGATGATTGTTCATATTTTTTCCAGAATGGAATCAAGAAAAAAAAAATCCACATGTGTACATTTGTTGGCACTAAACCCAACTTTAACCCATAAAGAATATTTAAGAGTTTCTTTGAATCTAACTCCTCTTTTATTACCCTAAGAAACATATTTATTTATAGTTTCCTCTTGATCAGTTCAGCTAGTTTCCTTGTTCTTTTTATTCTTGCAATCTATGACTTCTCTTTGAAAATTTTAAATATTTCCATTTATAAAACTTGACATAGTTTAACAGAAAAAAAATAACAACAGAAATAACCCCAGTACTTTGGAATATACGATGAAACTTTCAATTTTCTATTTCTTTATTTTTAACTTTTTTTCTTTATTTTTCATTTTACTTTAAGTTTGGGGATACATGCGCAGAAGGTGCAGGTGTGTTACATAGGCATATATGTGCCATGGTGGTTTACCATCAACCTCTCATCTAGGTTTTAAGTCCATATATATTAGGTATCTGTGCTAATGCTCTCCCTTCCCTTGTCCCCCACCCCCACCAGGCCCCAGTGTGTGATGTTCCCTTCCCTATAGGAATGTATTCTCATTCAAACTTCCACATATTAGTGAGAACATGCAGTGTTTAGTTTTCTGTTCCTGTGTAAGTTTGCTGAAAATGATGGCTTCCAGCTTCATCCATGTCCCTGGAAAGGACAGGAACTCATTCTTTTTTACAGCTGCATAGTATTCCATGTGTATATGTGCCACATTTTCTTTATCCAGTATATCATTGATGGACATTTGGGTTGGTTCCAAGTCTTTGCTAGTGTAAGTAATGCTGTAATAAACAGATGTGTGTATGTGTCTTTATGATTTACAATGATTTATAATCTTTTGGGTATATACCCAGCAATAGGACTGCTGGGTCAAATGGTATTTCTGGTTCTAGATCCTTGAGGAATCACTACACTGTCCTCCACAATAACTGAGCTAATTTTCACTCCCACTAATGGTGTAAAAGCATTTATATTTCTCCATATCCTCACCGGCATCTGTTGTTTCCTGACTTTTTAATAATTGCCATTCTAACTGGAGTGACATGATATCTCATTGTGGTTTTGATGTGTATTTCTCTAATGAGTAATCATGATCAGCTTTCTCTCATGTTTGTTGGCCGAATCATGTATTCTTTTGAGGAGAGTCTATTCCATCCTTTGCCCAGATTTTGATGGGTTTTTTTTCTTTTCTTATAAATTTGTTATGTTCCTTTTAGATTCTGAGTATTAGACCTTTGTCAGATGGGTAGCTTGCAAAAATATTTTCCCATTCTGTAGATTGCCTGTTCACTCTGGTGACAGTTTCTTTTGCTGCACAGAAGCTCATTAGTTTAATTAGATCTCATTTGTTAATTTTGGCTTTTGTTGCAATTGCTTTTCGTGTTTTAGCCATGAAGTCTTTGCCCATACCTATGTCCTGAATTTTATTGCCTGTGTTTCCTTTAGGGTTTTTATGGTTTTAGGTTTTACATTTAAGTCTTTAATCCAATTTAAGTCTTGAGTTAATTTTTGCATAAAGTATATGGAAGGGGTCCAGCTTCTGTTTCCTGCTTACGGCTAGCTAGTTTTTCCAGCACATTAAACAGGGATTTCTTTTCCTCATTGCTTGTGTTTGTCAGGTTTGTCAAAGATCAGATGGCTGTAGATTTGTGGTGTTATTTCAAAGGCCTCCATTCTCTTCCATTGCTCTATATATCTGTTTTGGAACCAGTACCATGCTGTTTTGGTTACTGTAGGCTTGTAATATAATTTGAAGTCAGGTAGTATGATACCTCCAGCTTTGTTCTTTTTGCTTAGGACTGTCTTGGCTATATGACTCTATTTTTGGTTCCATATGAAATTTATAGTAGTTTTTTCTAATTCTGCAAAGAAAGTAACTGGTAGTTTGATGGGAATAACATTGAGTCTATGAATTACTTTGGGCTGCATGGCCATTTTCATGATATTGATTCTTCCCATCCATGAACATGAAATGTTTTTCCATTTGTTTGTGTCCTCTCTTATTTACTTGAGTAGTGGTTTGGAGTTCTCTTTGAAGAGGTCCTTCATGTTCTTTGTAAATTCTATTCCTGGGTATTTTATTCTGTTTGTAGCAATTGTGAATGGGAGTTCACTCGTGATTTCGCTCTCTGTTGTTGGGGTATAGAAATGCTTGTGATTTTTGCACATTGATTTGTATCCTGAGACTTTGCTGAAGTTGGTTATCAGCTTAAGGAGTTCTTGTAATGAGATGATGGGGTTTTCTAAATATACAATCATTTCATCTGTAGACAATTTGACTTCCTCTTTTCCTGTTTCACACATTTTATTTCTTTCTCTTGTCTAATTGCCCTGAACAGAACTTCCAATATTATATTGAACATGAGTGGTGAGAGAGTGCTTCTTCGTCTCTTGCCAGTTTTCAATAAGAATGATTCCAGCTTTTGCACATTCAGTATGATATTGGCTATGGGTTTGCCATAAATAGCTCTTATTACTTTGTGATAAGTTTCATCAACACCTAGTTTACTGAGTGTTTTTAGCATGAAGAGATCTTGAATTTTATCAAAGGCCTTTTCTGTATCTACTGAGATAATCATGTGGTTTCTGTCACTGTTTCTGTTTATGTGATAGATTACTTTTCTTGGTTTGCATATGTTGAATCAGCCTGGCATCCCAAGAATATAGCCAACCTGATCATGGTGGATAAGCTTTTTGATGTGCTGCTGGATTCGGCTTGCCAACATTTTATTGAGGATTTTCATGTCAATGTTCATCAGGGATGCTGACCTGAAATTTTCTTTTTTTGTTGCGTCTGTGCCAGGTTTTGGTATCAGGATGCTGCTGGCCTCATAAATGAGTCAGGGAGGAGTCCCTCTTTTTGTATTGTTTGGAGTAGTTTCAGAGAGAATGGTACAAGGTCCTTTTTGTACCTCTGGTAAAATTCGGCTGTGAATCCGTCTGTGCCTGGGATTTTTTTTTGTTGTTGGTAGGCTATTTATTACTGGTTCAATTTAAGAACTCAATATTAGTCTATTGAAGAATCTGACTTCTTCCTGGTTTAGTCTTGGGAGGGTATATGTGTCCAGGAATTTATTCACTTTTTCTAGATTTTCTAGTTTATTTCTGTAGAGGTGTTTATAGTGTTTTCTGATGGTAGTTTTATTTCTGTGGGATCAGTGGTGATATCCCCTTTATAATTTTTTATTGTGTCTATTTGATTCTTCTCTCTTTTCTTCTTTATTAGTCTAGCTAGTGGTCCATCTATTTTGTAAATCTTTTTAAAAAAACAGCTCCTGTATTCATTTATTTTTTGAAAGGTTTCTCATGTTTCTGTCTCCTTCAGTTCTGGTCTGATCTTAGTTATTTCTTATCTTCTGCTAGTTTTTAATTTGTTTGCTCTTGCTTCTCTAGTCTTTCCATTGTGATATTAGGGTGTTGATTTTAGATCTTTCCAGCTTTCTGTTGTGGCTATTTAGTGCAATAACTTTCCCTCTATACACTGCTTTTGCTGTGTCTCAGTGATTCTGGTACATTATTTCTTTGTTCTCATTAGTTTAAAAGAACTTCTTTATTTCTGCCTTAATTTAATTATTTACCAAGGAGTCATTGAAGAGCAGGCTGTTCAATTTCCATGTAGTTCTGAGGTTTTTGAGTGAGTTTCTTAATTTTTGGGTTCTAATTTAATTTTACTATAGTCTGAGAGACTGTTTGTTATGATTTCCCATATTTTGCATTTGCTGAGGAGTATTTTACTTCCAATTATGTGGTCAATTTTAGAATAAGTGGCCATGTGGCACTGAGAAGAATGTATATTCTGTTGATTTAGGGTGGAGAGCTCTGTAGATGTCTATTAGGTTCACTTGGTCCAGACACATAACTTGTGTCATCATATTTATTTTGACACATAACTTGTGTCATATTTATTTTGTAGAAATTTTGAAATATTTCAATTTGGTTTTGATTTTTATGATATTTATATATAACATTTAATTGTATGCTTTATTAGAATTTAGATGAATTAGATTTTCCTTTCTGTTTTATGATTAATATTCATATTACTACACTCAGATTAGAAACTGATCTTTATTCTTCCTACTTTCTATAAAAATTAATCAAGCTTTAATTACTGCATATTTTTTCTAGAAAAAATTATTCAGACATATCATTTTGTTTCATATATATTACAGACATATCTTTTATTTATTCTAATTAATAATTATATAATTTATAACTTATTTCAATGTACAGACAGTTCAGAATTATTGTTTTACTTCTGATTTTTTAACTCTGTGGTACTGTTAAAGTAGTACATAGTCAATGAAAATTAAATTTTGAGTTTTAAACTTTACCTTTTTCAACACTTTATTATAAAACAGAATTTATGTTGGATTATTTTGCCCAACTGCATGCTAATGTAAATGTTCCAAGCATTTTTACAGTAAGCTAGGCTAAGTGTGATGTTAGATAGGTTAATTGCATTAAATGAATTTTGGCTTATGTTTTCACCTTATGATTGAGTAACCAAGATGTAATCCCATAATAAGTAGAGGGGCACTTGTATAATATTGAAAGAATGCAACTATATAGGGTGCAAACAGAAAACACTTCTATTTTTACCCCAATGTTCATTCAAACTCATTCAATGCATCTAGTTTATGGTTCTTTAGATAAAAATTTAGGTGGGTCTCATAATTTTTTAGTCTCTTTCAAATAACATAATATCTCCTATACTGTTGTTTTAAATATCCACCTTATTCTAATAACAAATATTTCAAACTTTATTTATAAAAACAATTTATTATCTCCCAACTTGGAAATGCTTCAAGCTACACAGCTTTCAGTAAAAGAAGAAAGCACGACTGTCTTCTTTTTTACATTTTCCTCTTTATGTTTTTACCTCTACTTACCCCCCATCTGTACGAACTCTAGTTCCCGTAGGATCTAGGTAGGAGAGGGAATATCGAGAAATAAATACTTGACTAATATTGTTTTGATTTGTAATTAGCAGTTTAAGGGTTTGAGGCATGTTCTAATTGATTCTCTGAGGGTGCTTTCGTACAATTTCCTTAGAGATTTCTTCCTGCAGACAAATGATTGAAGTAGCTTTGATAAAGACAAAGCTATCTTAATTGTGTGTGCCTCCACTTCAGCATCACTACCTACCAACATTTCTCTAGTATGTCCAGACTGGCATCACTCCTGGGAAGAAACATTTTGGTTCAGGTACTTAAAATAATTTCAAGCCAAGGGATTCTGAGTACACTAAGTGTTGTCCAAAGGAAGTGTCTAACCTATTGTAAAGAAAATGCAGACTAAAGTAGGATGTTATGAATATATATATTTCCCTCTCTTTATTTTATTTTTTGTGACAGAGTTTCACTTTTATTACCAAGGCTGGAGTGCAATGGTACAATCTCGACTCACTGCAAGCTCTGCCTCCTGAGTTCAAATGATTCTCCTGCCTCAGCTTCCCAAGTAGCTAGGATTGCAGGCCCCCACCTCCACACTTGATGAATTTTCTATGTTTTTAGTAAAGACAGAGTTTTACCATGTTAGCCAGGCTGGTCTTGAACTCCTGACCTCAGGTGATCTGCCCGCCTCAGCCTCTCATAATGCTGGGATTACAGGTGAGAGCCACCGCACCCAGCCCCCTCTTTCTATATCAATAAAACTTCAAGCTCACTCTCAGTCCCTGAAAATTTTAATTATCTGACAACATTTGGTTATGAAAACAGTTTTAGTCTGGTAATTAATAAGTTTTTGGTCCTAAAAGGCAGTATCATATGATGATTTTATACCAAGGATTCTCTAGTTTGCAAGCACTCAAATGTCAATGTCAATGTTTAGTAACTCTATGACTGTGAGAAAGTCCTTAACATATCTATACCACAATTTTCTCATTTGTAAAATGAGAAGAATAATAGCACTCACATCACAAGATCTTGTTTAAGTGTTTGTAATTTTCATAGTACAAGGCTTGCATAGGCTAAGTGTCATAGAGGTGATTGTTAATAATATTTGGAAAACCTAAAATATATCTTTATTCCCATTTGAGTTAATTCAAATCTGAATCTTTAATTGGAAAGGTATGGGATTGCTTCGATAGCTTAATTTACATTCCCATGCATTCTATTTCTTTCTCTTATTCTAATATGTGGCTGTGCGTATTGCCATGTTCTTTGATCATGGTGAAAGATAAGTAAGCAAATATCCCACCTGCCTGTCTCTGGAACTAACATGTGTTTATTTTGCTCTTTTTAGAACTGTATAAATAACTGTAATTCCCTTGATCTTTCTTCACTGACTGCTTGAGACAATGAGGCTTCATTGATTATTTGAGTGTTTGTTGATTACATCATCTTGGAAAGAATTTAATTATACTAGAAAGTTAAAATTCATGTACTGTGTGACCTTTAAATTTCATTTCTAAGTGTCTAACTTAGAGAAACTCTCATACATGTACAAAGAGCCTAATATGAAAATACTTTATTGAATCACTTTCTATAATAATAAAAAAGTAGGAACTACCTAACTAGACTTCATTTGACATTTAAGCTAGGTTATTCACAGATGTTACCCAAACTTTCAATATAACTAGTCAAAATTTCTTCACTAATCTTTACATACCTTTTCTCAATAGTTCTATAATATTTTATTTGGAAACATTAACTCCTTCAAGTTGTAATCACTTTTCCATACCTACCTTACTTATGCAGAATGTGTCTGCAATTTTTTTTTCTTTTGAGATGGAGTTTTGCTCGTCACCCAAGCTGGAATACAATGGCATGATCTCAGCTCACTGCAACCTCTGCCTCCCAGGTTCAAGTTATTCTCCTGCCTCGGTCTCCCAAGTAGTTGGGATTACAGGCACTGCCACCATGCCTAGCTAATTTTTATAATTTTAGTAGAGACAGGGTTTCACCATGTTGGCCAGGCTGGTCTTGAACTCCCGACTTCAGGTGATGTGCCCGCCTCAGCCATTTGTCTGTAATTTTAAGGGCACATGGAAATCCAAATAACCAGTTTTAAAGGCCACAATATTTAATAATACCTATCTCATGTGACTATTACAACAAAAATTTCTGGATTGGCATATCCAGTAGAAAATTTAAATCATATTATCCTTTCCCACATATACACTATGTTAAAATTATTTAATACCTTCTTAATGATTTCAATACTGGCAATGAGGTAAGGTCCTATGTGTTTTGTCTCAAGACTGTATTATTTATTTTTATATAACATAATGCCTATATTATTTTCCATATGGTTTTCTGATTAGAACAATAGTTTTCCATGTCATAACTTAAAAATACTTTGACATGACAAAGTCAGCATCTGCATATTCCTTCATCAAATTACTCACTTACATATGTCATATACATACAAGAGAAGTTAACATAGTCTATACCTACATAAATTTTGTGTCAGTGTTTAAATATTACTTATTTAGGAAAGTCTCCCTTGATAACATACATCAACCACAAGCTCTCATTACGAACTACAATCTGTTTCATAGCTATCATTACAACTACAATTGGATAATTACGTTTCAATTACTTTGTTTTATATCTGTTTTCCCACTAGACCATGCACATATTGTTAAATAAAAGGATGAATGATTCCAAGCATGAATGATTGAATAGATGGAAAGCAGGCCAACCGAAATTAGAATTTCTAATTAATGTCAATAAGCCACAGATTTTTTAATTTGAAAAACTAGACAAATACAATGTATTTTACAGGTAGAAAGGATTACAGTAAACTATATATAGTAAAGTATCTGAAAAATACATACTAAATTTGATAAATCTCCATCAGCTATCAGCATTAATGTTCTTTTCCCTATTTACAACTCTTTAAATATCAAAAAAGGAATGGCAAATTTCCAAGAAAGGTCAATATGTTAGATTAGGTAATCTAAAAGCTCTCTTACTACAAGCATTTAAAAATGCTTCAAAAAATTTTATTAAATAACTAGATAATTTACAAAGACATTAATTAAAATTTTCAGAGGTCAAAATCAAAAGAAAAAAAGGTTACATTGATAATTTCATGGTGCAGGTTGTTAGTTTTAGAAATGTAGAAACTTACATTTTAATACCTCATTGGGGACAGGAATTGAGACCCTGAACATAAGAAGTCAGTGGTGAGAACTAAGACATCTACCAATATTTAGCATCTTTGAAATTATTCATAATGAGATATAGCTAGAAAATAAAATAATTAACAGAGAGGGAAAGTAAAAAATATGAAAAAAGAGTCAAACTTTGTAAGATATTTAAAGGGATTTATACTTTGAAAAATATGAGTGACCATTGCCTGTGATGTAGCCCCAGGATATCCTGACAATTTGTGTCCAAGGTAGTTGTGCTATAGCTTGGTTTTACACATCTTAGGGTGACATAAAACATCAATTAACACATGTAAGGTGTACATTAGTTTGGTCAAGAAAGACGGGACAACTGGATACTGGGGTAGGGTGAGGTAGGGTGGGTTGTGGGAGGCAGCATTCCAAGTCATAGTTGAATTCAAATATTTTCTGGTTGGCAATTTGTTGAAAGAGTTTATCTATAGACCTGGAATCAATAGAAGGAAATTTCAGGGTTATAATAAGGGGTTATAGGGACAAAGTTTCTTATTATGCAAGAAGCATCCAGATAGCAGGTGTCAGAGAGAATGGAATGTAAATATTTCTCATCAGACTTTAAAACGTGCCAGATTCTTTGCTAATTTTTTTCCAGTTCAAGAAAAAAGACTTGGGAAGGGGATTCTCTACAGAATGTAGTTTTTCTCCACAGGAGACAGCTTTACAGGGCCATTTCAAAATAAATCAAAAATATATTTTGGAATAAAATGCTTTGATTTCTTTCGGGGCCTGATATCTGTTGTGTTGCTCTTATTGCTACAAAGAGTCTGCTTTGTCAGTCTTAAGGTCTCTGTCTTAAAGTTAATGTTGGTCAGTTATGCCTGAATTCTAAAAGGAGAAGGATATAATGAGGTGTGCCAGACTACCCATTTCCGTCATGGCCTGAGGTGGACTTTCATGTTTGCTTTGGAATATCCTTGGCTGAGAGGAGAGGTCCATTCAGTTGACTGGGGAGCTTACAATTTTATTTTTGGTTTACAAATTGACTACCAAAAAACAGTATTATCTGAGAGGAGGGACAAGAAACATTTTTTTTTCCAGGATGAGGTCCTAAATAATGAGTTCACGATCCTAAAATTATAAAACACAAGAGAAAAAAATCAACACTGGGTTACAGTTAGAACATATTTCAAATAAATTAATGGACAGTATACAAGCATTTATTTAACAATACTAACTACACAGAAAAGCTTTTAGCAAGATTCATAAATGGAATAGAGACAATATAAAGCAATGGTAGGAAGTTAAGAAAAATACTAGGAAATGCATTCCCTAATACCCATAGCCAGTCAGTTTATTATATAGCTAGGTAAAATTAAGTTTCCACATGGAAATAAAGTAATTAATACAGATTTTAGTGCTGGAAATGGGGTGTTGCTATAATGGATAACTAAAAATGTACAAGTGCCTATGGAATTGGACAATGATCAGAGGCCAAAAGAATGTTAAGAAGCATGGTAGAAAAAGATTATCTTAAACTTACTGTAAATAGAAATATGGATGTTGACAATTCTGCCAATGAGGTATCAGAAGGAAATAAGGAGCATGGTAGATAAAACGTTATCTTCTTTTAGAAAATACCTACACTTTTATAGAGACTTTTGGTAGAAATATTGAGATTACTGTTGCTGCTGGCATGTGCTTAGAAAGAAATGAGGAACTTGTTATTGAAAACTTGAGGATAGGGACTCATATTAAATAGTGGCAGAACATTGGACTGAATTGCATCCTATAATTATACGGAAAGCAGAACTTGTATATAATGAACTTAGATATGTATCTTAGGCTATTGCTTATAAAATATGTTGAAAATTCTTATGGTCTAATCTTGAGGTTTATGAAAAATGCAAGAGGAAAGAGATTGATTGAGAGATCTCTTACACCAAAAGGATCAAGGAGTTGATGATTTGAATAATTCTTAGCCTATCCAGATTGCAAAAGACCATAGAATTAGGACACTAATGATTACAAGTACATGTTCTGGTCAGAAAGCCTAGTATGTGGCTGAAAATCCTTTTCTCTCATGGCCTTAAAATGATCAGGATTCTGAGTATTCAGTTACACTAAACGTACTTTGAAGAAGTTAGATGTGTGATTTGTTTAGTCATCACAGAAGACAGGAATAGATAAGGGATTAAGTAGAAAAGAGGAGCATTCCATTTGGAGGAGATAAAGTGAATGTGTCACAAAAATAAGAGATTCATGATGTTCTTGAGATTTTATCTTATTTATTTATTTATTTATTTATTTGCTGGGAGAAACATGACCAGCTTGAATCAAAAAGGACAGAGAGAATACAAAATAAAAAGGAATATTTGTTCCCAAGACAAGCAATAGACTGATGAAACTACCCAATTGCAAACATATGCAACTTTTCATGAAAAAGAAAGTGAAGAATGAAGCTCAGAGGCCAGAAAGTAGACTCTCAAGCTACACAGAATTATTCCTAGATCTTGAATGCAAATGGGGCTTATTTGGCTGGATTTTGAAATTATTTGGGATAGATGACTTTTTAAAATCCTCAAGTTTTCTCCTTTTTTTGAACTGTAATGTCTATAACTATAGCTATATCTGTACCACCATTATATTTTTAGAGCAGATAACTTGTATTCTAATATCTCATATACATAGATGAGGAGGGATTTGGGCCAAAGATGGATTCTTTCCAGAGCGTTGTTCATATCTGATTTAGGTAATAATATTTGAGATATTTGAGCTAATGAGACATTTGTCATTAATTTTGTAAGGTAATGTGATAAGATCTTTGGGGAGCTTTGGGTGGGTTGAATGTATTTGCATGTAGAATAAACAAATATTTGGTGGGGGACTAAAAGGCGAACTATGGCAGAAAGAACAGCAGGCCACCAAACATGTTTTTGCCCTAATTTCCGCAAGCAATCAATGTTATGTAATATAAAAATGGGGGGTTAAGTTTGCAGATAGAATTAAGGTTTGCAATTGTTTTATCTTAAAATATAGAGATGATCCTGATTTATTCTGTTGGGTCCCATTTTCTGTCTGCAGAATTTTCATCATATGAGTGATAGACCTGTTCACATCCTCTCGATGTACAGTATCATCATTCTGACATTTGAGTCAAATTATAAGAAAAAAATCACAAAATTAGGCTTTGGGAGATGATCACAAAACAGTTGGTGTTGCAGGTAGGATGTCTATACTATGTCCACTACCACAAGCAGTCTTTCTTTCCTTTCTTTGTTTTACTAACCAATTTTGCTACCTGCTTGCAAGCACGCACTTACAGCTGCTACCTTCTAGCCAGCTTGCTCTTTGATCTGTGCTGCTTTGTGTTTTATTTGTTAAATCCAATGGAGGTTGTGTTAAATATTTAACAAATTTAAGTTAGATATTTCTATAAGTGACTTTTAGAAAAAGGAATACTACACTGAAGCACTCCTAAAATGCCCTGGATTGCAATTCTTAGCTTGGACCCATCTGGATATCTCAAAACGAATCATGTTTCTTGATTTCAGCAAAAGCCATGACTAATGGTAAGTTCAGGTGAGCAACCTTTAACCTGTAACCATTGGTTTTATGTCTCAATCACTTTTGATCTTTATCCTCTAGAGCACTCAGAGGAAATACTAATACCCTGGGCAACATATAGACCCATTTAGTGGTAACCCACATAGAGAAGGAACATTTAACATGTGGCCTTCTGAGGTCACACTCTGAAAAATAGATGGCTCACTTTCTGACCCTACAAAATGCCTATGCTGCTGCTACATTGAAAAATGATTCTGATCTGCAAGGTAATAGGGAAAAACATACACAGATACACAGCACCATTGAGGGAGAACCAAATGGTTAATTCAAATACTGCCATGTTGCAGGCCGCTGACAATGGTGATGCTGATTTGAGATGCACTCCAGGAAGAGACTCATAAATATGAAAAGAGAAGACAGCAACCCAATGCCCCAAAATATATCCAACAACAACTGTAAAGAAATAGAAAGAAATAAAGATAGAAGGAATGTGCCTGCATGATAAGATTAGTGCTTTTATAAAAAGGGAAGTGAGAACTTGCTTAGCTAGGAAATACAGCTAGAAAATATTGCCTGCTGGCAGCTCAAAGCCAAGTCCATCTCCAGGAATTGCCCTCAGCCTAAAGCCACTCTCTACTCTCCCCCATGTGAAGACACAATAAGAAAAGCTATCTGCAAACCACAAAGCAGGTCCTCACCAGACTCTGGATTTGCCAGCAACTTGATCCTGGACTTTCCAGCTTCCAGAACTGTAAGAAATAAATTTCTGTTGTTTAAGCTGTCCCACTACATTCAAACAAGGTAACTGTATTAGTTTTCTGAGGTTGCTGTAACACATTGTCACAAACAGGATGGCTTAAAACAACAGAAATTAATTTTCTCATGATTTTGGAAGCTGAAGTCAGAATTTAGGGTGTCAGCAGGGCCACTCTGTCTTTAAAGCTTCCAGAAAACATCTTTTGATTCTTTCTTGTCTCTTCTAGCTTGTGATTGCCCACAATCCCTGGTGTTTCTCAGCTTATGGAAGAAACACTCTAATCTCTGCCTCTATATTCACAAGGCTATGCCATCTCTGCTGTATGTCTATGTGTTTGTGTCTAAATTAGCCTTTTTCTAAACACAAAAGTTATTAGATTAAGGCCCACCATAATCCTCTATGACCCCATGTTAACTTGATTACATGAAGAGATGCTATTTGCAAATGAAGTCACATTTACAAATATAAGAAGCTAGGAACTGAATGTGAGAGACACATTCTAACCCCAAGTATGGGTTGTAGTCTTACGGGACTTACTGAAAATAAAATATGTGTGCCTCACCTGATTATTGAAATTATTGTGTTGGTCATAGCACTTATTGCTCTAGCATATGCCAAAGCAGACATGAATACTTTAAATAAATGATAAATAAATTAAATTAAATTAAGTCTTTGGCACTTACAAATTGGCTTAACAAAATGGGACACATGGAACTTCATATACTTTGTATGATGTAGATTGCCATCATTTAACGTGATAAAGCTCAGGGGATAGTTTCTGTTTTTTTCATCTTTTAAGCAGAACACCTCTAGTTAAGGGTGAACACAATTAGCCAGACATTGAGTAGACATCCTGGCAATGGATGCCCTCACCAAAATTAAGCAGAATCTACACATTTACACTGATGTTGTTGGACATTGTCAATGATCTAGTCATCTGCTGGGCAATAATTCCTTATTCAAGGAAGTACTTTGGAAGTACTTAATTTCTCATCTCTCAGATACCCCAAATAGAAATTATGACCTTGCTAGCCATGAGCATGGAATGTTTTTCCATCTGTTTGTGTTCTCTCTTATTTCATTGAGCAGTGGTTTGTAGTTCTCCTTGAAGAGGTCCTTCAGTCTTTGGTAGTTGTATTCCTAGATATTTTATTCTTTTTGTAGCAATTGTGAATGGCAGTTCCCTTATGATTTGGCTATCTGTTATTGGTGTATAGAAATGCTTGTGATTTTTGCACATTAATTCTGTATTCTGAGACTTAGCTGAAGTTGCTTATCATCTTAAGGAGATTTAGGGCTGAGACTATGGGGTCTTCTAAATATATAATCATGCCATCTGCAAATAGAGACAATTTGACCTCCACTTTTCCTAATTGAATGCCCTTTATTTCTTTTTCTTTCCTGATTGCCCTGGCTAGAACTTCTAATACTATGTTAAATAGGAATGGTGAGAGAGGGCATACTTGTCTAGTGCAAGTTTTCAAAGGGAATGCTTCCAGTTTTTGCCCATTCAGTATGATATTGACTGTGAGTTTGTCATAAATAGCTTTTATTATTTTGAGATAAGTTCCGTTGATACCTAGCTTATTAAGAGTTTTTAGCATAAAGGGCAGAATCAATATCATGAAAATGGCCATACTGACTAAAGTAATTTATATATTTAATTTTATCTTCATAAACTACCATTGACCTTCCTCACAGAACTGGAAAAAACCACCTTAAACTTCATATGGAACCAAAAAAGAGCCTGCATAGCCAAGACAACCTTAAGCAAAAAGAACAAAGTTGGAGTCATCACTCTACCTGACTACAAACTATACTACAAGGCTACAGTAATCAAAACAGCATGGTCCTTGTACGAAAACAGAGCTATAGACCAATGGAACAGAACAGAGGCCTCAGAAGTAACTCCACATATCTACAGCCATCTGATCTTTGACAAACTTGACAAGAATAAGCAATGGGGAAAGGATTTCCTGTTTAATAAATGGTGTTGGGAAAACTGGCTAGCCATGTGCAGAAAGCTGAAGCTGTATGCCTACCTTAAATTTATACAAAAATTAACTCCAGATAGATAAAGATTTAAACATAAGACTTAACACCATAGAAACCCCAGAAGAAAACCTAGGCAATACCATTCAGGACATAGGCATAGGCAAGGACTTCATGACTAAAACATCAAAAGTAATGGTAACAAAAGCCAAAATTGTCAAGTGGGATCTAATTAAACTTAAGGGCTTCTGCACAGCAAAAGAAACAATCATTAGAAGCAATCCAGCAACCAACAGAATGGGAAAAAAATTTTGCAAGCTAACTATCTGACAAAGGGCTAATAACCAGAATCTACAAAGAACTAAAACAAATGTACAAGAAAAAAAAAACCATCAAAAAGTGGGCAAAAGATACGAACAGACATTTTTCAAAAGAAGACATATATGAGGCCAACAAACATATGAAAAAATGCTCATTATCACTGTTCATTAGAGAAATGCAGATCAAAACCACATTGAGATACCATCTCACACCAGCTAGAATGGCGATCATTAAAAAATCTGGAGACAACAGATGTGGAGAGGATGTGGAGAAATAGGAACACTTTTACACTGTTGGTGGGAGTGTAAATTACTTCAACCATTGTGAAAGATAGTGTGGCGATTCCTCAAGGATCTAGAAATAGAAATTCCATTTGACTCAGCAATCCCGTTACTGGGTATATCCCCAAACGATTATAAATTGATCTATTATAAAGACACATGTACATGTATGTTCATTGCAGCACTGTTTACAATAGCAAAGACTTGGAACCAACCCAAATGCCCATCAAAGATAGACTGGATAAAGAAAGTGTGGCACATATACACCATGGATTACTATGTAGCCTTAAAAAGGATGAGTTAATGTCCTTTTCAGGGACATGGATGAATCTGGAAACCATCATTCTCAGCAAACAGACACAAGAACAGAAAGCCAAGCACTGCATGTTCTCACTCATAAGTGAGTGTTGAATAATGAGAACACATGGACACAGGAGGGGAACATCACACACTGACGTTTGTTGGGGGGGGGGGCTAGGGGTGGGATAGCAGGGGATGGGGAGATTGGGGAGGGATAACTTTAGGAAAAATACCTAATGTAGGTGATGGAGGGTATGGAGGCAGAAAACCACCATAGCATGTGTATACCTATATAACAATCCTGGAAGATCTGCACATGTGCCCCAAAACTTACTGTAAAAAAAAAAAGAAAGAAATCATGTCCTTTCATATAAAGCAATGAGGAAAGGCCTTACCAAGACACTATCTGATTCATAGTAGTTCTGACATTATTGATAATGGCCAAGGTACTAATTTCACTTTTTTAATTATACAATGCTAGGCTCTTATATAAAGAAATCAATTCAGCTTTTTCCTTCCTTGTTTGCATTTGTCTGTAGATGTTATAAAGTACAATAATGGCTTACTTGACAAGTTCATAATCAGTTAAATGAAGCACAGCACTTCATTCAGCAGTAAGAATCAGAATAAATTGTAATCAAGAGATGCAATTTTTTGATGGTTAGCGACTGACAATTTTAAGCCTCATTTCTCCTTCCCATTCTGTCCCCTATTTAGGAAACTGATAAGAAGGTTACCATGTTCTCTCCTTTGATGCTGGTGGGAAACTTAAATCGTGTTTGGGAACTCTCAGCCAAGCATCCCTTCTAAGCATCATCTAAACCACACATTGAACTTTTTTGTCCACACTTTCAAATTAATTTTTGGACCACCTGGGCAAGACTGAATCCCTCTGTGCATAAAGTTTATTGTGTATTAATAAATCTTTTTACACCATTTTGTGTGTGCATCTTCACTCTCCACATTGAAACACAATTATGACTGGAGATCCATAACTCCTCTGTGGGATGATAAAAAGCACACATACACACATTTGTATGAACACATGACATATAAAGATTTGCTACAAATCATTAAGGCAAAGCAAAGACAAAAAATTCAAAATATAATTGTTTATGTTCAGACATTTTAGGAAAAAAAAAGCTTGAGTAGACACTACATATAAACCTCCCAACTTATATTTTTTCACACATTGTGCTGCCAAAAATGGAACACTGAGCGTAGCACTAAGATTGGGTTGGAATGGAAATCCAAAGAAACTCTAAAATACTCCTGGTTTTGTGATAGATTAGTAATAATTTGCCATCTAGTAATGTCTAGTTATTTTAAACAGGTATGCACTATATGACAAGAATGACTCTAAAACTCAGTTTTGCATAGAATAGTTCAGTATTTTCCAGTTATTGTGGCATAATAATTAGTACACCCTCTTTATATTCTGAAATAATTCCAATTTGGACAGTAAATTATTTGTCTTATCCATGATCCTGTATTTACACTACTATTTATACATTTTTACAAACATAACTCCACATGAATGTACTGCAGCATTGGATTTTCATGGGAAATTATAGACATTATTCTTGTTTGCTTTTTGAGGAACTCCACTTATCTGGGTGTTATTTGTCCAGCCAAAAATCAAAACAAAACACCAATCAATTTTCAATTGCTTTTAAGAGTATCCATATGATATCGTACAGGTTAACAGGTTAAGGGTGCACAAATGAAAAACCTTTTTGGGGACCTTTAGGAAAGCTCTTTGAAAGGGAGATCCACTGACATATATCTTAATGTATTTTTCTCTTTCATATTCCCCCTTTGAGATCCATTGGCATATAACTTTGTGTATTTTCCCTTGTTAATATTCCTCCTTTCACTGTAATCATAATGTCTATAGTTTTGGGCTCCATAGTTAAATTAAGAATAGAAAACTAAGATAATCATATAGTTCTCAGTATTGATATCTGTGAACTGTGAATTCATTACCAGCACACAACTTTCTGTGGATAAACATTACTTAGAAAAAGTAAACTTCTTTTTAGTTAAGTTAATGTTACTTTTTTTTTCTAATATATGCAATCTAAATATCCAAATAATGTAACAAATTCAATATTTGTATTGATGTCAGTGTTGTGTATTCATAGGATGGGTCTACAAAATGATTTTAAAAATAACAAGCATTACATTAACATTATGGATGTATTTCTTACAGACCAAATTGTAAGATTATAAATCACGGAATATTTCATATTTAAAATATGGATGTATTTATACATGGAAAATTTATAGAGGTGTTTTTAAGAAAAGGTCTCACTAATAATACAATTCCTATCCGAAGATGGAAGAGAGGGTTGAGATTAGGAAGGGGTACTCAATGTTCTCATGTTATATGACTAATTATTAATTTCTTCCCAAACAATAATGAAGCTAAAATAAATATGGCAATATATAGCTTATTAGTCATTGTGTTTTGCTTTTAGCTTAAAATATCTGATGTTAACTGATAATTGAATATGTATATATTTGTCTCTCTTACACACTATGTAAGAGAGACAAAATAACATAGAGACAGAATGGACAAAATGCCATGTTCACGACTGTGAGATTTTCTTTGGATCTAATTTTGTGTGATAAACTTAGAAAACAAATGGTGTTTCACATGTTGGATTTTGTTAGAATATTTCTCCTGAATGTAGTTCAGCCAAGAAACATATATTTTCTGTAAATATATATGCAAATAAAACTACAGACCAGTCTATCATTGTTAGTTTTAAAATTATACTCATTCAATCTCACATACTCATATTTATCTTGCTTTGCCCTGTAATATTTAACTTATACAATTTTACATGGCCATGTAATAAATTCTACACTTAGTGTTCTGTTGATGCATCTCTAATTATTCTGTTTAATTTTTCTGAAGATGTTTTACTATATAATTATCATGTCCTTTTCTCTATATTTCAATGAAACAGAGTTCCTTACTGGGTCAATGAGAAATATAAATATAAACTATGGCAAAGAGATTTATCCATTTTCATTATTTGTTTTATAATCAATTACACATTTTACATTAAATTTATGTTAAGTGAAAACTGAATAAAATTTTATTTCCTTATTAGGTAAATTTCCATATCAATGTCATGCTGATAACTATCATCAGCTATTTCATTGGTCTTATCTAAATTAATAAAAAAAATGCTCTATTAGCATACAAAATAGGAAATAAATTAAATAATCATTTGATTCAAATGGTTCTAAATTTATTATTTTTACCCTAAGGCTTTCATTTGTAGAACTGGAAGCATAAATTTTCTCTATGAGTTTACAAGATTCTACTCTTTCCTTTGTTTAATATCAGTGATTCAATATCACTAAAAATAAACTAAGAATATCATAGTTATTGATACATAGCATTTGTACCCACTTCCTGAATATATGCTCAGTAAAAATTGGCATTTCATTTTAATCAGCTTTTAGTCCCTGTAATTTACATTATTTTAATAAGCAGGACATTTATATGATTTATATTTATCAAAATCTAAATGCATTCCATTTAGTTTAATTCTGCTAACTCTATTTAATATTAAACTAAATCTAATATATATAACTATATATTATATATGCGTGTGTATAAAAATGTTACATATGTTATATATATAACATTTGTATACATATATATGTAACATTTTCTAGATACTAGTATTTTCATTGAGCTCCTAATTTCCTTATTCCTAACTTATACATATTAAACAAGTCAAGGTATTTGGAATATTTATATTTTTAAAAATAAAAACACTGCATTTATATAAATGTAGTATATAATTAACAAATTGGATTACATTTATGTATGTAGATAATTGAATCTAGGCACACAGAAAGATGATAGGTAAATGACAGGCATTTATCTCAGGCCCCTGGGAATATTTGTTTTGACTGATATTTGGCCCTTAATTATCCATACATGTTAATTATCTACATGTTTGCAAACAATGAAACTGTTTTCATAAAGAACAAAATTGTATTTAATGAGAAAATTTTTGTTTAATCTATGAATTAAAGCAATATGTTAGGGTTAAAATATTAAAAAGGAAAAAAATGCAGAAATTTATATTCTTGCAATCATTGATGAAGTGACTTAATTTTGAGTCAAACCAGTAAGAGAGGATCCAATAATGATTAGATTATGGAGGTACCACTTTTAGCAAATGGTTTAAGGTTATATTCCCCATGTTAATGTTTGAATAATTACTCTAATGTCCCATTGAAACAATCTATAATTAAGAGAAGAGAAACGAGGAATTGGAAGCTCCAACACATAGGAAGACTGTTGGGATGGCACGTGGGAGGGATTCATGTAATGATTAAAGGGTAAAATAATGAGAAAGTCACCTTCATATAAATAAGATTTCATGCAAAGCGTAAATACTAAAATGCCTTAAATATTGCATATATGATGCAATTTCTGTTGTTTTGGTAATAAACACAAATGTTAAAGAAGCCATCTTGTCTCACTTGTTTTCTTTGATGTCATCCTTTTGGAGAAGAAAATCTCATTACGGGGAAATGGTTAATCCCCCTTGTCTTTGGATTTGTGGAATGTTAGATTATGTGGCCATGGTTGGTTTTCCTTACTTTACTTTGCTGTGGTTGAGCGAGTATGTCAACCAATATTATAATATTTATTTATTTTCACATTTACCAGTCTGATGGGTGGACAATTATCTTCAGTTTTCATTTGCTTTTACGTAGCCATAATTTAAAACAGCACCAGAGAGACAAGAGAGAGAGATTTGATACACATACAAATATTACTGATTTGTTAATTTTCAATCATTGTTAAGCTGCATATTCATTTCCATTGTCTATGTTTTGATTAGATTATGATATTTTACAAGTTTATTTTTATAAGTTAATTAAACTTAGTCATGTTTCAATATGATCTGGTGTGTGTTTAAACTTTATGTCATTCCATTACAAATATACATTACATTCTATGTGATCAAAGCTACTACTCTTTTATTTATGTGTTTTATGCTTTACAGCTTTCTTAGGACTTCCTTTCACAAATTATGATTGTTTTAATAATTGTCTCATGTTTTCTAATATACAGTGTATCTATGTCACATTTCCTTAGAGACAATTTTTATTTAGTTTTTATTTTATGATATTATAAGATATAAATTTAAATCATTTTGTTCAATTGATTGATCTTTCTTGCCTAAATATTTATATAGTCAGTGTTTATACATTTAATCGTAGTTAACAATAAAGGACACTGACAATAATGAACTCTCAATTGAAACTCAGAGTGTGGTGCTTCCCTTCTAACTCACTTGGGTATAACAAATACATATTTTTAATCATTATATTTTCCTGATGAATTATGACTTTTATTATTATAAAATATTCCTCCTTATAATTCATTTATGTGTTTGTTTTAAAGTCTATTATCTCTGACATTTGTATAGTCACTCCATCTTTTTAATGGTATTATGATATATTTTTTCCAGTCTTTTGTTTTCAAGTATTTTTAACTTTATTTTACCCGATATTCAAACTAGATATTGAATTAAGATTTAAAAAGATAATTGTATGTTGTTTTAATATCGAACTTAATAATGTTGAACTTTCAATTATTCACATTGAATGCTATTATTGATGTGCTTATATTTACATATTCCATTTTGCTTTTATCTATATGCCATGACTTTTTTGTTTCTCTTTTATTTCTGTGTTTACTAATTCTATGTGATTTACTTTCTAATTTTGATTCATTTAGTTATCTCTATATTTTTGAATTAGTTTATTAATTGTTACTAAGGCTTATAATAATATATCTCAACATATCAAAATCAAGTTCAGGTTTATACTTAGCTTTAATTAAATATAGAAAATTTTCTTTTATGTGTATATCTGCTTTTTTTAAAGTCTGTTATCCATGTTGTACTTCTATATGTTACAATTCAGAAATATATTGTTATAGTTTTATGTGTTTCCTTTACTAAATATGAGATTAAAAGTGAGAATATCTATGTCTATATCATCTATATCTAGTTTCTATATCTGTGATGAATTTCTGATTTTAACTATTTTTATTTACATTAATATATTTCATGGATTTGAGTTACCATTGAGTGACATTTCTTTACTCCAATACATCTTTGTTTCTACTTCTCTTCATTTTCTGTTACTTTTAATAATATTATCATTGTGTTATTTGCTCAAGAATGCAGTAATATTCATATTATTTAATGTATTTTATTTTTAAATATATTGAGGGATAAATAGAGACACAACATACAAAATACTGGCTTTTGTAAAAAGCTTCTATTATTTTTATAACTTTGCTTTTTTCATGTGCATTCAAATTACCACCTGTTATTATTAGCTTTCAGTCTGAAGAACTTCCTTTAATGTTCTTGTAAGTAGGTCTTCTAGCAAGAAATCTTACTTTTTGTTTATCTGGACATGGCTTTATTTTGCCATCATTTTTTAAACAATTTAAATAAATATAAGAACTAGATATAAGATTCTTGGTTGACAGGGTTATTTTCATTTCTTTCTATATTTTGAATATATTATCTCACTATATTTGGGCCTCTATTTTACTAATGACAAGACAGGTATTTGTATTAGGTTTTTCTAGTAATGATGTATTACTTTTTCTCTCACTGCTCTGAAAAGTTATGCAAGAATTTTCTCTTTCAACATTTTGATTTAAGTTGGATCTCTTCCCATTTATCCTTCTTGAAATTTGCAGAGCTTTTCTCTTGACACTTGATTAATGTTTTTATTATATTATGGAAAGTTGTCAGTAACTAGCCTTATTTTTTTGAATATTTTCAGTCATTTTCCCTCTCATCTCCCCTTATAATACTTTTTTATTGCTTATATAATGGAATTAATGGTGTTTCACATTTCTCTAAGGCTGTGTTCATTTTTCTTTTTCTCTATGTTTTCTGAATGTATAATCACCATTGATTCATCTTTAAGTTCACTAACTCTTCTGCCAGCCAAAATATACTGTTGAGACACTTTTGTAAATTTTTCATTTCGCTTATGTACTTTTTAGCCACACGTATACTCTGTTTGGAATGCCTTTTTTGTATTTTCCTTTTACATTTTAAAATATTTTTTCTTTTGATTCTTTGAACATATTTTAAAAGGCCGGTTTGAAATCATTATAGCCTAAGTCCATGCTTTGGACTTCTTTAAAGTCACTTTCTATTGCCTGTTCTTTTGTCTTGCCTGTAGATTGTGCTTTCCTGTTTTGTTTTGTTTATGTTAGCTTTATTTTGATTTCTCAATGATTGGTTTTAATAATATAATGTAGCAATTCTAGATGATGCTCTTCATCATTGCTCCCCTACTCCTCATGGTGGCTGGTGTCATCATCATTTTGTTTAGTCATTTCTATTGTTTGTTTTTGTAATGTCTCAATTTATTCTATAAAGTATATTTCTCATCGACTGTGCAGTCTAGTGTAAGTGCTCGGATTTATTTTCTTGTTTTTATTTTTCAGTCTACCACTCCTGGATTATCATAAGCCATATATTGATCAAAAGTTGTGATAAAATCCTCTAGCCAGTTAAAGTTTTATGCTTTGCCTTTGGATAGGTGTGTGATTTAGAAGCTACTGTCACAGCTCAGTGAGCTTACTTTTCTGCTTCACATTCAGCCAGGGATAAGTAGCTTAAAGTTTTCCTCACTCACTGTTCATGAGAAGGTTCAGCCACGGACATATATACAAGTTTCTAGACTACTAAGAATGAATAAGCATAATTTTTTATTTTTAGCCTGGCTTCCTAGGATTTGTTCGTTGGTCATTTTAGTCAGGATTTGGTCAGAGGAACTGTTTAAGCTCCTTGTGCCAATGAGGTTTCTGCCTTGTCTTGATTAGTTTGTGTGCAGTTTTTGGAATCCTTTAAAGTGTATCCCCTTGTCCTGTTTGATTGCTTCTGAGTGGGCACAGCCTACTTTCTGAGATGTGCATGTGCAGCCTTTCTTATCATCAGAAATGGCTGTGCACACAAGGTTTATTCTTGACTATCATGTTCCTCGGTTCTTTTTACTGAAGTTTTATCTTAAATCACTGAAGGCCTTGGAGGAGAGCAATTATGGAGAAGCAGAACACCCAGCTTCTTTGTAGTTGCTTTCCTCCAAGATTTTCAGTGATTTAAGGGATGCCTTTAGGCATGTACTTTTCTGCACTGTATTCCAAATAAAGTCAGTCCATTCAGGCAAAGCTGCAAAGCTTTTTGTCTTTTTAACACCATTTCCCTATGCAGAACCACTGCTCCACTGCCCAGAGATAAGGACAAAACCCCAAAATTAACAAAGTGACACCATCACTACATGAATATAAACCGTGGAGTCTGGTGATCCTTGGTCTTTTCACCTTTTCTATTATTTTGCAGAAACTACATCCTACAAACAAGCTGGGAGCCAGAATGACTGATTGTCGATCTGCTGTGGCTAAGGTGTAGCTTCTTCTATACCAGTGGGGACATAATGTGGGACCAGACACCCCATCCTCATGGCTGTACCTGCTAGCAGTAGAGCTTCTGCTTCTACCTGACCCCCATGTTTCAGGGTACTCTTCAACAGTCATTGCTGTAGTATAACAAAAATTATCATTATACCACCCAGATAGATTTAAAAAATTTAGCCCTACAAAAGCCCCACCAAAATTCAACATAATACCACAACCCACAGCACCACTAATAATCAATCTTAGTCCACCATACGTAGGAGAAGGTTTTGAAGAAAAACCTACAAATCCTGTAACTAAATGTATACTTAATAAAAATAAAGCACATGTCATTATTCCCACATGGACTATGACCATGACTAATGATATGAAAAACCATTGTTGTATTTCAACTATAAAAATACTAAAGACCATATGAATCAGTTTTCAGTTCCATATGAATTTTAAGATTTTTTTTCATTTTCTGAATATGATGTTGATACTTTAATAAGAATTACATTGAATATATACATTGCTTTGGACAGTATGGTCATTTTCATGATATTCATTCTTCCAATCCATGAGAATAGGATATGTTTCTGGATTTTTTTCCAGATAGTTTTAATTTACCTTGTACTATGGTTTGACTATTTTTTGCCTCCAAAATTCATGTTGAAACTTAGTCCCCAGTATAGCAGTATTGGTAGATGGAGTCAAGAGGTGATTGGGTCAGAAGGATTCAGCCCCATTAGTAAATTAGGAGCTCAATTTAATCCACGTTGACAGGATTAATGGATTAATTAGATAATGAACAAATGGGTTATCATGGAAACGTAACTGGTGCCTTTATTGGAGGTGAAAAAGAGACCTCAGCCACCATGCTCAGGACTGTTGTCATATGATACCATGCACCTCATTGCAACTTTGCTGAGAATTCTCACCAGCAAGAAAGTTCTCACTAGATATACCACCTTGACCTTGGACTTTCCAGCCTCCAGAGCTGTAAAAAACAAATTTTGTTTCTTATAGATTAACCAATTTCATTTATTCTGTTAAAAGCAACAGAAAATGAACTAAGACACATTGCCCAAATACAAAATAGGAATCACTCTCTATGGAAGCTATTGCCTCATGAAATGTGTTTTTTTTAAATAAAGAGAATTAAAAGTCCGTATTACTCTTAGTCTCTCAGCTACTGAAAGGATGTTGAGTTAACAGAAATGAAAACAATATTAACCTTGCACATTTCCCTCAGAGTTCTTGAGTGATCAGGTGAACTGTCAATGAGCAGCAATATTTTGAAAGGATTTTTTTTCTGAACAATAAGTCTCAACAGTGGGCTTAAAATATTCAGTAAGCCATGCTATAAACAGATGTGCTGTCATCCAAGCTTTGTTGTTCCATTCATAGAGCATAAGCAGAGTTAATTTAATACAATTCTTAGGGGCCACAGGATATTTAGAAGGGTAAATAAGCATTGACTTCCACTTATAGTCACCAGCTGCATTATCCTCTAACAAGAGAATTAAATGATCCTTTAAAGTTTTGAAACAAGACATTGACATCTCTTTAACTATGAAAGTTCTATGTTGCATTTACTTCCAATATAAACTTGTTTTGCCTACATTGGAAATATGTTTAGTTTAGCTACCTTTATCAATCATCTTGGCTAGATCTTTTGGATAACTTTCTGCAGCTTCTACACAAACACTTGCTGTTTCACCTTTACTTTTATATAATGGAGATGGCTTCCTCACCTCTCTCTGCCTTCACAGAATGAAAGAGAGTTAGGACCTTACTCTGAATTATGCTTTGGTTTAAGGGAATATTGTTGCTGGTTTTATCTTCCATCTAGACCACTAAAACTTTCTCTATGCCAGCAGTATGGCTGTTTTACATTCTTATAGTTCATGTGTTCACTGGAGCATTACTTTTAATTTCTTTCAGTAACTTTCCCTTTGCATTCAAAACTTGCCTGTTTGGCAATAGAGATCTGGCTTTCAGCCTGTATCAGCTTTCAACATGCCTTTCTCTCTAAGCTTAATCATTTTTAGCTTTTGACTTAAAGTAAGATACAAGTGACTTTTTCTTTCACTTTAACAGGCCATTTCAGGGTTATTAATTGGCCTAATTTCTATATTATTGTGTCTAAGGAATAAGTGAGGCCTGAAAAAAGGGAGAGACTAGGTGAATGGCTGGCTGGTGGAGCAGTCAGAACTCAAACATGTATTGATTAAATGTACTCTCTCTATAGGGGTACAGTTCATGGCCTAGAACATCACTGATCACACATCACCGTAATAAATATAGTAATAGTGAAAATACTTAAAATATTGCAGGAATTACCAAAATGTCACACAGACATGAACTGACACAGACATGCTATTGGAAAAATGGCACCAATTGCCTTACTCTATGCAGGGTTGCCACAAACCTTCAATTCATAGAAAATGCAATTACCTGTTAAGTATGGTAAAGCGAAGTTCAGTAAAATGAAGTATGCCTGTATCTAATATATATTTTTCTGTAATTTGCAATTTGTTAGCATTTACTTTATCATTTTAAATGTTCACTTTCTTATTTAACATTCTTAATTTTGTGGACTACCAAATTGTGTATAATGTTCCTTAAACTCTGAAAATGGCTCTGAGTGATGTTAGATATTTAATAGATTATCACCTTTCACTCATGTAACATATAATAAAAACAGGTACATATAAAGTACTGAGAGGGCACTTTCCCTGCATCTATAAGCAATGGAATATTCTTGATTCTACAGCTGACTACAAGTCATTAAATTCTCAAAAGCTGAAGTCAAAGATTATATTAAGCAAATTTATGAAAATCTTGTAATCAGAGAAATTTTGGGGATGTGACATTGCTGGTAGAAGCAAAAAAGCCACCTGATTGACTATTAAGGAAAAGTTGGGTCTATTTTGATAAATACCATCATAAGAAAATATTGATGATGACAAGACTGCCAAATATTCATAGGACAACAATACTGCTTTATCGAACAAGACTTGGGGTTTTCCCTTTTGCCAAAAGCTCTGATCACACTTTCAATAAGGCCACAAAATCCCATTATCAGATAATAGCTACTCACAGAAAGAGGGTGGCTTCTCTTCTTAGCTGAGATGTCTGCTCACCAGAAGTAGTGTGGTCTTCATAATTACAGTAATGAAGGCAAGAAGTTATGAGAGAGAAATAAAGGCATGAAAAGCAAAGAATATGAGCATGTCCTTCTTGAATTTCATGTCAGCAAAATACAAGGAATTACAATTGTTGAGTATCAAATGTGAAAACAATGTTTAGTCCTTAGAAAAAGCTCCATCAATCTGAATACTCTTTTAGAATATCTTTTGGTTTGACGTAGTAAAATATTTTATTTGTGTTCATTATGAATATTAGTGTGCACTTATTTTTTCTTTTTTACTTTGTTTATTTTTTCTTCATAGAGACAAGATCTTACTCTGTTGCCCAAGCTGGAGTACAGAGGTGCGATCATGACTCGCTGAAGCCTGAACCACCTGGACTCAAGTGATCCTCCCCCCTTAGTTTTCTGAGTACTGAGGACTACAGGCACATGCCACCATGTCCAGCTGATTTTTTTTTTAAGAGATGGGATCTCACTATGTTGCTCAGGGTGATCTTGAACTCCTGGCCTTGAGCTGTCTTACAACTTGCCAAAGTGTTGAGATTGAAACCAGTATGCTCAACTCTGAAATATTTTTTCTGATTTAGATAGGAGTGTTATGCTGGCCTAATAAAATGAATTGAAAAGAATTTCCTCCATTTGAAATTTTTTGAAGGAGTTTTGGTAAAATTGTTATAAGTTCTTTCGCAAATATTTGATAGAATTGACCAACTGACCAATGAAGCCATCTGATACTGGAGTATAATTTGTAAGAAAGTTTATTATAAATTCAATTTCTTTATAAGATGTAGCACTTTTGAGCCATATACTTAAATTTTGAAATTATCTGGGAGCTTTTGTCTTTTAATATTTTATCAACTTCACCTAAATTGTCAAATATTTTGGCATAACATTGTTCAGAACATTATCTTGGAATATAGGTAGAATCAGTAAAAATACACATTTTCTTATGCTGGATATTGGTTATTTGTGTTTTGTCTTTTTTTGTCCTGATCAGTTTGGAGCTAGGTTTTCTCTGAAATCCAGTTTTTTGTTTATTTTTTTTTCAGATTTTTTATTTTACTGATTGCTACTATCTTTTTCTATTTTTTTTGTGATGCTTAAATTGTTTATTTTCTTTGTAGTTTTAAGATTAGACTGAGATTATTGGTTTGAGACCTTTCTTCATTCCTGTGAATTGCTATAAATTTCTCTCTAACTTTGACTTTATTGCTAACCCACGTATTCTGACATGTTGTATTTTATTTACATTTAATTTTATTTACTTATTAATTTCTCCCACGTTGTCATATGAGTCATACAGAAATGAATTATTGTGAATTTTTCTGTTTTTCCTCCCAATTTCAAGCTTTTGGCTTCATGTGTCTTTTATGTTTGCTATTATATACATATGTATTTAAGAATGTTATTTTATTTCGGTAAATGGATCCCTTTTTAATAATAAATTTACCTCTTTTTCATCTTAATAATATTTGGTCTGATATCTGTCTTGTCTGATATTAACATAGTCAATTTGGTTTACTTTTGACCAGTGTTGGCATAATATATATTTTGTGTACTTTTCTCTTATTCGTGTGTCTAAATGTATGTCAACAACATAGACTTCATCTTGCCCTTTCATGTAATTTGACAATCTCTGCCTCTTAATTAAGCTGTTTAGGCCATTTGCATCTAATATGATTATATAATTGAAGTTTAATCTACCACCTTTCTATCTTATTTATATTCATTCTGTGTGTTTTTCAATACCCTTTTTCTTGTTTTCTCTTTTTTTCCCAAATAATTGAATATTTTATATTATTTTGTTCTATCTTGTTTTTTGTCTTTTAGATGTAACTCTTTGTTGTGTATTTAGTGATTTGCTTAATGTTGACAATATACATTTTTAATCACAATCTATTTTTGTCATTGAATTTCAGACATTGTGCATTTTGTTTTACAGTTATAGTTCTGCTAATGCTTAATTTTCCTTTATAGCATCCCCATTTCAAGAATGAAGATATCCAGTTACTCCAAATGACACACTAATGTTTTTATTAGGGCCCTTTCTCAGACGTTTATAAACTCCATTTTTTTAATCTTTTAACACCATAAGACTGAGAAATGTGTTCACATTGGTCTTTATTATCTTTATACCATCTTATTTTTCTGCCTTGTGCCATTGAATAATTCATGTCTTCGGGAAGAAAGCCTGATAACTTGTGAGAATTATGTCCTTGCTTCTCTTTTTTCACTGGAAGCTTGGCAATATATGCCGTAGCTTTCTTGATAGTTTTTCATGAATTTCTGTTTTTCTCATTCTAAAACGATTGATAACCAAATATATTGGCATTTCTGACTTTCAGTATTATCCCTCTTCCCAGATTCCCAATCTTTCACCCATGAGTCCAGTATTGCTTAGGCTGGTCTCAAACTCCTGGCTTTAAGCAGTCTTTCAAAACCTGCCAAAGTGTTGAGATTAAAGGAGTGAACCACTGTACCAAACTCTGACCTATTTTTCTCATTTAGATATGAGTATTATGCTGGCCTAATAAAATGAGTTGTAAAGAGTTTCAAGTCATACATAGAGAAAAGGTGGCTAAAAATATTGGCTAACTTCTCTGCACCATCCTTCCCACTGGGGTCTTTTTCTCTTCAGTTTCTATTTGCCTCAGCATTACTCTAAAATCTAGGCTCAGAATTGTGTTTTTTGCTTTTTTTTTTTTATTTGGTTTGATTTGGTTTTGATTTATGTATTAACTGGCTTTACTAGTGTTTCTTGGAAGAAACATTGTTCTTCTTCAAGTTACTCCATCATAATAGAAGTGGAAAATTGAATGAATATATTTGAACACTTCCAGCTTCCAGTAAGCTATTTGTTTTTGTATAGACTATTTTAAGTGACTAAATAAAAGTATATTTTTCACCTTATAATATTCATATTTCAATTTGACTTCTTTATCTGTAAAGAATTTTGCCACAAATTAATTCTATAGTAGGTTTGTTCCATATTGAAAAATGAGCTGCTGAGAATAATTAGACAAATTCATATTTATGTAAATTTGTATCTCTCCCAAGATACTGTGGTCAGTCACTCAAGCGCATTCCTAGCTAGTTTTCATCATTTACTTCATTCTTCTAACAGTCTACTTCAGATGTAACTTTTGAAATTTGTTTTCAGTGTCCATCCTTGGTTCTCATATCACTAATCTTTATCCAAGTTGCCTCAAACAGAGAAAAGGCATCAACTCCCTAGATTATTGCTGCTATGGAAACACTTTTAAATTTTTTTAATTGTATATATTTGAGGGGTGTACAAGTGCAGATTTCTTACATGTCTAGATTGCTTAGTGGTGAAGTCTGGGCTTTCACTGTACTCATCACTTGAATAGTGAAATTATACTCAATTGGTAATTTTTCAACTTATTTTTTATATTCTTACAGTCTTCAAGTATTCTTACAGTCTTCAAGTGAACAATTAGTCTGTCTTTTAGTTTAATATTTCTAGATTCCTCTGAATACTTCATATTTTCTCTTCCTCAGCTTGGTCATCTCTTGTTTATCTTCAGCCTTTCTCTAATGGCACTACGTAGGCCTGATATTTCCACACCCATTTTTTCTTCACATCCTCTTTACTCTTTTACACTCTGTCAAACTTTTATGCCTGTCATTCCAATTGAAGGACAATGTCTACCTCAATGACTATGTTCCATGAAGCCATTAGGCATATTCTAATACATGAAATAGAGAATTCCTAAACAATGACTCTTTTGATAATATTATTTGCATTCTGAAGTCCTTTTCTCTCTTCACTTCCGTTTTCTTTCTCCCTGGTGATTCTGCGCAGCCTTCACCTATTAACTGTACTGCAAAGTCCGCTTATGTTTCTGCTCCCCAGCTCCACAGTGCTCTTCTTGAGGGATATAATTTTTTTTTTGTCTTACTGAATCTATACTAGTCCATGACATATAATTTCATAATAAATATATGTTAAATGAAAAATTGGTGGATTGATAGGTACAATAAGTAAAATGATTACTTTTTTATCTCTGTGGCCCCATCTCGTTTCTATTGTTTCCTTTATTTGCCTATTAATGTTTATACCATCCAGAATTTCACTGTACAAATCCTACTTTAGCCATTTTATTGTAAAGCATGGCTTTGTTGTGTGTGTGTGTGTGTGTGTGTGTGTGTGTGTGTGTGTGTGTGTTTAGTTTCTCAGTTTCTAGGCCACATTGTAATGTTTTTCTGGTGTCCCTTTAAATTTTTCACAGCCTCCTTGATTCAGAAGCCCAAATTCATGTACATTTTTTCCTTCAAAATATAATCTGCTTCATAGTGCTTATATCAACCAGAAATCTGGAAGAAATTATTATTATCAATTTTTACTTTATTTCTTACCACTACAGAAAATGGGTCACCATATTCTAATAAAGATAATTTCATTAATCTCTGGTTATAAGCAGAATACATGTTCATATTAAAATATCTTGATTATAAAGAAGAAAACTATAAAATAATCATATCATTTTGGGTTAAAAACATGCTTCTGGTAGTCCTCTCTATTTTTCTTATGTATGTTTTAACTTAGTATAATCCTTAGTGACACTTAATTCACAGGACACTTAATTTTTTGTTAGATTTATGTTATTTAACATGTAAGATTTTTAAACTCCACATAATAATTTATTTAACTACCTACCCTGAACTGAACATTTAGGCAGCTTTCATTTATTTTATGATTATAAATAATGTTTTATTGGCCTTATTTATGCATGATACATTTTTTACTCTCATTTATTTCTATATGATTGATTCCCAAAAGTAGAATAACTGTCAAGAGCATGAGTAATTTGAGAACTCTTCATATATATTACCAACTTGTTTCCCAAAACAGATGTAACAATTTATACAGCCTCCAGCAGTGTCCATTTCTCTCCACCCTGGATAGTATTGACTGCTTTCATTTTAAACAAAACCAAGCACATCAAAAATAAATTTATGCTACCTTGATATATATGTTACATTAATTCTGTCTCAAATCAATCCACTCCTCTTTGTCACTACTGCAACTGGCTTGGATTGGGCCTTTTTAACTTGTCTTTTGTGTAGCATTTTTCTCCTAAATGGTGTTTTTGCCTTTGTTCTAATCTATCTCCATTCTTTTGTTACCACCTTTAAAAAAATGACTTTCTAAACTTTTAATTCAACATCTCTCATGTGTAACATGCACCTCTGAACAACTCTGTATATACAACAAATACACAATAGACTCCCAAGCACAATATATAGAATTTACAGATATCACCTCATCCAACAAAGAAAAAGGAAACATTTTGGCCTGCGAACTGCTACCAAAATGCTAAATTATCATTGTATATCAGAGTTTTATTTACTCGCACCAGATTTTTATGATTATCTGTTTAACGCCTTTCAGGTGCCCATATTCTTTGCTACTTTGATGGTAAACTCAAAAAGGACAGAGACATGTTTATCAGTTTTGCTCACATGTTCTTCCTAGGACAATGTGTAATACAGACATGATATAATCAACATTGATGAAAATGAATTATCTTTATTATCCCTTGATTACAATTTTTGTCACATTCCCACAGATTTCTAAAAGAAATGACAACATACAATTAGTAATTGACTGATATGCGATAGCTTCTTGAGTATTTTATGCTGTGTCACAGTGTGGTTGCACTTTCTCTCAATATCCTTTATTGCTATTCTATGCCTAAGAAATCATCTTTTAAGATGAAGTCTTAAATTAATTCTTTCTCTGTAAATTTTTCCTTTGTGACCACACATATCAGGATGGTTTGAAGGATTCCCTGTAATCTCTATAATTCTTTTTGAGAAACTCTACTTTAGCAACAATCTAGATTTTTTCTTCTCTTTCCTTCCGGTTTGCTGAGATTTCCTTGAGAAAAAAAGGACTGTCTTATATATAAGTGAGTTGGTTGTATTTATGATATTTTTTTACTTCCTTAAGCAAAAGAATAAAAAAGAACAATTTCAAGTGTCACAAAATACATACAAAAGAGGAATAAGCAGCTTAAAAAATTATGACGTTTCAAGGCCGGGCGCGGTGGCTCACGCCTGTAGTCCCAGCACTTTGGGAGGCCGAGGCGGGTGGATCACGAGGTCAAGAGATTGAGACCATCCTGGTCAACATGGTGAAACCCCGTCTCTACTAAAAATACAAAAATTAGCTGGGCATGGTGGTGTGTGCCTGTAATCCCAGCTACGCAGGAGGCTGAGGCAGAATTGCCTGAACCCAGGACGCAGAGGTTGCGATGAGCCGAGATCGCGCCATTGCACTCCAGCCTGGGTAACAAGAGGGAAACTCCGTCTCAAAAAAAAAAAAAAAAAAAAATCATGACGTTTCCTATAGAAACAGAGAAGCTGAGATAAAGACTTACTAAATAAATGCCCTAAGAAACTAGGGCATATATTGGATAAACTATAACACCTCTTAATTTATTTGCTTATTTTACTTTTGAAGACAGGTTTTGCTCTGTCGCCCAGGCTGGAATGCAATGGCCTGATCTTGCGGGACTGTTTTAGAGAAATTTCCCTTCCCAGTCCGCGTTTCTAGTGTAAGAACTCTAGTTTTCCAGTCGCGGGCCAGATAGAGCTCTTTGTTTGGTTTTCTGGCGTGGGCCAGGTAGAGCTGCCTGTTTCTTCGCCCAGGAGCTAGGTAAGGCTCTTTGTCTCTGAATTTCCGCAGCTGGCTCCTGGAGGACGGCTCTGGGACTCAGGGTTATAAAACAAGTAGCCAATCCAGCATCAGAGTCAAAGATCATCAATCTAGAGGAAGTTTAAAAGAACTCTTCTCATTAGACTAGAACATGAATGGGGCAGAATAACTCAGGGGTTAAAACTTGAGCGCTCCTACCTGAAGGAATTTCCTCTCTAGGCCCTCTCCCACAACAGTATCAGAGCTGCCTTCTCTCTCTCCCTAATAAATTGCTTTTCTGCGAAACTCTTTGGGTCCACGATATTTATGCCAACGGTAAACTCACTGCGCCTACGGAGCCCCTTTCTCCATTCTTCTGGGTTAGAAAGGCCAAGAGCCTACTGGGAAGGCCAAGAGCCTACTCGCCAGCAATGCTTCCCGTTTCCGTAGTGGTCTAGCAGTTAGAATTCCTGGTTTTCACCCAGGCGGCCCTGGCTCAACCCCTGGTGTGGGAACTGGGCAATCCAGTTGAAGTTTTACTACCCCAGCAACAATCTTGACTTACTGCAACCTCCACCTCCCAGGTTCAAGCGATTCTCTTGCCTCAACTTCCTGAGTAGCTGGGACTACATGTGTGCGCCACCATGCCTGGCTACCTTCTGTATTTTTAGTAGAAACAGAGTTTCACTATGTTAGCCAGGCTGGTCTCAAACACCTGACCTTAGGCCATCTGCCCTTCTCAGTCTCCCAAAGTGCTGGGATTACAGGTGTGAATGGACACGCCTGGAAGGCCTATTGTTTCATAAAATAAGGTTATGAAACAGAGACTGTGTTTGCTAACTTCACAAGATTTCAGTAAATGAAAAGGAGAATATGTGACAGATGATTTATTCATGATTGTAATTTAAATGTGCCTGCTGTATCACTAATCACTAGCAATTATTTCAATATTTTGTGCCACTAGGAGCAACTGATATTTAGATCACTCAAGTGAATGTTAAACATACACCTAAGCCTTTTCTTAACTTGTATGAAGTATATGAGCACTTCATACAAGTTAAGAAATAATTGAAGTGTATAGCACTTTAAAACTAAGAAGCTTATGAGAACTAATCCAGCACTTCATCTTTAACTGATTCCATGAATTATGCATGTGACCTTGCTATCTAGATCATTCCGTTAGAGTTATGGTTTTGGATGACCAGATGATCCTGAGCGCTTAGGACATTTTTGGTGTTAGTTTCTTTTTAGGTCATTTACTCCTCTTATTGTTAACAATTTGGATCATTCCTCCAAAATTCATGCCTCAGGACATACTATTTAATCATAAAACTAAATTCAGCTCAAAGAAGCTCAGTTTTATATAATTCTTTACTTGATACCAAAACAGTAGTGGGGAGGATGGGTAGAAAGAGGGGGTGACTTTATCTAACATCAATTTAACCTTTAATTAATACCCAATTCAAGGGCTATGACTTGATCTGCCAGGACAGAGAAAATGTGTGAATATTTTAATAGGCAATTGAATATCTTTTAAAGTTATTTTGAGGTTTCAGAGATAATCAAATATGCAAACCTAAACCAATAACTATTATTTACAAATTTAACGGATTTTTTACTTGAATAGTACTAAAACCTATGTTGTTTTAATTTGAAAACAGATTCATGAGTCTTTAACAACTGTAAAAGAAGGTTAAAATAATGGGCTTTTTTTTTGTTTAAATGATGGGGAATAGGCAAATCCAGGATACGAGAAAATAGAAAATAAATGATGCTTGCTTCCCAGCAGAGATATTGATATGCACATTAATGTGTTACTGGGATAGGACCAAAAGCAACAAAAGAATCAATGCAAGTCTGGTCCTTTATTTCAAACATCTTTTTTCTTTTCCAGGAGTGTAATGTATAATCATACACCAAAAACCACCCTTAAACTCTTATTGGTTTCAAGTTCATTTTTCCAGAATTTTATCTAAAAAAATATACCTGATTCAACTAGTTTTATCTCACAGTATTTGTTTATCATGATCTTAATTTATTCTCAATAATGTAGAACTATGGATTGTATAAAATAATGATTTCTTTTTTTTGACTAAAGTATTATTTTGGGGGACACCTAGGAGTATTAACTCCCACTGATACAAGAGTTCTGGGAAGGGAAAAATGTGGTCCCTTTAAAAGATACAGACTGTGGGAAGGGAAGTGCTGGGTAGAGGAGGGCATGGTGCCTGCTGGGGCTCCACCCCCATGGACCTGGGTGAGAAAAGGCATTTTTGTTTTCATGCCCCAGTACTGCATTTCCCAAGACCACCTGGCCTGCCATGCCCCCATCCTTTGCCTATACAAATCCCCAAGACCTAGCAGGCAGACAGAGACAGCTGGATGTTGAGAGGAACTTGTGGGCGAGGCACCAGCATGCCAGCAGCCTACTGAGCAGCAGAATAACGTGGAGTTTGGGTGGGGCAATTGGAGGAGAGCCCGGGCCACCAAACAGCCCGACTAGAAGAAAAGACCATCTGTCTTCTCGTTCCCCCACCTGCTGAGAGCTACTTCCACTCCATAAAACCTTTCATTCATTCTCTAAGCCAATGTGTAATCCAATTCTTCCAGTACACCAAGGTAAGAACTTCAAAATACTGAGAACCCTCTGTCTTTGAGACAAGACAGAGAGTCTAATTGAGCTGATTAATACAAACCCCCTATAGACAGCAAAACTAAAACACAACCTGTAACACACACCGACTGGGGCTCCAGCTGTAAACCTTCACCCATAGACACTGCACGGGGGCTGGAGCCCTACAGCCTTCCCAATGGTATGCTATCCTAGAGGTTTGAGCAGTAGAGCACTAAAATGAACCATACCCTGTTGCACGCCATGCAAGGGAGATAAGGGAACTTTTCCCATTTCACCATTAAATTTTAAGTTACTTTATATTAAAGCAAAAACTTATAAAGGATGACTGCATGATGTTGATTCTGAAAATTCATCTACCAGTGAAATAATTCAGTGACCTCACATAATATTTAATAGTATAATCATCATCACATAATATTTAATAGTATCATCATCACATAATATTTAATAGTATCAAATAAAGCAGTGCTTTATTACTTATGTCTTTGGTCACCTTTCAGATGTTTTTTGGCCTATCATATCCCACAAAAATGGCCAATTGTAAGTAGACAAAAAGTATGCATTCTAATAGGCAAGCAAACATTATGTTACATAAATTTACCTTAAGTAAATAATTTATCCCATCCCTAATTTATAATATTAACTAATTTATCCTAACCCTAATGTATATTATTTTATTACCTTAAGTAACCTTAATTACTTAAAATATAGGTTTTACAAGTTTTGCTTTTATAAAAAAACTTTGTTAAATGCTTTTGTATATATATTTTAAGAATACACCTATGAAAATATTCGCAAGGTCATTTCAAGTTGAATATATGTGTCAACATTTTAAAGAATATTTGGCCAATTTGTCATTTCACCATCAATATAAAATTATATTTATTATGTTATCTTAATATTATTTCTTTCTGTAAAATTCTAAAACTTAACATGTTTAATTTTTTGCTTTACTATTTTTATGCCTATATTTATGAACATAAACTTCTGAAAAAAAATTTTTTCTAAATTTTATAAGAAATTCTAATTTGTGTTTTGTTTAAAATATTCATTTATAACAAATATATTTATTGCTATGAATTAAATGTATTTGTTATAAATATTTATTTATATATACTGTACTTACATATTGACCTTTATCAGATTCCTCATGTCCTCTTGCATTCTTGTATGAATTGTATGAAAGTTTTACTTCCAACTTGGATTCAATTCATTTACTTCTTCTTTTTTTTTTTTTTTTTTTTTGAGACAGAGTCTTACTCTGTCGTCCAGGCGGAGGGCAGTGGTGCAATAACAGCTCACTGCAGCCTCCAACTCCCTGGTTGAAGCAATTCTCCAGCCTCAGCCTCCTGAGTAACTGGGATTACAGGCATGCGCCACCATGCCCAGCTAAACTTTTGCTTTTTTTTTTTTAGTAGAGACGGGGTTTCACCATGTTGGCCAGGATGGTCTTAATCTCCTGGCCTCCTGATCCGCCAGCCTCGGCCTCACAGGCTTGAGCCACCACACCCAGCTGCATTCATTTACTTCTATTGAAAATTAAAATTCAGTCAAGTCTACCAGAGATGATATCTCTTAACTTTTGTTTGCCAAATGATGTCTGAAATTCACTTTAATTTATTTAAGTCAGATTTACCAAAGTGTACTGTACATACAGTAAACTTCACCCTTTGTAGGTGCATAGATCAATGTGTTTTTGCAAATATTTATAAACATGAAACTACCGCCAAGATTGGGATATACAGTATTTTATCAATCCAGAAAGTTATCTCATGTATAACAAATCTCTTCTCCCCACTTCTAATTCATGGCAACCCTATGTATGATTTTGTACCTATAATTTTTTATTTTTTATTTCCCATATTGTAAAATAAATGGAATCATGTGGTATAGACTTCTTCACACTTAGTTCCTTTCACTTAGGGTAATATTTTTAATATTCATCTAAGTTGCTTGATGTAGTAGTTTCTTCTTTTATATTCCCACGACATATTTCATCTGTGTATATGTTTCAGAATGTTTTCATCAATTGCCAGTTGATGGACATTTTTATTATTTCTATGTTTTATTATTATGAATAGGGATCCCATTCATATACAGGTTTTTGTTTCGGAAACATGCACTCAGTTATCCTGGAAAAAAATAACTTGCAGTCACATTTTGGCTTCTTACATTATAGGTGGTTAACCTTATAAGAAACAACCAATTTTCTTCTAAGAAGCTGTTTTCCTACCAGCAACATATGAAATTTCACTTAGTTTTGTGTTTTAAGTAGTATTTTATATTGTTAGATTTTGTTGTAGTTTTTGTTGTTGTCCTTGTTCTTTTTAATCTTATCCTAGTGGATGTATGATGGTGTCTCATTAAAGTTTTATTTAGCTAATACCTAAGTGTTTTACACATCTATTCATGTGCTATTTGACCCCTATTTTTCTTTAGTGAATTGTCTGTTTAAATCTTTTGCCCAGTTATTGTAAATTGGGCTTTTTTATTTATTTGATTGTAAGAGCTTATAAAATTCTGCATATAAATCCTATATCAGATATATGTTTTAAAAATATATTCATTCTGTCAGCTGTTTATCTTTTATTTCTAAAAGTGGTTTCAAAGAAGAGACTTTTAAAAATTTGATGAGGTTAACATATAATTTTGTTATTTTACCTATTGAACTTTGTCCTGTCCAAAAAATCCTGATATGACTCAAGGTCACAATAATTACCACCTCTTTTTCCTTTCAATTTTTTAAATTTCATGTTTATTCTTTAAGTCTACAATTTGGCTATTTTTTAGTGAGCGGTTGTAAAATCTGAGCTGTGTTGTTATTTTTGCTTAAGACGTAATTTTTCTAGAAGCCTTGAAAAAATTATAATTTTCCCAATTGCTTTACCTATGTACTTTTGCTCAATAAATAAATTGATCATATGTATGATAGTATTTTTAAACTACTTATTCTGTTAAATTTTCTATATGTCTATCTTTATGCCAATACTAAACTGCCTTGATTACTTTTATTTCATTTACAAGCAAAGCATAATGTTAAGTTTGTGAGTTCTGCAATTATTTTCTTTTTCAAAACTCTTTGACTAATCTACCTCTTTAAATTTTACCTATAATTATTAGAAGCTGCCAATTCCTATTTAAAAATAAAACTATTCTAATTTTGACTGGAATGGCATGGAACCTGCAAATCAATTTGTAGAAAATGAACATCTTGAACAATACTGAGTTTAAAATTTTTTGAGTTTTCTGTTTTACAAAAACAGGTTAGCTCCTCCATGATTTGTCTTTCTGAATTTCTTTCATTACTATTTTGCAGTTGTCAGCATGTATATATTACCCATGCTTTGTTAGATTTTTTATAAGAAGTGATTCAGTACTTTGTTATTACGTTAGTCTATTGGTTGACTCTTTTTATGGTCAGTGTTACTATTATGTCAGCCAACTGTAATAAATACTTGTGCTGAGAAATTCCAATGCATTGACATCAGAATTTTTGGCTAGTTTAGAAAAAATAATAATTAATATTGATTCAGTGCTATGATATACCAGGCTGTTTTGAAATAATTTATGAAAATTGTTTTCAATAATGCCAAAATTTATATAAAATAAAGGTTCTCATTGTTCTCGCTTTACCAAAGAATAGGTTGAGATGGATTCTTATATATTGTTTGAAATTCTGAGGCCAATTTAGTGTGTGATAATAAAAACACCTTCCAAATTAAACAAGCCCTTAGTGAATGGAGACTAAACTAGTAAAACATAACACACACACACACAAACACACATAAATATATGCATAAATATATGCATGTGTATATATACAAACATATGCACATGTATACTTTCACATATATATATATACACATGTATATGTATTTGTGTATATGTACATACATATTCATGTGTACATATACACAAAAATTTATGCATGCAGAAACACAGTAAAATAACTGTCAAAGAAGGATAAAACAGATGAATCATATTTCTTTAAAATTAGAACTATTGTTCCTCAAAAACTTTCATTTTAAAGGATAGTGAAAATTCAAGTCACACTGGAATAATTTTCAGTAAATAAACATGACCAAGCATTTGTATCCAACCTTCTAACACAAATGGATATGTGCATACATAATATGCTCAGGAAAAATTGGCCAGTATTTTAGTCATAAAGCCAACACAAACATATGTTAAAATCAGAATAAGATACTATTACCCACCCACTATAATGACTAAAACTAAAAAGACGGATAATATCAAGTCTTGGTGAGAATGTGAAACAACTGGAGCATTCATACATTGCTGTTATAAATAGAAAACTCCACAATTTGGAAAGGTGTTTGACAGTTTCTTGTAAATTAAAAGAAATATGTGTTATATACGACTGCAATTCCACTCATAAATATTTACTCGAGATAAATAAAAACATATGTTAGCAAAAAAAAAAACAGTACAAGATTGATCATATTAGCTGTATTAGGCCATTTTCAGACTGGTGATAATGATGTATTTGAGACTGGGCAATTTACAAAAGAAAGAGGTCTATTGGACTTACAGTTCCATGTGGCTGGGGAAGCCTCACAATCTTGGCAAAGGTGAAAGGCACATCGCTCATGGTGGCAGACATGAGAAGAGAGCTTGTGCAGGAAAACTCCCCATTTTAAAATCACCGGATCTCATGAAACTTATTCACTATCATGAGAATAGCATGGGAAAGACCTGTCTCCATGATTCAGTCACCTTCCACTGGGTCCCTCTCACAACATGAGGGAGTTCAAGATGAGATCTGGGTGAGAACACTGACAAACCATGTCAGTAATTTACTATTAACAACCAAAAATTTAAATAATCTAAATTATTTAAATGTATCTAAAAATTTAAATTTAAATAAACAGCAAGCAAATCAATACATTTAAGTATACACATAAAATGGAATACTACACAGTAATTCAAATTTGAAAAAAAAAACTATGAATATAACATTGATATGAATTAATCTTTGAAATAGTATATAAATATATAACTACAATTTGACGTATAGGATTTTTTAAAAATAGATAAAGGTGACTAATGTGATAGAAATCAAATCAGTGTTTTTTTCTGAGAGGAGACATGGTAAATTGGCTTCAGGGAGCTTTTTGGGTGATGGAAATGTTCAATATCATGAATGTGATAGTTTTTAAACAGGTTTGCCAAAACCTATAAATTTTTACACTTAAAATGCTTCTGCTATAGGTAATTTATATTTCAAAGAGATTTCTTTAATGTTAGAAGTAAAACAGAATGCAATAGAATAAGAACCCAAGATTACAGTGTTAAGCAAGCTCAGAAATCAGTTGGCTCAATGTAGAAATAAAAATTAGAGGTTTCTAGAAAAAAAGTCTTCACAAAATAAATGAAGAAAAAATCAGCATTACAATTAATATATGATTATGAATTTGAAAGCATGCCCATGGATTTTTATGTCTCTTTAATTAAGCAAGAATATATAATTATAGAAAACAAATTATAAATCATTCAACAAATATCACTAAACCTAAACAAACTTGAAAAATAATAGATTTGAAAAAGTTTTGGTATTTTTTACATTGCAAAGTAAGTTATTGTCACATTTTAGATACTGCTATAACACATATTTGTAATAATAAGCTAATAGCTGAGGGCTATAGTATATGCTATTTATAAAACTCATTTTATATATTTGTATGGCAAATTTTTCTATTATTTATTTTTATTATTAAGAAGTAATTCTGAAAGAACATGCATGATTAATTATATTATTTCTTTATAGATTGAAAGAAGACTATTTAATGGTACATTTCTTAATAATTGAAGATGTCTTCTGATTTTTATAAGAAGATAGAATAAGTCATAGTAAATGCAAAGTCAGAATTTTTATAACATTTAGTTTAACACCCTACATAAATATTCTAATTTGTTTTAAACTTTAGAGGAATTATTTTCAGGATAGAATATATTCTTTTGAAGGAGGTTATCTGAATTTCAGAAACTCCTTTTTTTCACTTCCTATATTTGTGTCTGTTATGTATGCTTTTTGCTTTCAAATTGCAAAGCAAATAATTTCACTTTCAAGTGCCTAGGACAATGTTTTACACATATATAAAACATTTTATTTGTAAATACAAGAATACTATTAAAATTTTAGGAAGACATACAGTGATATATATAAATTTCAGGGAATCACTTATGCAAAAGCCCTCAGTGTTCAATATATAATATTCTATATGAAAAAGTACAGAAGTGAGCACTTAATAATCATCAAATAATAATAACAACAATAATCAAAATAATAAATAATAAGTGTTTTACCTATTTGGAATTTACAAATGTTATGTAGAGACTCTTAGTACACCATTTCTATCACTAAATGAAAGTTACAATTACAGGGTTTTTAAAAAATAATTTATTTTCAGAGTTAATGTTAAAGTGGAGATCCTTTTTCCTGATATAAAGATTCATAACATAAGTATTAGTATTGAAAAATGGTAATACATTTTATTGAATATTTACAGACGAAGGGAACACTTAGAGTTAGGCGCACTGATGTATAATGTCAAGGAAAAGAGGAGAAAGCGTATGATAGATGCAAAATAAATGGTCTTTTAAGAAAAAACAAATTTATGAAGGCTGCAAATTATGAAGTATGTAAATTTATACTCTCGTTGAAATTCTTATCTTTATTTACATTATCTTTGGTGTTTTTTATGAAATTTATATGTATATGTTTATAAATACACTTGTATATCCATATGTTTGTGTGTTTGTTTACACACATTATTTTTCTATCTTTATCTTGCATTAGTCTGTATGCCTTATTCTTCTTGGTCATGGGATAATAACTTGGACATAGCTGAACTAGGGACTAGGCAGACATCAACACAGAATTAAAAGTTCTGAAAATGTAAAATTTCCTATCTAAAAGTTATGAAAAATGTAAATTTCCTATCTAAATTATTGAGGCAGAAAATGTTTTGGAAGTTTACAGATATTTGTGTTAGGTTCGTGTAGGGCAATAACATTAGAAGTGAAAATTTTTCTTTCGTGATATGTGCAGTTTGTTCCAAATTAATAGAAATTATGAGATTAAAAAAATTAAGTAAACTATTATAGTAAATTATTAAGACAAACAGTAAATAGAAAATGTAAAGCAAACATATAGGTAAACAAATGTTCTTACTCTTCTCCAATAGGCTGCTTGGTCACTAGTATCTGTTGGTACAATGAGAGAAAAAGCAGCTCATTGCAAACTCTAATAAGCATGTGTATATTAAAGAATGGAAAAGAAATGTGGCCAAAAATAAATGCAGAAGGTAAACCTAAAACAGTTTCCAATAAGTCAGTGTCGAAGGCATGAAGTTAATGAGACATAAAGTAAAAAGTTACATACTGAACACTTTTCAAAAAAATAAAAATGAAATGTGATGTAAAAACTACAAATATCTACAGAATTGGGCACCTTCAGGTATTTCTGATAGCGCTTTGTACTAAATCTCTAATTCACTTACATGGTTAGAGGAAAGTTTTATGCTTAAATTCTATTCCTAATAATCTAGTAATTAGTCAGCACTCAATACAATTCTAATGAATAAATGAATGAATGAATACAATTCACAGTTACACAGCTAGTCATCTGTACTTCCAATACTCAGTGAGGCTTCATTCTTGTTATGCAGATAATATTGCTATTCTCATATTCACACTATTGCTTCCTTACCCTTCAGCTCTCGCTTGGAAATCATGTTCTCTATGTCAATTTACCAATAATACTCCCAGGCTGGGTAAGGGGATTCCAATGTGATTTATAGTATTCCCATACTGTTTTTTGTTATCCTATCACATCTGTATCTTTTACTAGCATTTGATATTAGGGATAACCAGGCCTTGTTAGTCTTTGAACATATGTCCTTAAACAGTATGTGACACATAGCAGGATCTCAAAAAATATTAGCTGAATGAAGACTTTAAAACACAAATTTGTAAAGATAAGCATGGAACAGAGGCATGAGATGAAATGATAGTGTCTGTAAGATAGTAAACCGTAGATACCCACATAATTCGTAAATAATAAAGCCCATGAAAGCCAGGCTCATAATGTTTATGATGAAGCATGACAAATGATTTAGGGATGATAGGTGATAATATAAGTATCAAGAAATGTTATTTAGATTTGAATTTTGGAATTAGAAATTACAGGAATGACAGTACTTCAGGCACTTTTTGAAATAAGGACATTATTACTATGCACAGGTTAAATGTTGGGGATAAGGAAAGAGAGAAGAGATAAAATTACTTAAAATACCTATAATTAATTATGGTTAAAATATTTTAGACTCTACTTTTAAATAACTGGTTGAATAATAAACATCAATGGTCACCCCTTCAAAAACAAAACAAAACCAAAAAGATTACCAAAAGTTTGACTCTCCTTATTTATCTCTTTTTTCTTTTATGGTTTTTTATTATTTCAATAGCTCATGGGGTGCAGCTGGTTTTTTGTTACATGGATGAATTGCATGTTAGTGAAATCTGAGATTATAGTAAACCCATCACTCCAGTGATGTATATTATACCCAATATGTAGTTTTTAATCCCTCATTTCCCTCCATCTTCCCCCTTCTGAGTCTCCAATGTCCATTATAACTATCTGGATGACTTTGTGTACTCATAGATTAGCTCCCACTTTTAAATGAGAATATATGTTATCAGCTCCCACTTTTAAATGAGAACATATGTTAAATGTAGGTTATTTGGTTTTTCATTCCTGAGTTAATTCACTTAAAATAATGGCCTCCAGTTTCATCCAAGTTGCTGCAAAAACATATCATTTTATTCTAATTTTATGCCTGAGTATTATTCCATAATGTATATATACTACTCTTTCTTTGTCCACTCACTGATTGATTGGCACTTAGGTTGGTTCCACATCTTTGCAACTGTGAATTGTGCTGCGATAAAAAATGACTGGAGGTGTCTTTTTGAGGTAAAGACTTATTTTCCTTTGGGTCAATATCCAGAAGTGGTATTGATGGAATGAATGGTAGATCTGTTTTTAGCTCTTTGAAAATCTCCATACTGTTTTCCACTGAGTTTATAGTAATTTATATTTCCACCAGCAATACATAAGAATTCCATTTTCACCATAGCCACAGCCACATCTATTGTTTTTTTGCTGCGGTAAGGTGGTATCACATCGTGGTTTTGATTTGCCTTTGCTTGATAATTAGGGATTTTGAACATTGTTTCATGTTTATTGGCTATTTGTATATCTTCTTTTGAAAAGTGTCTATTTGGCTGGGCGCAGTTGTTCATGCCTGTGATCCCAGCACTTTGGGAGGCTGAGGCAGGCAGATCACCTGAGGTCAGAAGTTTGAGACCACCCTGGCCAAGATGGCGTAATCCATCTCTACTAAAGATACAAAATTTAGCCAGGTGTGGTGGTGCATGCCTGTAACCCCAGCTACTTGGGAGGCTGATATGGGAGAATCACTTGACCCCAGGAGGCAAGTGTTTGCAGTGAGCCAAGATGGCACCATTACATTCTAGCCTGGGCGACAAGAGTGACAAGAGTGAAACTCCATCTCAAAAAAAGAAAAGAAAAGAAAGAAAGAAAAGAAAAGTGTGTATTCATGTAATTTGCCCACTTCTTGATGTGATTATTATTATTTTTCTTGCTGATTTGTTTGAGCTGCTTGTATACTCTGGTTTTAGTCCTTTGTCGGATATATAGTATCCAAATATTTTCTCCAATTCTGTTCATTTTTTTCTTTTACTGTGTTGATTATTTATTTTGCTGGGCAGAAGCTTTTTAGTTCAATTGGGTCTCATTTATTTATTTTTGCTTTTCTTGCATTTGCTCTGAGGGTTTTAGTTGAAAAATCTGTGCCTAGGCCAATGTCCAGAATAGATTTTCCTGGGTTTCTTTCTAGAATTTTTATGGTTTCAGGTCTTAGATTTAAGTCTTTAATTCATCTTGAGTTGATTTTTTTTCAATGGTGAGAAATAGGGATCCAGTTTCATTCTTTTACATGAAGCAATCTAGTTTTCCCAGCACCATTTATTGAATAGGTTGTCCATTCCCCAATTTATGTCTGTGTATGTTTTGACAAAAATCTGTTGGATGTATTTGGCTTTATTTCTGGGTTCTCTATTCTATTCCATTGGTCTATGTATCTACTATCCCCGCACATTGTTAACTTGGTTACTACAGTCTTGTAGAATAATGTGAAGTTAGGTAATATGATGCCTCCAGATTTGCTCTATTTGCTTAGGGTTGCTTTGGCTCCTTAGGCTGTTTTTCAGATCCTTATAAATTTTAAAATTGTTTTTTCTCATTCTCTGAAATATTATGTTGGTAGTTTAATAAGAATTACATTGAATCTATAAATTGCTTTGGGTATTACGGTTATTTTCATGATATTCATTCTTCCAAACCATGAAAATGGGATACGTTTCTATTTGTGTCAGTTGCTATTTCTTTCAGGCAGTGTTTTATAGTTCTCCTTGTTAGAGATCTTTTCCCTCCTTGGTTAAGTAATATTTGTAGGTATTTTATTTATTTTTACTTTTTGCAGCTATTGTTAAAGGAATTAAATTATTGATTTGATTCTCAGCTCAGTTACTATTGGTGTATAGTAGGGTTCCTGATTTCTGTAAATTGATTTCATAACTTGAAACTTTACTGAACTCACTTATCAAATCTATGAGTCTTTTGGAGGAATTTTTAGGGTTTTCTAGGTAAATAATCGCATCTTCAGCAAAAAGACATTTTTTAGCTTTCTCTTTTTCAATTTGGATGACCCATATTTATTTCCCTTTCCTAATTGCTCTGGGTAAGACTTCTAGTACTGTGTTGACTAGAAGTGATGAAAGTGGGCTTGTCTTATTTCTATTTTTAGGGAGAAAGATTTCAACTTTTCCCCACTCCATATTGTGTTGGCTGTGAGTTTGTCATACATAGCTTTTATTTTGTTAACTCTCTTTAATAGTATTGTTATCTTCTTAGTAATGTTGATCTATGACTAGCATCAACTATGATTCTGAGTAGTTATGTATGAGTAAGATATAGTAAAAAATACCAAATAAGATTTTAGACTGGAAGAATGATATTAATGAGGATAAAAATTCTGAATTTAAAGCAATGCAGATAAGGAAAAATTGCAGTGACGTTCTCAACATATCTTTATTTTACTATTTAAATTATCTTAATGTTTTATAGTTACTAATGGTTTTATTTATGTGATATTTTCCCATTTCCATTTACAATTTCGTTTGCTCAATAATTTTTTTAAATCTCTCAATGCCTTGAAGATAAACTTGGAATAAACTATAGATACTGTTAATAAAAATTTCTATTCCTACATGACGTTGCCCTTTATCAACCTAACATAAATTGCTGTAGAAATCCCCCCCAAAATCCAACTGTCAGTAATGTGGATAAATTTTTTTAGATCACTTAGAAGCTTTAACCTCTATTCTTCAAATCCATGTCCACTTTGAGAACTTTAATGGTTATGAGCCATTCTGAGAACTGTATTAAATAACTGATGACAATATTGGTGTGTCAGCTTAATTATCTTTTTAAAAAATGTGATTTGGCAATTATATTCAGTAGCCAAACTTAACCAACCCATTAATTTTCTACTAAATTAACAGAAACATAGCTTTTTAAAAAAGCATCAGTGTTGATCAGACAGACATGAGTTTGAAGCAGTTTCTCTTTCCCCTTGTGTTTCTTGAAAATGTTACTAATTTCGTCCTTTGAGCTTCACACTTCTTTTAGTTGAAGCGACTGATAAACTTGACTTAATATTTTTGTATGCTTAAATAGAACAGTATGTATAAAGCTACAAGCAGTGTGTGTTGTGTAATAATAGAGTCAAAAATGGTAGCCATTACTTTGTTGTTATTGTCAATGTTATTTTGTTCATTGTAATTGAATACAGAATAACAAATCTTGAGCAATAAATTATAAATTATTTTATATTTTATAAATATAAATATATAAATTATAAAAATATATAAATAACTTTATATCAGAAAGATTATGTAAGATGTTTTAGTAGCTAATCAAGATAGCTTAATGTGCTTAAAAGTAAATATGACAATAAATTACTAATTTATTCTACTACAGATATTTTGTATTTTTCTTGGAATGGTTTGATGTTCTCTTTATTTTTGTAATTTGTAGCTTTCTATGGTTTTCCTAATCCAGTTAATTTCATTTCTAAGTATAAAGCTCCATGTCCTCATTTATAGGAAATGTAGAAGTCCACTGCACACAAAACTTTAAAAATTATTTTGATATTTCATTCCTTAAAAATTTTGCCTGGTCATTTTTCATCCAACAGTGCTTGTTTCATACATACATACATCTTGTCATATACAAATGAGGGGTGACCACTGGCACACAGCATCACAAAATAAAAGTTATTTCATCATCCAAAGGAAAGGTTATATGCTCTTTTTCTTCTCCCTTGCTCAAGTGGTAGCACCCCATACAGCTTTTACAAGAAGAATAGCTTATATATTATCTACATGAAAAATCAGCTTTCATTTTAAATACCAACCCTATTGAAGAAAAAACTGCTTATATAAACCAAAGAATTTCTCAAGTCTAGGACATCTCAAGTAAAATTAGAAATTAACCACCTCACTCTTTATAGCACTTAAATATAGTGCTTGATAACACTGTTATTTTGTTTCTAGTGTTGTCACAGTTTTAGAAAAAAGTTACTTCCAGTTTATATTGACATATTATCATCAATTATGTTTCACCATCTGTGGACCTAATTAAGTTTACCCTTAAATTTGATTTTACTAGACATCATTCACAAGTGAGACATGTTTACTAAATATCCTTTATGCAAAGAGAAGAAATAAAAATTACTTAAAATGGCCCCAAAATAATTATGCTTCTAGCAAGTTGGATGCCAAATAACATTTCTTAAGTTACACTATTCTATGCAATCAGTGGTGGCTGGTTATGCCAGAGAATAGGTTGGCGTAAGGACACCAATATATACTGAGTATTTTCATATTTTACTACATTGAAAGAAGGTCAAACCATTTCCTTTCCCCTTCCCACTTTAATTTTTCACTATAAACAACTGTAACAAGTGTTACATTGTTAGATTTCCCAAAAATTGAATCTCCTTAGAAATAATGTTAATACTTGAATTTGCATTTTCATATATGTCAATCCTGTGCCACGGAGTAAGCAAGCTCTTAACAGCTAATTTAAAAATGAGCAATGCAATGAACAATGAAATAACAAAATCATCTGCTTTCCCTCTCCATTTAAACAAAATATTTTTTAAAAAATACTTTTTACTTCACTTCAGTTCTCTTCTTAGTAAGAAATTGGAAAGCACACAAGGAGACAAGGACATGAAATAAATAGGGAAGCAGATATGTGATTGAGTGTCATATTTCAATTACTTTTGGGTTGTGAAAGCTGTATTTCCAGCACTGTTTATCTACAGTAAAATGCATTCTTTTAATGGAATATATTATAAAATATTTCAAAATAGATAAAAGAAGTCTAAATAATCCAGAAAGAGAAAAAGGTGGCAATTGATGATAAATATATGATTTTTGCTTACTTAATTAAAAAAACTATTTCTCCAAAACTGAATACAAGGCAAAAATGGAAAATAAGCAATATTCTAGATTAGTACATTGCATTTAACCATATATTGCAGGTCATCTCTGCACAGATTAATATAAATTAAATTCTTAGAATTATTTTACAAATAAGAGGTTTGTGGCTGAACATACTGCAAAAGAATATTTTATTCAGTCAGCAGCCTGGATTATAGTCAAAAGGAATATTCAATCCCCAAACAAGAGACGTATTATGGAGTACACCCCTCTAGGATTTCTGTGAAAATTGATAGAAGAATTGTATCTCTAAACCAATGTCAAGAAAATCACTCTGGTGTAATTTTGTTCTCAGCAGATATATACTCAGCAATAAGAAGAAAATATATGATTATGTTTAAAGAGTTGGCTGTGAATAAATTTATATAAACAATTTTAAGACTAAAACAAACCAATAGATGAACAATTGGATGTTTTAAAAACACTACACTAAAAAAATGCCATTTGCATGTAATCAAGGCTTAGGCATCTATTCATTACTTCATAAAATTAAGCTGGTCCTAATTATACTCATACTGTTAGAGAATATAGATCTCTGTGCTTCTTCCCCATATTATCATTAGTACAAATAAGAAAGACTGACAGAGACAAGAAAATTGGACCCAACGTTATGAATTTTTAAAGGCATTAATTTTTATTACTAGTAAATTAGAATTGTTTGTTTTTCATTTTTTATGTTCATTAATAGAAATTAAGATTTTTCTACGTAGAGTCCATAAAGTTTCTTGGAACTAAAATTAAACAAATGGTAAGTATATAAAATGTTGTGCGTTTGAGTTACATGAGTTACATGATAAAAGAGTCCTATAAGCCCATACTAGCTTTGAGCAAAGGGATTGACTTCACTAACTGTATAGTAAGTCAACCCATAAAATTACCAAACAGAAAATTTATATGAAAACAGGGATGGAGTGCCTAAGATGTGAGCATTTAAAAATACCCCTGTCTAGTATCCCAAGCAAATCATATTTCAAAACATGAACAAATAAAGCAGTGTGATCAATAATGTATTGAAGCCTCCAAATACAATTTCTAAAACCGATAATCAAGTGTTAATAGCTGCACTGTAGTCAATGTACCCTAGAGCAATGTTTCTCAAACTGGAGACCTGGTGGTTTGCCAGGTCAATAAAGAGTTCACATAGGCAGATGTTGAGGAGTTTTGTGTTGTCATTCAGAGATGATACGTCACAGAATCAAAGGTTTGGATTTATAGTGATTGTGGTGTAAGTGTGTGTGTAACTTTTTTTTTTTTTACATTTGATACAGAAACTCTGGTTTCCTGTATCTACTCGAATTTCTCATTTTATTTTGCCTCATTGTGCCATCATTCACTTTGTTTTGATACTGTGGTGTTGTATCAATATTACTTTTAAAGTTTTCATTGAAGTTGGTCACGGGAAGGTGGTGGTACCCAGTGAATACTAAACTGTGAAAATGCAATGGTTGTCTGTTATGAATCATTAAATCACAAGGACTGCTGACTTAGGAAAGGGACCAAAAGAGTCACTTCTTAAGGAAAAAAAACGAAACTAAAATAGCACATATAGTACTTAATTTTAGATTGGCCTTTCTGGTCATCAGTGTATTCCAGTACCTGCATTGTGTGTTTTTTACCTTGTTGCTCAGTTTTCAAATATAGTTATATTCTATATTGTGGTTATCAAATTGCCATTTATACCTCAGACTTGTGTTCAGAATGGAAAATATTCATTTGCTACAGTCATTTATAAGAGGAACCATTTATCTTTTCCAAAAGCCTTTCACTTGTTAAAGCCATGTCTTCATGGCATTTAGAAACCCTGAAAGGCTTACAACCAATGTATGTCAAGTGCTATTTTAGTTTCTTTTCATGTATTATATCAATGAATTCCCTAGTAACTTGATGAGACAGGAATAATTCTGTGCTAAAATTTTCTTAAGTATCTCTATTATTTTATCCCCATATCTAGCCATGTCACAGATGAGGGAACTGAAATATACTTTCTTAAACACATACTAGTAAGTAGTGAGTGATGATTAAAGCCTATGCTGCCTGACTTCAGATTGTACATGTTTTGACAATATGGAACACCATCTTGGCATTTATAGAGAACATGCAATGATTTGGGGCAGAAAGGGGTGGATAGGAAACAGAGTTTAAGTTTTCTGCTTTGTCCCAAAAAAAATACATACTTCTGAGGTTACTTCTTCATTCTTAAATGCTTGATTGGTAAACCTAGTACCGTGTTGTTGACGCCAAAAGTAAATGGAACTGTTAAAGAAAGTTATCAGTGTTGTCAAATGTAGCAATTACACCTAGAAAATGGCAAATGAATGTAGCAAAAAGTCGAGTATTGGTGATCCTAGCAGAAAGGACAGATTTCATATATCTGTGAATATTGGTAAATGAAATGTTGAGGAAGATAAAATATGGAAATACAGACTATTTAAAGAGATTTGGATGAAAACAGGAACAGTCTGATCAGCAGCTGGAGAAGAATATGAGTCATGGTGATGAAATCTTAGGCTTGCTTTTTAAGCTTATAAAAGGCACAGATATAAAGTGTCATAATGAAGCATTGGGTCAGAACTTGATTTCATCAAGTAAAGATACTGAATGCTGTTTATAGATTTTAAATGTGGGTTCAAAATTACAATCCTCATATAAATAAGCATTTTCCTATTTTAATGAGATACCTGATTAAAAAAAAAAAAACATTTATCTCTGTAAACTTGGACTTCAGTGGAATCATCTGAGACCTTTTATGGTGGGTTACCATTCTCAAATGAATTAAGTTTTACAAAGCTCAAATGACAACATTATTACTGTTATTAAAAGAATACATAATACATAACAAAAGAGTTCACTGCACCATACAACTTAAGTGTGTGCAGTGTGGTTGTTTTGTATGAGTTTCATTTTAGGCATGATTTTAAAGAGGAACTTGAGACTTTCATGTTCCTGCTTAATTTGCTAAACAAAAGTAGTGAATATAACAAGACATATATTGAGAACTCAATTTCTCAATAAGAAATGAAAATAAAATTCAGAAACTCAAACAGCACTAGGGTTATTTGTAATAATATTTTAATTTAATATTGGCAAATAAAAATTAGATTATTGACCTATGTCTGAAAAACGACAGTAACAGTAATGCATGTTTTATGTGTATGGTTGCACATCCTATGCATTTTTTCTTTTTCTTTCCTCTAGTATTTTGGATGAATAATGTTTCTAGAGTTTAACTTATGATTTTTAGTTCATTGGATGATGAAAAAATGAGCAGCTACACACAAACCTGAGAAAAGGGAATGGATGAAGAAAGTGAACTTTAGGAAGGATATAGTGACTGACGGGACAGTGTGTCGCTCCTTATTTTGGGATGTAAAACCAAATGCTAGTTAAAATAACACTACATTCTCCCATAAAAAATAAAGGAAGTAGTTTCTCCCTTTTTTTCCTAGTAACGTACTTAGGAACATTTGTAACTGTAAATTTATTTTCTCTCTCTTTAAAATGAATGCAAATTTTATTTAAAGCTTAATAAGTTTTGTGATAGCTGATATGGTTTGACTCTGTGTTCCCACCCAAATCTCATATTGAATTACATTCTCATAATTCTCTTGTGTAAGAGAGAGGGACCTACTGGGATATAATTGACAAATGGGGGCAGTTTCTCCCATACTCTTCTTGTGGTAGTGATTAAGTCTCATGAGATTTGATGGTTTTAAAAGGGAGAGTTTCAGTGCACAAGCTCCCTTCTCTTGTCTGTCACCATGTAAGAATGTGAGATGTGCCTTTCACCTTCTGCCATCAATATGAGGTTCCCCTAGCCATGTGGAACTGTAAGCCCAATAAAGCTATTTCTTTTGTAAATTGCCCAGTCTCAGGTATATTTTATCAGCAGCATGAAAACAGACTAGTACACTAAATTGTCACTGGGAGTGGGGAGTTACTGAAAAGATACCTTAATATGTGGAAGTAACTTTTGCACTGGGTAACAGGTCGAGGTTGAAACAATGCTTAGGGCTCTGAAGAAGACAGGAAAATGTGGAAAAGTTTGGAATTTCCTAGAGATTTGTTTAACGGCTTTGACAAACATGCCGACAGTGATATGAACAATAAGGTTCAGGCTGAGGTGGTCCCAGAGGAGACAAAGAACTTGTTAGGACCTGGAGCAAAGGTGACTCTTGCTATGTTTTAGCAAAGAGACTGGAAGCATTTTCCCCTGCCCTAGAAATCTGTGCAACTATGAACTTGAGAGACATGATTTAGGGTGCCTGGCAGAAAAAAATTTCTAAGCAGCAAAGCATTCAAAAGGTGACTTTGGTGCAAGGCATTCAGTTTTATAAAGGAAGCAGAGCATAAAAGTTTGGAAAATTTGCAGCCTGATAATGCAATAGAAAAGGAAATTCCATTTTCTGAGGAGAAATTCAAGCCCCCAGAGAAATTTGCATAAGTAACAAGGAGAATGCTAATCACCAAGACAATGGGGAAAATGTCTCCAGGACATGACAGAGGTCTTCACCACAGCCCCTCCCATCACAAGCCCAGAGGTCTAGGAGAAAAAAAATGGTTTTATGGGCCAGGCCCAGGGTTCCTGTGCTGTGTGCAGTCCAGGGACTTGGTGCCTGGCATCCCAGCTGCTCCAACTGTGACTAAAAGGGGACAAGGTACAGCTGGGGCTGTGGCTTCAGAGGGTGGAAGCCCCAAGTCTTGGTAGCTTCCGTTGAGCCTGCAGGTGCACAGAAGTTAAGAACTAAAGTTTAGAAACCTCTGTCTAGATTTCAGAGGATGTATGGAAATGACTGAATGTCCAGGCAAAAGTTTGCTGCAGGGGTGGGGCCCTCATAGTGAACCTCTGCTAGGGCCGTGCAGAAGGGAAATGTGGGTTTGGGGTCCTTACACAGAATCCCTTCTGGGGCCTTGCCTAGTGGAACTGTGAAAAGAAGGACCACTGTCTTCCAAACCGCAAAATGGTAGATCCACTGACAGCTTGCACCATGTGCCTCAAAAAGCCACAGACACTCAACAGCAGCCTGTGAAAGCAGCCAGGAGGGAGGCTGTACCCTGCAGAGCCACAGGGGCAGAGCTGCCCAAGACCATGGGAATCCACCTCTTGCATCAGTGTAACTTGGATGTGAAACATGGAGTTAAAGGAGATAATTTTAGAGCTTTTGGATTTGACTGCCCTGCTAGATTTCAGAATTGCACAGGGCCCATAGCTTCTTTGTTTTAGCCAATTTCTCTCTTTGGAATGGCTGTATTTACCCAATGCCTGTACCCCCATTGTATTTAGGAAGTAACTAACTTGGTTTTGAGGCTCAAAGGCAGAAGGTACTTGCCTTGTCTCAGATGCAACTTTCGTTCTGGACTTTTGAGTTAATGCTGAAGTGAGTTAGGACTTTGGAGGACTGTTGGAAAGGCATGATTGGTTTTCAAGTGTGAGTACATGAAATTTAGAAGGAAACAGGGGTGGAATAATATGATTTGGTTCTGTGCTTCACCCAAATCTGATCTTCAATTGTACTTTCATAATTCCCATGTGTTGTGGGAGGAACCCAGTGAGAGATAATTGAATCATGGGGGTGGTTTCTCCCATACTGTTCTTAGAGTAGTGAATAAGCCTCATGAGATCTGATGGTTTTATAAAGGGGAGTTTCCATGCACAAACTCTCTTCTCTTGCTTGCAGCCATGTGAGACATGTTTTTCACCTTTTGCCATGATTTTGAGGCTTCCCCAGCCATGTGAAACTGTAAGTCCTATAAACCTCTTTCTTTTGTATATTGCCCATTATTGTATATGTTTTTATCATAGCATGAAAATGGATGAATACACTAGCTTTAAGATGCAATACTGTTTTTCTTAAGAACTTGGGAACCATCATTTTGAAATATAAACATCAAGTAAGACAGTGTTCTTACCTCCCAGTTTCTGTGGAAAGACAGGAGCCTGACGTCAGTGGCTGCCTTGCTTCAAATTGCAAAACGACCTGCTGTTATAAAGACATAAGAAGTTTGGTTATTTTCTTTAGTTAAATTCAATTAGCCAACACAGGTTGTCACACACATTACCAAATGAATTTAGGATGAATTATATGTACAGATGGTACTACCAAGTTCTCTTAGGTGAGGACTAGCTATTGTTATCTTGAGCACAATGTCTGCTTGAATATGTATCTGCTTAGCTATATCAAAAGGTAAATATTTTTCTGTCTTTGCAATCTCCTAGTGGATTACCTGTCAGTTGCATCACATTTAGTTACAATGCTTATGCAATAATAAAACTGTTTTTCTTCTCTTCTTCCTTTGTGGAGAGGTTTTCTGGGTTTGGAGATTTTGTTTCTGGTTATATCTTCCCAATAATGGATAAAGATAGAGGATATTCTTTTGTGAAAAGAATAATTGCTTTATGTTAGGTGAAAGCACAAAGCTTTGTGAAATATGTATAGAAAAGTTAGAATACACATGGATTAGCAAATATTATAGGTAGAGTCTGACAGTCAAGTCATTTGCCTTTCTGTTCTTTAATAGCTTTCCCACATTTTTACATATCACATTTTGCAGATTCTTTTGCCAACTCATTTTCTATAAGTTTGCCTGATGGAAAGTACTGAAAAGAGATTGGCAACATAAGAAAGGAGAAACAGAGGGTATTTCTCTCACTGTTTCTGCTGTTGGCAGCATCTCTGACAATGGCTGCAGCTTCTTCAAAAACTGAGTTCTCACTGGGCAGCCCAAGTTCTTGTGCCTAGAAGAACCTCACTTGGTCCTATAAGCTTTAAGGGTGGTAGCATTTTCCAGTTCTTTCTAGTAGCAGAATTACTCAAAATTCCTTGTTTGACTTGGTTCTTATAACATCTTTACAAATATATTTCTGAATTACCTTTCTAGTGCACTACCTGGTTTTGACCACCTTTAGTTTTGCACACTTAAAACTTACGAAGATTTTCAGTATTCTATATGGCTCTCTACTTTGGGGGAGATACAATCATCTTTTCTCTCATGTTGGTAATAAATATTCAGCTATCAAACATCTATTTTAGAACACATTGCTCATACTAAAACTATATGACACATTTTAAATATTATATTATTCTCATAAAAATAGGACATAATTTCTTGTTTACATAAATAATTTCAATTATTTATACAGTTTACAAATAACCTTCTAACTGTAATATTAGTCACAATTTCCTGGAATATTTTACTTGATATTGTATTGTGCCAACAAGGTATTGCAAAATGTATTAGTTTTGATGTGCAATGCTTAAAAGTCTTGTGGAAGGCCTTCATTATAATAGACTCTGTTATTTTTTTAAATGATAATAATCACAAATATACTATGGATTTAAATCTACATATCACTTATCACATGAGGCAATTCACAAATGATAAGGTGATAAGATTATTCCTTAAATTTCTAAAGGCCGTTTACTATGAAAATTACTATTTATTATGCTATTTACTATGAAAATATGGACATTTTAATTAAAATAAAACAATTGCATATTTTGTGGATGTTTGATTTGAATTTCTTTCTCTTGTTTTTTTTTTTTTTTTTCATTTTATCCTGATATATTTATCTATATCCAAAGCAGTTTCTGTGGCCTACCACACAGTATGTCTTGCTATCAGGTCCAATTCTGAGCTAAAATACAATGTTATTACAGAGGAGTTTGCCACAAATATAAAATCATGTATTTTAAAAGCAGACAGAGTTAGTTTTCAACATAGTACAAGCATTTAGTAGTAATTTAGGTATTCGCATGTTAGTTAACTTTTTGCTTTGGCTTTTTCTTTTCAATTAATTGTTAAAATATTATATGATAAAATACACCGATAAACGATATTAAATAATTATATTAAATGAAATATTTTATGTTAAATTACCATGCCACATTTTTATTCCCAAACTTTCAACTACACAAATTACAAGTAAACAGGTTAACTAAGAGCATAGTTAAAAAAATATAGTATTTATTGACACATCTATGGAAAGTAGAAGCTTAGATTCTAGGTCAGAAGAGAAATTCCCTATTATTGCATATTTTGAAGTGGAAAGAGTGATTGAACTTATGTCACTCTGAGTTGCAGCATCTTGAGTCAAAAGGATTTCCCCATTTCATATCAAGAATATCTTTTCTAGATATTTATACTTTAAATGCTTTGATGTTCATCCTCATGGTTTAAAGACATATACATAGTCATCCCAATGGACAGATGGAATTTTCTGTCTTTTTTATTATCCTAGATAACTGAGTAAAGTCAAGGAGTTTACTGAATGCATGACGCCACATGACAATGTTGTTATAATGACTTTAGGAAGGTAGCATAGTAAAAAATATAATGACCTCACCAAATTATCCTGGTAGGTTTTTAACAAATAGCAAGGGAGGCAACTTAAATTAATGTAATGAACAAACAGGTGAGCTGTACACTGTAAAAAAAAAAATCCTTTAATCTAGTTTAAAAAGAGATAACAATTAAGTAAAAACCTGCAGAGCATGATGGCAATTACACAAACCCCCTGCCTTGCAAACTGTCTGAATTTAATCAGATGATTTCTTGCAGAAACAAGGAATATGTTAAATAAAGACATGAAAATTCTTACGGAACAATATAAAAATCTGAGAGACTTATCCCATATATGACATATTTCTATAGTGTTAATTGTTCAGACAATTCTTACGAGAAAAACCAGAAAGGCAGAGGTTTATGAATATGTATATACACACCAAGTTACATTTCATTTCAAGAACTGCAAATAAAACAGCATCCTTTATAATACGTTTTACTAGAGATTAAACATAATGAGCTCTGTTCACAAGGGCTGATAATCTCTATTTGTTACTTAAGAAATGTGAATAATAGGATTTTATACAATTATTTACAAGGGTACTTATGAAATAAACAGAAGTGACACTACATTTTTTCAGTCAACTTTTGTAAACAAACCCTGAGCAGCAGGCCAAAAAAATTTCCAATTAGGAAAAAAGAAACCTCTTATTAAAAAAGGATTGTTATCATCACAGATGCAGGCACATTAGGGATATAAAAGGCCTCCTAAGTCAGCAAATCTGTACCCTTGCCACATCTGGAAGTCCCTTTTAAAAGATGGTGTGGTTTATCCCATGTCATTTTAAATCTATAGAACAATTTATCTTCACAACATATTTTAAATTAATCCTAATCCTTTTACTTCACTGGTTTATGTGATGAATTCTAAATGTGTAACTCAAGAAATATAAAAGTCCAGCAAAAAGTCTAGAGAAATAAGAATTTGGTATATAATTATATTTTTATAATATTAATTTTTATTTATTTTAAAAATGTTACAACATAAAAGATAATTTCAAAAGGAAAAGATCACCAGTAAACATACAACTATGATATGAGTACTGCTAAAGTTTTAATATATTTATCCAAATATTCTTTTGTCATTTTCACTATTTTAGTAGTTGGATATTAAAAGTAGTCAAGATGGGTCTTAGTGTTTCAGATACTGCTTTAAAAATTTTAATATTAAATATTTATAACAGTTCATATGATTGAATGTATTTCAAAAATAAGTCCATTCCATTCTGTGAATATGCAATAATATATTTAACAAATCTCCTATTTATATAATGGTTTCTATGTCTTATTTTTAGATTAACATAAGGAGGAATATTTTTCTATTTAAATGTTATGTGCATCTCTTCTTTTTTCTTTTCAAATATTACTAAAAGTAGAAATGTTGGACATTGAAATATTAACACTGTTAAAAGTACTGATACACATTGCATGCAGGTTTTTGTGATAAGTTTTTAAAGTAATTGGATAAATACCCAGTGGCACCGTTGCTGGATTTTATGATAAGACTATGTTTGACTTTGTATGAAACAGTCAAAACATATTCCAAAGTAGCTATAGAATTTTGCATTTCAGTCAGTAATAAATGATACTTTTGCAGCTCCACATCCTTGTCAACATTCAGCTTTGTCAGTTTTTTGGGCTTTATGTGTCACCATTAGACCACCAATTACAAAACCTAGCAAGCTAAATAATGTAATAATCTTCCTTAAATCATGGATTTCAGTTTAAGTCATTAAAACTGATTATTTATAAGCACAACATCAACAGGATGATTGAAGGGGAAGTTCCAGCTCTCATCTCCCTATAGAAACACAGATTTTGCAAACCACCCCGCCCCCCGCCATAGACAAGCATGCCTTTGTGGTAGCCTTGGAATCTTGCTAAGTTTCCATCACCACAGGAGAACAAAAGTCTGAGAGGGGCTGCACTGAATAGAGTAAAAACAACAATTTTAATTTACCTGTGCCCCTGACAGCACAGCTCAGTGACAAAAGAGACTGCTTCAGCTTATGATTTACTCTACAGGCTAATGTGAGAGTGAAGTTCGCTCTCAACTTCTCCAGTCTTGCAGAATATTGTTCAGGAAGAACATTTCTGGTTTGTCCTGCTCAGAATATTGAGGGGATTTTCATGGCTAACTTGTCTGGGGCAGCTTGGAGGAGGGTAAAAGGGCAGAAACACCCAGCAAATTGCACATGGTTTTTAACATCCAACTGCAGGTGTTCCTAACATCTCAAAGACTTCACCAAGAGGCTCATCCACAAACCTCACAGGGTTGCCTTCCTGTGCATTGCTCTATCAGCCAACTTGTACCCTCAGGACTCTATAAACACCCTTCTGTATATGGCACCCCACGGATTCTCATGGACCACTCAAAGGAGGAGGGCTAGTGATGGATAAGGGATGCAAAGTTTCATTTTTGCAACATAAATAAGCTCTGGAGAACCACTACACAGCATAATGCTTATAGCTAACAATACTGTATTATATACTTAAAATTTGCTAATACATCAGTTCTTATGCTAAGCGCTCTTAGCAAAGAAAAACAAGAAAAACAGTAATAGTAATAACAAGGGGTAAGAAAAACTTTAACCTGTGCTGAATATGTTTAGGGCCTTGATGGTGGTGATGCTTTCACCAATATATATCTATATATCCCAAACTCATGGTGATGTATGCATTAAATATTTACATGGTTTAATAGGTTAATATGCCTCAGCTGGGTGGTTAAAAATCAATCAATCAATTGATTATTAATTTTTCCCTCATTGATCTTTTTTGACCCTCATTGTTTATAATTTCAACAAATAAAGCTATTATTATCAAATTCAACTGTATACACTGAAGCCTTTCACAGATAAAAGGAATTACATAAATAGAAATATTATACAACAATTACTCAAGCCTTAGTGTATATCAAGTACTTTTCTAAGGTCTTTGTATCTGTTGACATGTTTACTTGATACAAACAATTGATGAATATATATAATGTAAAGATAAGAAATTTGAAGAATGGTTGGCAATGTAAATTTGTACAGCCACTATAGAAAATATTCTGAAGATTCCTCAAAATATTAAAAAATAGAACTACCTTATGATCCAGCAATTCCACTTCCGGGTATATATCCAAAGGAAATAAAACAGGTTCATCAAAGATATATCTACACTCTCATGTTTATTGCAACATTATTCGTGATGTTGAAACAATAGTTCCCCAATAAATTTTTTCTGAGCTGGACACTTGTTTAAGTATACACTAAAACCCCAATCCTTCTTTGAAGGTATTTTTATACCTATTTAACTAGGTTCTAATCAATAAAATATAATTATGAGTAATGTGTTCAACTTCTGTGTCACTTACTTAAAGAAAATTGTTTACTGATCCCTGATTCTTAATAACCTTACTTGTGGTTGAATGCAGACTTAACCAAGTTCAGTTTGACCATGAAAAATAGTATGATATGTATGTAGATGAAAAACAAGAAGATCCTGGTATTGTGGAAAAGTCCCTTTATATGGGCTGCTTAATACTGCTCAGTTCTGTAATTTTATATTACTGAGAAATATACATTTTTCTTAGTTGGGTACTGTAATTCTTTGTTTTCTACAATATCCTATCATTTTCCCTAAATTATATATAACTCTAGTTTACCCAGCTAGTATGTAACAACAGTAGGAATGAAAAATCAAAACAAGGAAGTCTGAAAAGCCTAAGCTCTTAATCAGTACATGCTGTTATCTAAAGTGGTAATAAGCAAATGATAATGCTTCTCATACAACTATCACAATCAGCTCTTTCCAGCTCCACTCTGCATGCATGTACTGATGTCTGAACAGATCTTGAAATTAACTTCTTAGCAAAACTTGATGTCAGAATCATAGGAGATTGGAAAAATCACATTTTTTGTAATTTTAGGAATTTCCAAAATACTTCATTTGTGAGTATGTCAGTTTTACTTCTAATCAGCATTTCTGATTATGCAACATTTCTGATTATTCTGGATACAGGAGAGATTTGTGGTTTTCTCCCAATGATAAAGCTATGTGTCTAAGCCAATTTACATTCCACATATTCAGAAACTTAGCAGATGCAAGAAGTGATTACTTTCAGATTAGCATTATTGCTAAAGATTGGCAACATGAAAAATGATTTCTTGAACAAATGATGAGAACAATCCCATTGGAAATAATGAAAACTCTACAAATTCATAACAAATGAGTTTGTGAGATATGCCAAAGTCAAATAAAAGCCTGATGTAATGTTTTCATACATTTAGGTTCATCTTTTTTATTTTATAAGGTTGCAAAGATGACTGAAGTTATAATTTTAATCCTTAATGCTATGAAGACTGATGAAGAAGAAAACATATCATGATTGAAATCAACATGATATTTTTAGTCCTTTGGGGACAATAAAAATCATTTAGCTTCACTCTTTTCTCTGAGAAAATGTTTACATATAATTATTACATTTAAACTATGTATCTTTTGTTTGGACAATGGCTTAGATCATGGGTCAGTAAATATTTTTAAGGATACCAATTTTTAATACTTTAGCCTTTGTATACCATAGGGTCTCTTCTGCAACTACCTGATTCTGCCAATGTGGTGTGAAAACATCTGTAAAACAATACATAAATGAGTGGGCACACATGTGTTCACTAAAACTGTATTTACAAAATCAGCAATCTATAAGTCATAGTTTGCTGACCCTTGATCTAGATCAGTGTAGTCCAGTAGAACTTTCTACATTATTGGAAATATTCTGTGTGTGTTGTGTAACATGAAGGACACTAGCCACATTTGGCCACTGAACACTTGAAGTTAGACATGTGTCTAACATGGCTGATAAACTTAATTTTTAATTTATTTTAATCAATCACTTTAAAAAGAAATTTAAGTAAACATGTTTTTAACGACTACACAACTGAGCAGCATGTTCATACTTGCATATTAAAAATTCATAAGCAACATGTTAGTTTTCCCTATTAGAATGATTTCTATTTTTATTTAAATAAAAGTTTATAGCCTTTAATTAGATCTATATATTGCAAATGTGGTACAATCATCTATGAACATTTAAAAATAGTTCACTATTTATTAAATATAAGTCACTGTTTTTCTTTTTATAAAATTTGAGACTAAGGAGTTTTTATGTGCTAAAATAATCTTTGTGGCAACAGGATGACTATAAAAATGTTACATTTCATGGTGTCATATTTAAAATGAGACCACTTCAATAAAAAAAGTCCAAATGAAGTTAGATTAAGCAATAACAAAATTATTGGATCCAGAAAGTTTCATGTTGATTAATACATGTCTTAGCCTTCTTTTTAAACTTGCGGTTTCTGTACTTTCAAGCTGCCTTTCTTGGCATAAGCTTTCTATCTTTCTAGATAACCTTTCTCGTGGTCAAAGAGAGCTACTGCAATACTAGGCCATCATATGTAAATCTAAAAATACCTTCACATAATTGTAGTTACTACCACGGAGAAGTAAACTACTATAATTGAGCTAGAACATTTGTAATTCCACCCTTAAGTTGGAGCTGCGTTCCACATCTCCCTAAGTCAGTGGTGGCTAGAGACGTAAACAAAATTTGGATTTTGGTAACAAGAAAGAAGTGGTAAAAATGTGTCAACGACCAAGTTATTTTTGACAGCTACCTATTTAGAAAGCTGAAAGGCTTGGAAAAGAAAAAGATAGGAATACTACACTATATATCAAAATTCAATGTAGGGAAAAGGATGGAAAATAAGTAATGTCAGAAAAAAGTAGATTACTTATTTTGATATAATTAGTCACTAGCGTTAATTCATTTGATGTAATAGAAGTTGGCTTTAATAAATCACTGGATGCCATGTTTCAAAAATCTTAACAAGCTATTAATTGAAATTGGCTTGGATATGAGCACTGTCACATGGACTGAAACTGACTAACTGACCATAAATAAAAACTAATGATAGATGACAATGCATTAAGGAAAAGCATGTAGTGTTTTCACTTTGGAAAAATTAACATATTTAGGAATCACACAAAAACTTAACTTTTTAGAAATAAGAATAGCAATTGAGTTTTTTCAAAGAAAAACTATAAGTTCAGGTAAATTATTAAAAATAAGTTTACATTGTTTTCATTGCTCACATCTTTGGATATTAAGCTTATGTTAGAAAAGAAGCTAATGGAAGATTGCCCACAGGAATTTCTTTCTTTCTTTTTTCTTTTCTTACCTTTCTTTCCCTCCCTCCCTCCCTTCCCTCCTTTTTTTCTTTTTTTCCCCAGAAAATGCCTATAGCTGTGAACTCACCGAAAGGCTTAGGTTTGTGTGTTGTTTATGGTTTAAAAGATATTTCCAGTCTATCATTGATGGGCACTTGGGTTGGCTCCAAGTCTTTGCTATTGTAAATAGTGCTGCAATAAATATACATGTGCATGTGTCTTTATAGTAGAATAATTTATAATCCTTAAAGTTAAATTTAAAAAAAAGATATTTCCTTTAAATGGCTTTTCTAGTATGAGTCAAAGTAACAGCACCTTTGAATGAAGAGGTTATTTAACCCTGTACATATTCTTTTATTGAAACTGTTTTCTTATACTTACATTTACATTTTGAATTGCAATTCTGATGCCTAATAATATGTTTGTACAGAATGTCTGTCTGACCTTTATTGTTAATTTAAGTAGTTGTGCCAAAATCACTTTGAAAACTTAAGTGAAAAATCGTTTCTGGATTCACGGTGATTATTGACCTTCAGAGAAACAGTTTCTTAGATACATTCCTTATTTATTTAACAATTTAGTTCTTTTTATTTCCCCCACATTATTCTAAGGGTTTTATAATATCTCCTATATGGATAAAATTAACTCCTATATTGATCTTTAACAATAAGGAGTATTTTATAATAATAAATAGCATTTTCTCATTTAGAACAATTCAAGCCTTTCATATTTTGTCTATTATCTTTCTAAAATCTGCCAGATAACAGGGTTCCAATAGTCAGTTATAAAGCTGATGGAGCAAATTGTTGAAACCTGGGTGACAAATGATACCCCAGAACCCTTATACAGGCCTGCAAAGCTTGGAACATTTTTACGTGAGAGAAAAATTATCTAGTTTCTTCAATCCACTATTAATTTAGGGTTTTGGTTATATGCAACAAAAACAATTTAAATTATAAACATATTTAGAAAGAAGTGTCTGTTTCAAACACATAGACAAGTGCACACATGCACACACCATTTATACAAACACACACCCAAAGTCTAATGAATTTCAAATTGAAATATTAAAAATACATTGAACTATGTAGTTAATGACTTTCATCCTTAATGTTACTTCATAATATAAACCTAGGTGGTTACTCAACCATCTTATCTGATTTACATGCTTGAAGAAGAAGTTAAGAGAGAATAACAGGAGGCCATTCTGACTAATTCACCTCCTTTTAACTAGCCTTCCCAATGTCTTAAAAATATTTTGTTTGCAATTAATAAAATAAAATCCTAACTTTGTTAGGATTGTGTAAAGGATGGTGACAATGCAGTCTTTCGCTCTAGGGGGCATTTTCCTAATAAAAAATGAGGGCTCTCTCTCTGGAAGAAAACAAGATGATAAATGTTTTGTCTGTCAGCTAATGGTCTGTGAAACTGTAGGTAACATTAGCTGAAATGACAAGTAGGTATTACTAAGGTAAAATTCATGTTAAAGAATAAATTTTACAAAATATAGATCTGATTTGTATATTAGATTAACACAATTATTTTTTTCCATTGTTTTATGCCTAAAGTGTCAGATTCCAAATCAGTATTAGCAAAGTTTTTGTATGAGCAATTGTATTAGAGAGTGGAAGCACAGTTATCTCAAATTGAACCTCAATGTATCTGCATTGGAAATCGTCTTCTACTATTGGACTGGTAAAAAGCTATATCATCTGTCACACAAATGCCATGTTCACAGAGACAAAGACCATCACTATATACAATCTCAAAACATTCTATGAATGTCTTTTTCTTCATGGCCAATTTGATGTGATAGCACATCATATACCTATGAAGCTTCCTTTCCTCTAGTCATGTCCCTTTTTTAGTAATCTGAATGATGAATGTGGAAACATATACCAAATTAAGGGATCTGACTGATGTTTGAATCCCTCAAAGCCATGTGCATCAGCTCCTATCAACTATAAACTTGACTCCTCAGAGGGACTTTTACATGAATTTTAGCTTAACGTTTGTAGTTTAACATTTTCAGTCTTCTGAAATTTGAGTCTGTCCTCTGATAGAGTATCATTACTCCACTACCCAATTTGACAAAGAACAAGAGTTGTAGAAAATATTATTTGGAAATCTGGAATATTTTATCTCATTGATTTTTCTAAGTGTCCTACATCATCTTTTGATATTACTAATTTGGCATATCTGGAACTGTGGACACTCCAGTCTCTGGAACCAAATTATGGAATTTGCTGCTTACACACACACACATACTTACTCACTCACACATACATCCCACTTTTACAGAAACAGAGTTTAAGCAATAACAAACTATTTTGAAATATAATTCTATTTTCCATTCCTTTACAATAACAAACTATTCTGAAACATAATTCTATTTGCTCTTCCTTGTAATCATATATTGAACACCTTCTATCTGCATATACATGTGATAAGTACTAAATAATAATTTTAAAAATAAAACAAAGCTTTATTGGTCATTTCTGGTTTTGTTTTGACTTTTGTGTTTTATGTTTGTTTTAATTTTTTTTTGCTCTATTATAAAATGACTTATTTATTTGGGAGATTAACATAGACACAAAACAAACTGCGGTGGCTCACGTCTGTAACTCCAGCACTTTGGGAGCAGATTAAAGTGCAAAAATTAGGTAAGGGAGCCCGGTGCAGTAGCTCATGCTACTCCTTTGGGAGGCATGAGCCACTGCGTCCTCATCCCAGCACTTTGGGAGGCCAAGGTGGGAGGATCACAAGGTCAGGAGTTCGAGACCACCCTGGCCAATATGGTGAAACCCCACTTCTACTAAAAAAATACAAAAATTAGCTGGGAGTGGTGGCATATGCCTGTAGACCCAGCTACTTGGGAGACTGAGGCAGGAGAATTACTTCAATCTGGGAGGCAGAGGTTGCAGTGAGCTGAGATGGTGCCACTGAACTCCAGCCTGGGCAACAGAGTGAGACTCTGTCTCAAAAAACAAAAACAGAAAAAAAAAAAAAAAAAAAAACTCTTTAAAATTAATAGCAATAAAATAACTAACTATAACATTTAATTACAATTATTACAATTATTTTTCTGGGTATAAATTGGAATATATAATATTCCATACATACACACAGAGAGCCATTTACTTTACTCAACATATTTATGAGGCAGAGATTATTGCTCTCCTGAATTCAGTGTTTATACCACTAATTTAAAAATAGACTTGACTAGAGGTGACCAAGATATAACCATAGTGAGTAGCAGGTCTAGTAGATTGATACCCATTGAGAGCCAATACTTAGCTCACTATATTATACCACTTGTGCAATTCAGGTTGCGTAGGGAACACAGGAAAAACTCTTGTTTTAAGTACAAAGTGTTTTATTTAAGGAGGTTAGAAGCTTACATAATTGTTGGGTACAGTTTCAGCCACCTGTAGCTTCTGGCAGCTCCAAAGCAGTTGATTCCAAATAACTCACTTTGTGTCCATATATCTACCTGAAACCACTTTTTGGAGAAAAATTGATTATGCTTTTTCTTACCTTCCAAATTTTCTCTTTGCAGCAGAATCTAACACAGTATGGTATGAGAAAGGTGATCGTGAAAAATGCAGTTTATTGTATATTCCATATATAGTAATATAATAAGTTGATATAGCAAATTCCAATTAAATACCACAGTGTATATTCTTGTACTCCTTGTTTTTATATTTATAATTTTATTCTCGACTATAAAGAAAATTAGCTCTGATTATTCATTATAGATTTACATATTAGCTCAAGCTTAGAATACAAAGAAAGTAGTTTCAGAATTGTTTACTAATTAGAATTCAACAGTTATTTGAATTACTTCTTTTGAGTAAAATTTTCATTTAGTAAATTGCAAAATCTCAATTTACAAATGAATAAATTTTGAAAAAAATAATAGGTCTATGTAATCTTAATCAATGTATCTATAAAAGTCGGGAATATTTTAATACCGTTAAAGCGACATAATATTTCCTTTCCTTTAGAGAGGCAAAAGCAGAACTCTATTCTGATTTCTTTACAACATAGATTAGCTTTGCTTGTTCTATAACCTTATTTAAATAATCACCCCATAAATATTCTTTTGTCTCTGGCTTGTTTTCCTCCATGTAATATCCATGAGATTTAGCCCTATGGTTACATGTATCATTAGTTATTTTTCCATGGATGAATAGTATTTTATTTTATAATACACAACAATTTTTTAATTCATTTTCATGTTGATAAGCATTTGACTTGGTGCCAGCTTTTGACTATTACATATACAGCTAATATAATAATAGCAGTATTTGTAATAGTCTATAACTATATATGTATATATGTATACACACATATTTATATTCTTATTCAAATCTTCCCATGTACTTTTCTTGTCATTTCTCCTCATTAGATATCTAAAAAAAAATTATTGTGTCCATAGAATATATTTTACTTTGTAAGAAACTGATCAACCTTCTTAAATGTTGTAATGTTTTATTAATACATCCTCAGCCTCCATATATTTGTGTTTCAGTTATTTTACATTCTTACCATCATATGGTGTGATTTTAATTCTGGATGTTCAAGTTTGTAGTAGTAATCCACTTTAAATTGATCATCTACTGTATTGCTGATACTGTTTAATGCATTTTCTGTGCAAAATGCTTTGTAAAATATTTTCAATCTCTCTTTTAACAGTTTTTGTTATTTGCTGGTTAAATTATAAATGTTTCTTGTTGTTTCTGAATATAAGCCTTTTGTACATTTTTGTTTAATAATATGCTCTTCTGATCTGTGAATTTTCTATTTATTTCCTTAATAGTACCTATTGAAGAGAAATTGTTGATATCAAAAGTCTAATTTATCTAGATTTTTCATTGTGATCATTGTCTAATGTGTCCCATGGAACATTTTTTGTCTGTCCACAGGCAGTGAAGATATATGTCCCATGTTTTTTTACTGGATGTCCTGCCAATTTATGTTTTAAGTCTACCCATATCAGATCAATTTTTGTACATACTATGAATTAGAGGTTCAAGGTCCCTTTTTTCCATATGGATTTTTACTTTTTTAAACACAATTTGTTGTAAAAAGACCTTTAGATGCAACATGAGTTAGTTTCATAATCATGCTTCTAGCTGGTCAGTTTCTACATTTTATTATTATTTTTTACTGAAAACATTAGAACTGGTAAACAGAGTACATCTTTGTTTAGCCACTGTAGTTTTCTACTCACAATTTATTTCATCTTTTCCTTACTTGAGCACTCCAGCCTTTTAGATGAGACTGAGTCCATGCATTTTTCCAACCTGGGCTATAATTGGCCTAAATCAAGTAAATTAATACATATTGCCATCTTTCTCTTCTGGCACATATATTCTATAGTCATTTGCCCATAAAAGAAGATGCAACTTAATGTGTTTCAAATATATTGAACTCAGAATATGTGTTGGATGAAAGAGGAAGAGCAGCTTTCTCTCTACTCTCTTAATCTCAAAACATGTAGTCATAGAGGCCATGATAGCATCATGCTGACAGCTTCAGAGCACTTATAACAGAGATAAATCTTATGTTGATGACTGTTGAAAAAGTAATAGATTAACTTGAACCCAAAAATAATGCACTTATGCTAGCTTTTTCAATCATTAAAACTAGATTTAGATTGATTTCTGACTCTCACAACTGAAAGCACTGTAAATGATAAAATGTGTTTCTGTTTCTTCTCTTCAGGTCCACCATCTACATTTTAGGAAAAGAAAAAATTCTTCATAAAAAGTGAATATATGCACTGATAATTTATGTGTATGTATCATTGGAGGTAAATTAGAATTGCAATAAAACCCATAGGAGTTGATTAAAGAGTTTATTTTTTGAAAGAATATTTTATCTTTGATAAAAGAAAATATTATTCATATTTTCTTGAAAATATTTTTCTAGTGACAAGAAATATATTTCAGGAAGGGCTGAAACAAATGATGAAAAACATGTTACCCCTTCTTTATGAGTTCCTTTTTTCAGTTACTGGAATTTTATTTCTGAGATTAAATAACTCAGTTTATTTTTATATGTGTGTCTAGGCTTTCTTAAACTGTAAAAATTATGACTATATACTCAGATTTCACAAAACATATTATTATTTTTAAATATATACTCTCTTTGCTATTATACTTTAGTTATAAATAAGGATACATCTCTAAAACCAGATGACATAATGTAAGAATAAATATATAACAATTTTCAATAATTCTTATTTTCATTGTAATTTAATGTGGCTAGTTTAATTTTCTTGCTTAGGACAGTATGACCTAGAAATATTGATTCAATTGCTTTGATGAAACAGTGGCAGAATATTATATTCGGTGCATTGGAAATCAAATGCATTAACAGAAATGTTATTGAAGTAAAAATTACATTTGAAATGAATATAACACTAAGTAAATATGAACCGACTTGTAAACTCATGATAAAAGTAATCATGACAGAGAAAAATAGTTATCAAATAGTTACTATTAAATTTTTATATTGATATCATAAGTTAAATGTAAGAACAATATTGATATAGGCATATAAATAAATATGTATTACTGGTAATACAGTATTAACTTCAAATGTCTGTTATGCTGATGAATATTCTCCATAAAAAATTGTGAATTTTATTTTCTTCTATCTTTTTGGGCTAAATTATCCCAAAATAAGATGTGGTATTTTTCATGTTCCCTGGAGTAAAATGTATGTTGTTCGAAAAATTGATTTGGTGTGTATGTAAAATAAAACAGCATGTAATTTTAAAAACTGTGATCCACTTTTTAATCATTTTAATATTTAATTCCTTTTGTAATTGTCAATATTTTCTATATAATTGGAAGAAAAAAGAAAATCATTTATAAGAATGCTGTAAATAGCATTCTCACTCATATCCATTTCACTAAATACCACAATTGAGTTTACATCAAAAGAAATAGTGTATTATCCGAGAATATGTATAGAATATATATTCATATAATATATATGAATATAAAATATACTTATTATGTTTATATATAACCTATATAATGTAATAATATATAACAAAATAATATAGCATATTATGTAGTACAGTATTTTATACTATGTTATATAGTTTATCATATTAATTTTATATATTATTATATTACATATATTATAACATACATAATCTTGGTAATACAATATTTCTTTTGTTGTTAATTATTTCAGTTGTGGTGTTTGATGAAAGTGATTAATAGTGAGAAGGGTATTTACAGTATTCTTATTAAGTGATTTTCTTTGTTCCTCCAATTTTATAGAAAAAAGTATAGGTAATATACATGTGTTTATATATATGCGTGTATACACACACACACACCCATGTATATACCTGTGTGTGTGTGTTTGTGTGTGTGTGTGTGTGTGTGTGTGTGTGTGTGTGTGTATTTTGGTTGGAGTTTAGCTGTGTTTCCTAGGCTAGAGTGCAGTGGCATTATATCGGTTCACTGAAGCTTCCACTTCCTGGGTTCAAGTGATTCTCATGCCTCGGCCTCCCAAGTAGCTGTGACTACAGGTGTTTGCCACCATGCCTGGCTAATTTATGTACTTTTAGTAGAAATGGGATTTTACCATATTAGCCAGGCTGGTCTCAAACTCCTGACCTCTAAGTGAATCTGCCTTCCTCGGCCTCCCAAAGTGCTGGGATTACAGGTGTGAGCCACCGTGCTGGGCCAGATCCAATAATATATTTTTATAATTTTGCTGAAGATAATTTTTTCAGACAGTTATTTTAATAGCTTAGTTGCTTTTTATAATAAAAAATTATAATTTTTCATCACAATCAAATTTTAGTGTTTAACCGAATTCACTTCATGTGTACATACACACATAATGAAATTGAAATGAGCCTCAAATTTAATGGTTTATACTGTACTCAAGGTTAGAGTATTGAAAATATTCACTTGCTTTTGAATTTTTAGTGAAAAGAGCTTAAAAATGTTAAAATATTTCTGAAGTAGAGACTATTATTAATTTACCAACAAATAGCCTTATGGATTCCTCATGTTCAGTTCTCACCCCTGAGTACAAAATAATTGTATGTAAACACAAGACGTCTGCATTTTTGGCTAGAAATACAGAATGCAATAAATTTGGGGAATTTGTAGAGAAAAAAAAAAGGCAGCTATTGCCTCTCCCTTTCTGAGAGCTACCTTGAAATTTAATGGGAAGGATCTTTATTCTAACCCTTTAATGTTTAAATAAATATCTTTAGATAGAAAATAGGCTCATATTTCCAGTTTTAGAAATCTAGAATGTCTCCATGATCCTTGGTCTCAAATTCTTTGAAATATAAACACATATATGGAATGAAATATATCTTTGATTTTAAAAAATACTTTAGTAGTAAATTAACAACTAAGACTGGTTCTTTCAGTCCAGGTCCCAAGTTTCTGAAAGGTTTGTTCAGAAAGCCCTAACTTCAGAAATATAAAAATATTTTATCATAATTTTACAGGTGAGAGCTAAGTAATATTTTGAAATTTTGCATCATGACATTGAGGAAAGTGATGTTTCCTGACCTTTGTCTTTTACCCTTTTTAGTTAGCAAAATCTGAATATGATGGTTGGTGTGGTGCCAGTCACGTGGGCAGTTGTATAGAAACTCCATGAAGAGAACAACTGAACAGGAAGTTTTAATGAGTGTGGTCACTGCTCTGATTTTTTTTCCTGCATAATGAATGACATCCCCCCACTTTAGCAGATTAAACCAGCAAATATTTTATTAAATCTCATAATTTTGTAGTTCAGTGAGAAGAGCACCTCTGCTGGCCAATTCTGCTCTACATGATTTTGACTGTGTTTAGAATATGATGTGCAACAGTTGGCTATATTTGTATGGAGGGTGACTACTAATATGATTGGCCTGAAAAGCTGGGTCCAGTTGTCTTTTGATGAAGTCTCTGTGTTTCTTCTCGTGTTCTTTCTAGCAGGTAGCCTGCCCCTTCACACAGGAATTGTAACTCCCATGAGCAAGTCCTTCAAGATGCAGGAAGTGAAACCTGCGAGGCTCTTAAGTCCTAGGCCTGGAAACTGGCACAACATTCTGCCATATTTTTGTGGTCAAAGCAGTTATATAGCCCCCTTCAGATTAAAGGAGGGAAGAGAGAGAACACATCACCTGATGGGAGTAGCATCAAAGAATTTGTTGCCATCTTTAATCTGCTGCAGTCTCTGCCACAGAAGAACCTCCATGCTTATTTGGAATAAATATAATTTTAATGTTAGATAGAAATAATATTTTATATTTTAAGCACCTATAGTTAAGTAGCCTGTTTTTTTAAATAATGGATCTTTTGTTACAGAGGATCTCTTTAACTATATCTGAATTAAATATTAAATACAAATGTAGATACTCTTAATTTGATGTTATTTTCTATCTCTAATTCAGATCATTTTGCTTTTTTTGTAAACTATTTTCATCAAAATTAAAAGTAAATTCTCAGTATTTGTTTTCAAAGTTAAAATATATATATAAGTTCAATTTTTCAAAGGTTGAGCCTTTTGTTCTTTTTGAATTTAAGAGGAGTAGATGATTTTATTGCCTTTACTTCCTCATAATAATAATGATGCAACTTCACTATTGGTAATGTTCTCAGTGTTATTAATAATATTATGTTAGAGTCAATATAATAACTATGTTAGAGTATACTGAATTAAATTAATAAGCAGCTTAATATATTTGACAATCTAAAATTTTGATGTTTTCCAAAAGTGTCAGTAACTGGTATTTTTCTTTTATTTTCTGCTCAGATAAATGCTTCACATGTTTTAAGCCATATTAAACTTACACAAAATTTTATACAAGTAGACTGTTAAGACTAATAGGAGTACCTTTAACATGGAGGAGAACAAATGTTTTACCTAGAAACCCTAGAGACAGGAAAGAGCAAAAAGACTTTCTTAGTTCAATTTTTATTGCAAGACTGAAAATTGGGGTAGTTTGGTGATATGGAAAAGATTTATTTGATGTCGTTTAAAGAAAAAATAATAACAGAAGATGGAACTATAGTTCAGTAGAATGGTATGGAAAAGAAAAGTGTTATGGGTTATGTAGTACTTGAGAGAAGTATTCATTTCTTTTGATTGCTTGACATTCCTGAAGAGAATATTGTGCATAAAATTTTACTTAGTATCCAAGCATCTATTTTTATAACAAAGACATTTCCCAAGCAATCAGAACTTTCATATTTTATTAAAAACAAAAGTTACGTATTTTAATAAAATGCATTTCCCAATATGTATGGGAAGTTTAACGTATCTTTTATAGCCTTGCTTTCAAGCTAGTGACAGAAATTTAGGCCTACTTTTGAGGCCTGGCTAAATGTGGAAAAAGAATATGGATAAAGTAGTAAGTAACAACTGATTTTGGCCATTCAACAGTACTTGTATTTTCAGAATATTATTCTCAGGAACAAATGCAAATTTGCAAAAGCTCAGGTCAGAACTGAAGTGATATGTCTTAGTCCATGTGCATTTGAAAGTGAGATCCTCATCAAATAATAATGAAAATCCTAAGATTGACATATAAACAATATAAAACAAAGAAGAATGGAGGAAAAGCCACTAATATCAGTGGTCTAAGACTGGATCTCTATTATAAATGTTGTGTCCCTCAATGAGTCATTGTATATATGTTTACTATGAGCAAGAAATGTTAAGATCAGAATTATTGATTGTACTTTGTACTTACTGTTTTCCTTTTTGTTTCTAATAATTGCCCATCAATGAGATAGAAACAGATTCCATAGAAACTTAAAGCAGCAAACATATTGTCAATTATAGAAAATATATGATAAATTTTAAGATTTTATCATCTTTTAACATTCTAAAATGTCATAAGTTTTTCAAAAACATTTTGTTATGAACATCTTCAAACATTAAAGTACTGTACAGAGGACCAAAAATGTGAACCATCATATATAACCATCAAAGTGAACCATTATGTATTTATATACATCACCTATATTTAACAATTATTTATGTTTTTGTACATTGGTATTTTACACTTTTTCTTTTCACTGGAGTATTTTAAAGCAAATCCAAGATATCATAACATTTTATCTCTAAATGTTTCACTACAAATCTCTGAAAAACAGATATTTTCCATATAACTACAATGTCATTTCATGTTGAAATAAATTTACAATAATTCTGCATCACCTACATAGTAGCTATATTAAAATTTATGTAATTGCCCCGAAGAAGCCTTTTTAAAAGTTTATTTGTTATGATGGTGGTCTAAACAAGGTATATTGCAAGTAGTTGTATATCTTAATTTGCCCTTTATTTTCATTGTTTAAATTGCTACTTTTGCTCTAGTGTTAGTTTGAGTCCACATGATTTTTTTCCCTTTTGCTCATTTTTAATTGTGGCATTATTCAGATACTATAAATCTGACCCTTTTAAAGCATATAATTTAATGCTTATTAGTATATTCACAAAGATGTGCAACTATCACCTCTATCTAATTTGAGAACATTTTCATTATGTGTCTCCAAAATAAATGCATACCCATTACCATCTCTTCCCAAGGATCCTCTCTTCCTAATATCTGGGAACCACTAATGTATTCTCTGTCTTTATGGATGTGCTTACTCTGGGAATTTCATACATATAGAATTAATATGGGACCTTCTGTGCTGGCCTATTTCCCATAAAATAATATTTGCAAAGATCGTCCATGTAGTAGCATATATCAATACTTCCCATTTTTACAGCTGAATTGCATTCTTTTATATGGTTACACAATATTTTATTTTATCCATTCATTGATCAATGGACTTTTGGGTTGTTTCTATTTTTTACCTGTTAGGAATAGTGTGGCTATGAACATTGTCATGTAAGTTTATGTGTGGACATATATTTTCAATTCCCTTAAGAATATATGTAAAATATCTAGGTGATGTGGTAACTCTATGTTTTACAGTTTAAAGAACTCAAAACATGTTTTTCAAACTGGCTGCATCATTTGTCATTCCCATTAGCAATATATGATGCTTTCAAATTCTCCTAACCCTTGCCAGCAAATTTTAGCCTTTCCTTTTTTTATAGCCATTTTAATGAACGTAAAGTATATATCATTGCTGACTTTAATTTTCATTTCCCTAATGGCTCATGATGTTGTACATCTTTTCATGTATTATTACCTTTTGGAAATCTTCTTTGGAGAAATGTGTATTTAAATCTATTTTAAACTGGAGGTTATTATCCTGCTTTGTAGGTAAGAAAACTGAGGCACAGAATAGTTACTGGATTTCCAAATTTTCATAGTTGGTGATTGGAAGTGGTAAAACAGAGATCCCAGCTCAGGTAGGTGGGCTCTAGGGCTTATGCACATATTCAATATTCAAAGATGTTGCATAACTTGCTTATGGTACAAAGTTTGGCATACAGAAAATGGTAGGGATGGGTCCATGTCAATGATCCGGCTTCAAAGTTCATATACCTCTTAACAGCCTACCACTCTAGGGTACATAAAAATATGTCTTTGGAGATAGATTTTAGTGTGTGATCATTTGCCTTTCTGTGGTCCAGGACCAATTTTGTAATTTCTCAGTGGCTCAGTTTTCTCACCATTTAAATGAAAATAATCATGCTGTGGTCTGAATGCTTGTCTTTCCCCAAAATGTATATGTTGAAATCTTAACCTCCAAAATGATGGTATTAAGTGACTGGACTTTTGTGGAGGTAATTAAGTCATAAAGGAAGAACCCTCATGAATGAGAGTAGTGCCCTCATGAAGGAGACCCAAAAGCTGGTTTATTCTTTCTACTACCTATGAACCTGCCAGCATCTTGATCTTGGAATTCCCAGCCTCCAGAACAGTGAAGAAAAATTTTTCTTGTTTATAAGATACCAGCGGAAGGCATTTTGTTTAGCAGACCAAATAGACTAAGATCACAATCCTTAAATCTATAATTGTAAAGGATTGCATGTGTTACTGTGGTAAAGGCTCAGTATACCATCTGTTATATGGATATTATTTAGTAAATGTTGGCTGCTACTATCTTTAAGATTTAATATTGCACCATTTGTGTTTATTAAATCATGGTTATTTTATTAAATATGAGGTATCCCTCTGTACTGGAAAATGTCATTGGAACTAGAAATTCTAGGTTAGCTCTGGGGTCTGAGAAGAGTATGTGAAAAAGCCTCATTTTTTTTTTTGGTCTAAGAAAATGTGCAACTCTAAAAGACTATGTTTCTGGAGGAAGGTAAAACGAAAGCCAAACAGTCTCTCCAAGGTTCTAGACAGGTAGAATTCAAATGCCAGGAGGATCTGAGTGAGTTAACCAAATAAGAGTGGCATGTTCAGAATAAGGAGGAGGAAAGAAAAGTAAGACTGGAGAAATTGCCTTATCAAAGTTGGGCACTCCTAGCTTCTTTGAGGCATCTGTGACAGCTGACAAAGGTGGTGAAGGCAAGAAACTTAGCATGAAGACCAGAAGAGTTTCTTGAGATTTTGTAGCTTTCCAAGTAAGAAACTGTGTACAATGTGGGCAAAGATGTTGAGCAAAATAAAAAATAGGCATTTCCTATTTAGTTTCTTGTGTATGCATTTTTGTTTGTTTGTTTGTTTTGTTTTGAAATGGAGTCTTGCTCTGTCGCATGCTGGAGTGCAGTGATGCAATCTTGGATGTCTGCAACCTCTGCCTCCTGGGTGCAAGTGATTCTCCTGTCTCAACCTCTCGAGTAGCTGAGACTACAGGCGTAAGCCACCATGCCCAGCTGATTTTTTGTATTTTTTTTTTTAATAGAGATGGGGTTTCACCATGTTGGCCAGGATGGTTTTGATCTCTTAACCTTGTGATATTCCCACCTCAGCATACCAAAGTGCTGTGATTACGGGCATGAGCCACCCCGCCTGGCTGTGTATGCATTTTTTGAGGAATCAAGAAATATACTTCTATGAGCAATTGCTTCTGATAACAATATTCTAGACTTTCTAGTTGGTGAACAGTGGTATTTCATTGTGACTTTGATGTGAATTTTCCTGTTGACAAACGACATTGATCATTTTTTATGTGTTTATTGGAAAATTGATATCTTCTTTATAGAAATAGTTACCTAATTTCTCTTTCTATTATTTGAGTTGTTTGGAGTTTTTTGTTGTTGTTCATTTGAAGTAACTCTGTTTATATTCTGAAAATTTAACCTTATCACAGATTTTGTTTATAAATGTGTTCTTTTATTCATATTTTGTTGTTTCTCATGCCTTATCTAAAATCTAATTGCCTAAATCCAGGTCATGAAAATTTATCCATTTATGTCATATATTTTCCTCCAACGGTTTTATAGTTTCAGCTCTTATATTTAGGTCATTGATCCATTTTGCATTGATTTTTGTATATTTTGTGAAATATGGTTAAATCTTTATTCTTTAAATGTGAAAATTCAGCTATCTCAACATTATTAATTGAACAGAATATTTTCCCCATTAAGTTGTCCTGGGACTCTTTAAAAAAGTCAATTGGCTATGGACATATAGGTTTATTTTTGAATTTTAAATTTGCTCCCATTAGCTTTTATGCTATTATTATGTCAGCCTCATAATGTACTGTTTTCAGAGCATTTGTTCTGAAATTGGGAAAAGTGAGATCTCTAATGTTGCCTTTTCTTCAAGATTGCTTTTGCCCATTGTAATTCCCTGTAAATTTGAGAGTCAGCTTTTCTAGTTCTGCTAAAACATTGTATTTTAATATTGGTAAGGATTATGTTAAATTTGTTGGTTGCTCTGGATTTCTTGCTATTATAACAATATTACAACCTCTACACTATAAAATTGGGATACCTTCCATTTGTTGGTTTGTTAATTTATTCCAACAATGCTTTATAGTTTTTAGTTTGTTTGTTTGTTTTGAGATGGGTCTCACTCTGTCACCCAAGCTGGAGTGCAGTGGCATGATCTCAGCTCACTGCAACCTCCATCTCCTGGGTTCAAGTGATTCTTCTGCCTCAGCTTCCCGAGTAGCTGGGACTATAGGCACGTGCCACCACTCCCAGATAATTTTTGTATTTCTAGTAGAGATGGGGTTTCACCATATTGGCAAGGCTGGTCTCAAACTCGTGAACTTAGGTGATCTACATGCCTCAGCATCCCCCAAAGTGCTGTGATTACACGCATGAGCCACTGCCCCCAACCAGGTTTGTTTGTTTTTAAATTTTAAATCTTACAATTTTGGTGACATTAATGCTAGTTGTTTCAAGGTTTGGGATGCTTTTGCAAATAGAGTTGTTTGCTGAATTTCCTTTTCAGTTATGTTCATTGAGGACATCTTCAAATGCAACCACTTTTTGCATGTTAATATCATGCTCTGCAACATTGGTGAATTTGTTTTATCAGTTCTAGAAACTTTTTTTGTGTCTTCTGTGGGATATCCTATATATAAGATCAAGTCATCAGTGAATATCGTTTTATGTCTCCTTTTGGAGTTTGGATAGCTATTTCCCTTTTTTTTTTTCTTTTTTTAAATAAATGGTTCTGGTTACAACTTCCAATACAAGGTTGAATAGCAAAGTTGCAAGGAATTATTTTTGTGTTTTTTCTTATTTTTAGGAAGAAGCTATCAGCTCTTGTCCATTGAGCATGATGTTAGCTCTGTGTTTTTAGTAAAAGCCCTTTATTATGTTGAAGAACTTCCCTTCTATTTCTAGTTTTCTAAGTATTTTTATCATGGAAGAATGTTGGATATTGTCAAATGCGTATTTTGCCTCAATTTAGATTTTCATGAGTGTATTTTAATACTTTTCTACTAATGGGATGCATCACAGTGATCATTTTCTTATGTTGAATTGCCTAAGCATTCCTGGGTTAAATTCTACTTTGTCATGTTGTATACTTTTAAAAGATGCTGTTAGGTTTATTTTTTCATGTTTTATTGAGAGTTTTAAAATTTATATTCATAAGGGATATTGTTCTATAATTATTTTATCTTGTGATTTAATTTTCCAGCTTTTGAATCAGAGTAATGCTGACTTCATAAAATGAGTTGGCAAATGGTAGTTTTTTATCAATCTTTTGAAGATTTTGAGATTTTTTTTTCATTGTTAATTTATCTTTAAATGTTTGGTAGCATTTAAAATGAAGTCATCTGTCCTTAGACATTTTTGTTTATTTGGATGTGTACAATTGCATGTTCAATTTTTTTACTTGTTATAACGTGTTGAGATTTTTTTTATTTTTTCTTGATTCCTATAGAAAACAATTGTGTTTCAAAATTTATCAAATTGATCTTAGTTATTTAATTTGTTGACATATAATTGTTAATAGTATTTTTATAACCCCTTCTGTAAGTTTGGCAGTAATATCTCCACTTTCATTTCTGATTTTAGCTATTTCTATCTTCTTTCTGTTTTCTTAATATTTAGCTAAACCTTTGTCAATTTTGTTAATCTTTTTAAAGAACAACTTTTAGTTGTATTAATTCTCCCAAACTTATTTTTTTAAATAATCTATTTGTTTTCTCTCTTCTCTGATCCTTAGTATTCTATTTCTCAGCTTAAATTTTAGTTTGCTAAAATTAAAGTTCTTCAAACTGTAAATTAGGTTATTGATTTCAGATTTTTTTTTTCTAATTTATGCATTAAAAGCTCTAAGTTTATCATTGAACATTGGTTTCACTGCATCCCATAAGTTTTGGTATGCATGTTTTACTTTTATTTGTCTTTATGCATTTTCTAATTATTTTTATAATTTTTTTACCCATTGATTATTCAATAGTGTGTTGTTTACCCACATTTGTGCATTTTCCTGTTTTCTTTTTGTTTTTCATTTTTAGATTTCTTCCATTGTGGTCATTATACTCTGTATAATATCAATTTTTAAATTTATTGACAACTTTTCTTGTAACTTAACATATAGTCTGTCCTGGCTATAATTCCACATGCACTTTAAAAATGTATATTCTGGGCCGGGCACGGTGGCTCAAGCCTGTAATCCCAGCACTTTGGGAGGCCGAGGCGGGTGGATCATGAGGTCAAGAGATCGAGACCATCCTGGTCAACATGGTGAAACCCCGTCTCTACCAAAAATACAAAAAATTAGCTGGGCATGGTGGCACGTGCCTGTAATCCCAGCTACTCAGGAGGCTGAGGCAGGAGAATTGCCTGAACCCAGGAGGCGGAGGTTGCGGTGAGCCGAGATCGTGCCATTGCACTCCAGCCTGGGTAACAAGAGCGAAACTCCGTCTCAAAAAAAAAAAAAAAAAAAAAAAAGTATATTCTGATGTTGTTGGTTAGAGCATTTTAAATGTTATTGTTAGGCCTAGTTTATTTACAGTATTTTTTAAGCTCTCAATTTTGCTTTATTTATTTTCCATCTAGATATCCTATGCAGTATTGAAAGATATGTGTTACTATTTTTAACTACTATTATATACCTGCCTATTTCTCTCTTCAATTCTGTCAATATTTGCTTAATAATTTTGAGTTGTGTTGTTTAGTGCATATATATCACAATACTTTAAGTTTAGTAACCTCATTGTGTAATAGGTATTCCTCTGTTTCCAATAAGTATCTGATTACATTCTATAGTTCCAAAAATTGATTTGGTCATTTTATGCCATCTAAAAAATTGCTTCAGTGTAGGAACCAGATCTTGAGGCTTCCTTCTTCATCATTTCTGTGACATCACTGAAACCATACAATTTTTAAATTACCTATTGTAATATATATAAAATGTAATTCAATAAGATTTGCCTAAATAAAATGGTGATAAAGCAGAAGAATTCTGAGGTAAATATTTCAGAACTATGTCTATAACCACAAATTTTAATTTTCTGCCATAAGCCTTGGGTTATGTAATCTCTCCTCTAACTCTTGGGATAATTTATGGCAAAATGGTTGATAGTGTGAATTTTATTATAGCTATTTATTTTATAACTTCCAAATTTCTTGAACTCCTGACCTCAGGTGATCCACCTGCCTTGGCCTCCAAAGTGCTTGGATTACAGGCCTGAGCCACCATTTATAACTTCCAAATTTCTAAATCCTTATGTCTCCTAAATGCCTATAGATTATTTTAGAATAAAATGAATACCATTTTTGTTGAATAAAAAACATAATTAGAAGTCCCTCTTCTGTTTATTTACCATAATCAAATAAAAATTCAATGTATTATATGAAAGTAACAAAGAGCTAATAATGCATCTATAGTCACTAAATAGAATGTAGAATTCTCTAAAAGTCCGTTATCAGAAAGGCATATTTCAAGAAGTCATAAAATCCTAAATTCCTGCCTGTGTTGATACACACAAAGTGAAGTTAGCTATTATTGAATCTAATTGTTTCTGAACCTTAGAGAGAGAAAAAAAAATTTTCTGAAGTTTAAAAAAAGTTAAAATAATACATCATTCAACAGCACATAATATTCTAAAAATAATCTGCTAATAAAATCTCAAAGTGCAAAACAAACAAAATCAAAAAAAAAAAAAGAAAAACATGCATATGAAATAATATAGAAGAAGATTGATGATTGTAAATTATGACCCAAAAATGCTTTGTTTTATTTAGTATAGTTTTGTTGTGTATGAAACAGTATGGAAATTCAAAAGGACTGCATATTTACCACTAAGTGAAAAAAATAGATTGAGATGACATAAAAGTAACCACTTTTAACTCAATATGATTACATTACTTTTTGTTTTAACTACTCTCAATGAAATACGTTTTCTGTGAGCTCAGGCAAATTAAAAAATGTTTACCTGTTTTGAAAGAATGAATGAAGGACTTATGTATGTTATGTTTAGAAGCACTAAATCTAATTTACTTGAATTTAATAGAATGGGGTGAAATGATTATAAAACTTAAATATATGAAGTAACATTTATTTATTTATTTATTTATTTATTTATCAGAGACAGGGTTTCACCATGTTGGCCAGACTGATCTCGAACTTATGACCTCAGGTCATGCACCCGCCTCAGCCTCCCAAAGTGCTGGGATTACAGGCGTGAGTCACCACGCCCAGCCCAACATTTCTTTAAATATGCCAACTGTTACAGATCTTTGTTCCTTCTAGTATATTTTCCCTCTGACTTTTTTCTTTATTGTGTTAATTGCTCCTTAATTGTAAAAGTCAAAGAAATTTTTTTCTGAGAAGACTTTACGTATTGAGTTTTATCTCTTTATGTAGAAGTTTCTCCTATTTGCTCCTATATATATTAAATGTATCATTATCAGATATTTTGCCTCATTGTTAATAAGATTTTTTGATTGTCTTCATTAAACTGGAGGAGAATACCTATATGATAGTTAATCTGATAATCCATTTAGCTCAATTATCGATAATTATAATATAAACAAATAAATATAAATAATAAAATATGTTTATCTTGTATTTTACTTCAAATAAAAATGGTTAATTTGCTATTAAGAAGTCTATTTACTATCATATTTCAATTTATATTCTAAAATTATATTCTTTTTTATGCTATTCTAATAAAGTTTATAATTATTAGCCATAGGAAGAGTGACATATCCTGCTTGGTACATAAGATTTTGCTTTGACAGCTGGAATTAGTGTGAAAATGTTCCTAAGGCCAGACTTCATTTCAACATCATTTAAATAATTGTGACCAGCTGGTTTACAAACACAATTATAACTTTAGACCCAAAGGGCTTAGAATATAATAGGATGCAGGATAAAATTCTGCTTATTTGTAGGTCATGGAAAACAGAAAGATCAACAGGTTTTGATTAATAAACATCTCCATTCTTGGTCATTAAGATCCTGGTGATAAAAAAAACACTGATATCAAATAGATTTTCAATATTTCGTCATATTAACTCTTCAGAAATCAGCAATATAATTAAGTTTATAGTAGAATCCACTTTGCTTTATTTCTTTTGTGAGCAATATCTTAGAAACAATAATATCTTGTATATACCTTAACTCTCGACTTAACGAAACATTTTGATATGCATCAATTTATCTTTATGGTACCCCTATGAATGAGTAGAGACAATCATTATAATTCCCAGTTTATAAATCAGAAGACTAATCCTCATATGTGGTAATTGTAATGTGCATGAGAAGACACACTAAGATGAAAAATGAACTTCTTCCTTCAATTCCTCTTTTCTTTTTACATACAGTACTCTGTCTGGCAGAATTTGTCACAGTGCTTAATGCTTGTAACCAAAAGTTTTCATTATAGAACATAAGATAAAGAAGATAGTTTTATTTATCACATTGATTCGTTTTTTAATGTGTCAAATTCTCACATTTGAAAATTTTTTTAATTTAGTATGTAATTTAAAGTTATCTACATATGTGAATTAAAAAAAGAAATTTTAGGTAATATTTCTGGACTTTTTTCGTGCAGAAAGCAATTTTAAAGAAGTTGGTTGAATAAAAATTGTGTTTAACAAGTCGTTTTTCAAAGAGGGTAAAATTTGGAACTTCTTGATATCAGCAAAACTGCAGTAAATTTTAAGAAATCTATCATAATTCCCATTTTAAAAGTTAATGGAAGTGACAAATTGACTAAGAAAACTGCATCTGAGATCATCAAATAAAATCTTACTATTAGGTTTTAAAGCATTTGAGATGATGAATGTAGTTGGAATAATTTTCTTGTGCATGTCAATATGTTTTTCTAAAAACTTGTTAAGACTAGAGATAAGACTAGTTATCTGGACAGAAGCAATATCTGAGGAAATATAAACTATCATACATCTAAGAGTTTGTTTTGGAATATTATTTTATGTTAATTGTATTTATTGACTATTTCACGAAATCCCCTTACAAATAAAAATGAAAGTGGTATGATGAAAGATATAGTCTATACGTGGCTATTAATCAACAGAAGCAAATGCACATTTTATGTAAGTAAACCCTATTGAACCTTGTCTCTATACAAGTGAATCTGTGAAAAATATTATTTTCAAATTATTATGTACTGTAGTATCAAAGAGAGGCTGATAAGCATAGTTTACTGTAATCATAAATCAGAGGTGAAGATCAAAGAAACATGAAATCGCTGGGAAATAAATTATCTATCAGAGGTTTTGAAAATGATAACAATACAATATCTTGACAACAAATGGTAATGTTTAATACTAGATGTCCTGTCATTTATATTCATAAGCTAAGATATTTTAGCCTAACCATGTCATTATTGAAATGCAATCATTGATATTATATCATATGACTTAATCTTATGGTTTTTAATCCCATTTTTGATAAAACTCTACTAACTCATAAATACATCTGAAGAAACATAGTTCCAGTGTGCAAATGCTACATATACATCTCTTATGTTGGCTGGCCTTTTCTTTTTTTTTTTTTTTTTGAGACGGAGTTTCGCTCTTGTTACCCAGGCTGGAGTGCAATGGCGCGATCTCGACTCACCAGCAACCTCCGCCTCCTGGGTTCAGGCAATTCTCCTGCCTCAGCCTCCTGAGTAGCTGGGATTACAGGCATGCGCCACCATGCCCAGCTAATATTTGTATTTTTAGTAGAGACGGGGTTTCACCATGTTGACCAGGATGGTCTCAATCTCTTGACCTCGTGATCCACCCGCCTCGGCCTCCCAAAGTGCTGGGATTACAGGCTTGAGCCACCGCGCCCGGCCCTCTAGCTGGCCTTTTCTATGGCTTAAGATACTAATTGTCTATAATGTATTTGTGTGTTCATTTAATTCATGTTTAACTAAATACTGTTAATACAATACTCAAGAAAATTATTTTATATTTGTAATATTTAAAAATTAGGATGATGGTGTTTTCAGGGATCCTCATACAGTTTTGAAAATATAGTAATGTTAAAGAAAATTGCATTAATTAATCTACTGCCATGAGTCACGCACTTGCCTAGAAACATTACATATTTTTATTTGATATTTTTATCAGGCTTTTGAAATATATATTGCTATTCTTTATCTTATGTAATCAAAACAGGTATCTAAGAAATAAAACAATCTATCTAGAAGCAAATGGTGATACAGATCAAAAAATACAAACATATTTAACTAATTGCCAAAGTTAATCTTCATCTACTCCATAAAATGCAAGCATTTTAATACATTTAAAACATCAACTTATTCATTCATTCAATATATTTAGCTATTATAAGTTGTCAATGACTATGAGTTAAATAAATACGTATAAAATAAATATTCTTGGAGTATAAGTAAATAAGAATTTACTGATCAAAATAAATTATTTGAAAATAACATTTTTTATATTTCATATAAATTGAGTGTCTTCAAAAGCTTTATGGTTTAAATTGTCCATTAATTTAAATTTAAACTGACCTTTTTGAAAATTTGACCAAAAGCAAATTTTACTTTATTCTAATTTATCTATATTTGCTAACTAAAATACTGTCATAAGATGAGGAGACAGAGCAAGATGGCCAAATAGAAGGCTCTACCAATCCTCCTTTCAGAAACACCAAATTGATCAAAGCCATAATAAAAAGTTTTCCGGCAAAGTAAAGCCTGGGGTCCAAATTTTATCAGACATTTAAAGAAGAACTGAAGCCAATTCTACTCAAAATTATTATGAAAAATAGAGGAGGAGGGAAGACTTTCAAACTTATTTTGTGAAGCTACTATTACCTTGATACCAAATCCAAAGACATATTAAGACAAGAAAACTACAGGGCAATGTCCTTGATGAGCATTGATGCAAAAATCCTTAAGAAAACACTAGCAATTCAAATTCAAAAACACAATAAAAATATCATTAATCTTGACCAAGTAGGATTTATTCCACAGTTGCAAGGATGACTTACATATACAAATCAATACGATGCATAATATCAACAGAACGAAGGACTAAACCCATGTAATCATTTCAATTGGTACTGAAAAAACATTTGATAAAATTTAACAAAACTTCTAACAATACTTCTAAAATCTAACAGAACTTCATGATAAAATCCTCAAAAGACTGAGTAGAGAAGGAATACACCTCAACACAATAAAAAGCATATACAACAGACCCACGGCTAGTATCATATTAAAAGGAGAAAACTGAAAGCCTTTCCTCTAATACCTGGAACATGGCAAGAATGCCCACTTTTGCCACTGTTATTCAACACAGTAAAGGAAGTTCTAGCTAGAGCAATCAGACAAGGGAAAGAAATTTGACATCCAAATTGGAAAAGGAGAAGGAAATTACCTTATGTTTGGGAAAACCTAAACATGCCATCAAAAGACTATTAGAACTGATAAACATTCAGTAAAGTTGCAGGATGGAAAATCAATGGACCAAAATGAATATCTTTGCTATATGCCAACAGCAAACAATCTTAAAAATAAATCAATTTTTTTTTTCATTTATAATAGCTACAAATAAAATAAAATACTAGGAATAAACATAACCAATAAAGTGAAAAATCTCTACAATGAAAACTATAAACATTGATGTTGGGGAAAGCAACAAAGGAGAAAGGACTTACAGAGTTCCTACATAAGTTGGTTATGAGTAACACATAAACAAGGAACAACAAACTGCAGAAGGCTGCAGGAGGCCTCTGAGGAGGAAGGCCTCTCCATGCCTCAAGTTCCAGTTCAGGGTGACCTAGTCTCTGTTGCTATAAACATCGTGCTCAAGGACGTAAAACCCCTTGGTAGTTTCCTTGTAATGTCTGTGTTCCACCAGCTGTACATAGATAATAAGCTAAAGATAACCACATGTTCTTGTTTCATGTAACTCCCAAACTGCCACTGTTATCACTTACTAGGATAACACACTGGTTCCGGCTCACTGATTCACTTCCTGCTCCCTGATTCACTCCACCATCACTCCACCCTTACCCTGTAGATCAAAGTGATTATAATCAATAGATAGTGTGGATGATCAGAGGTCAGGGCCTTCACTGTCTCTTCCAGTAATGAGTGATGCCTCCCTGGTCCTATTTCCTCTCTTAATCTTTTTCTCATTCCTTTGTTGCCACTGAACTCAGGGTACCCCTAGGTGTGATGTGAGGCTGGTTCCATACACATTGAGACAAAAAAAACTGAAGAGGATGAAAAATTGGAAAGATATTCCATGTTTATGAATTGGAAGAATTAGTGTTGTTAATGTGTTCATTCTTCAAAAAGCAGTCTGCAGATTCAATGCAAGCCCTATAAAAATACCAATTGCATTCTTTACAGTAATATAAAAAAACTTAAAATTTATATAGAACCCCAAAAGATCAAGAATAACTAAAATAATCCTAAGCAAATACAACAAAACTACAGATATTACATTACCTGACTTCAAGTTACACTACAGAGCTATAATAACAAAAACAGCATGATATTTTCATAAAAAGAGACACATAGACCATTGAAATAGAATTGAGAACACAGAAATAAATCCATAAATCTACAGGAAACTAATTTTCAGTGAAAATGCCATGAACATGTATTGGGGAAAGGACAGTCTCTTCAATTAATCTTGTGGGGAAAACTGTATATCCATATACAAAAGGATAGAAATAGACTATGTCTTGCCTCATTCAAAAATCAAATCAAGTAGATTAAATACTTACATTTAAGACCACAAACTATGAAACTACTAAAATAAAACTGGGGAAACTCTCCAGGACATTGGCCTGGGCAAAGTTTTCTGGAGTAATACTTCACAAGCACAGGCAATCAAAGCAAATATGGGCAAAGGGGATCACATCAACTTAAAAAATTTTGCACAGCAAAGGAAAAAACAACAAAGTAAAAAGACTACCCACAGAATGGAAGAAATTATTTGCAAACTACCCATCTGAAAAGGGATTAATAGCCAAAATATATAAAGAGGTTCAAAAATTCAGTATGTAAAAATAGAATAATTTATAATCATATAAATCGGCAAAAGATGTGAAGAGATATTTCTCACAAAGGCATACAAATGGCAAAGATATATGTGAAAAGGTGCTCAATACCATTAATCATTAGAGAAATGCAGATCAAAACCACAGTGAGATACCATCTCACCCCAGATAAAATGACTTTTATCCAAAAGACAGGCAATAACAAATGTGGGTGAGAATGTGGAAAACGGGAACCATCACACAGTGTTGGTGGGAATGTAAACTAGTAAAACAACTATACAGAAAAATTTGGAGGTTCTTCAAAAAACTAAAAATAGAACTACCACATGATTCAGCAGTCTCACTCGTGGTCATATACCAAAAAGAAAGGAAATCAGTATATCGAAGAGATATTTGCAATCCCATATTTATTGCAGCACTACTCACAAGAGCCAAGATTTGGAAGCAACTTAAATGTCCATCAACAGACTAATGCATTAAGAACATATGGTGCACATGCACGATGAATACTATTCAGCCATAAAAAATGAGATTCCATCATTTGAAACAACATGGATGGAACTGGAGGTCATTAAGTTAAGTGAAATAAGCCAGGCACAGGAAGGCAAATTTTGCATGTTCTTACTTATGTGTAGAATCTAAAAACCAAAACAATTAAACTCATGGAGATACAGAGTAGAATGATGGTTACCAGAGGCTGGGGAGGGTATATGATGAAGGTGGGAAGAATGGCTAACAAGTACAAAATTATAATTAGGTAGAATGGATAAGATCTAGTGTTTGATAGCACAATACAGTATCTACAGTCAATAATAATTTATTGTACATTTAAAAATAACTAAAATATTATAATTAGACTGTAATACAAAGGATAATTGCTTGAGGTGATGTATACCCCATTACCCTGAATTGACTATTACACATTGTATGCCTATATCAAATAAACTCATGCAATCCATAAATATATACACCTACTATGTATCCATGCAAATTTTTTGAAAATACAAATTAATAATAAAATTTTTATTTTAATTACTTGGAAATAAAATACCTTGGCTCAGCAAGCAGTTTGCTTGTTTTCTTAAAATATTACTTTCTAGATTCGATTTTTCATTTCAAATTATTTCTTTGCCAAATATCATATGTCATCTATCAGTCACGATATGTGAAATTACAGAGATGACATAAAGTTGTACTATGTTGCAAACTTTCCTGTTTAAATGTGCATTTTATTTTCAAAGGAAATTTCTTTTTTTTTTTTTAGCATTCTCATTTGGAAGGCAATTTATCATGTTTTATCTACATTGCTCATTATTTTAAAATTTTACTGGTATTCTTTTGACACCTAATGCAACAAACTTAAAAAACTAAAAATGGTTTTACTGTATCTCATATTCTAATTTAGTCTCATATTGTCATATTTCATCTTGCATCCAGGAGTTTTCAGTAGTGGCTTTAAATATAGCACATGTGAAAATAAAAATATTAAAAAATTATAAATATAAAATACATTTTATTATTGTACAAATATCATTTTGAGTTTAGTCATGTAGATTCCACCTCTAATTAAATGTATTTCTAATATTTTACAGTCTGTTGTTACTTTTAAAATATTAGGTTGGATTTAATACAAAGTGCATTATCATCAGGGACCTAATTATTTATATATGAAGAGAAAGTTACAGAATCAATATAGGCACATTGTTGACAAGTAAAACATTAATTTTTGAAATCTGGCATAAAACAGGAGAATTGGGATTTACTCTGTGTAAGAAATCTACCACTCCTGCCTTCATAATTTAGTTTTGAGAACTTTTCATCGCTGAATTTCATATATGGTCTTTTGAGTAAAGAAGCAGCAACTTCTGACATGTGCTCAATTTTTTTTTTTTTTTACTTTTAAAAATGAAGGCATCATTGCATACAGTGAATTATACAGATGTTGAGCATTTGTTCTGATAGTTTTGGCAAATGTGTTTTCTCTTGTAATCCACAATCCTCTAACAAGACAAGACATTGTCTCCATAGGAAATCAATTCTCCTCCTAAATTCTATTACAACATAGTTTCAATTAGAGTTTCAATAGTGAAAATACAAATAGAAACATTATTATATAATATGTTTAACAAAATTAGATAACATTAATTCTGTAAAACGTATTTCTTCTCTTATGAATGGTCTGTGGCTTAAAGAATAATGTAAAACCCATATGTGAAAATAACACTTGGTAAAATTTGTTTTAGTTTTAATAAATCCTGATTAATGGGAGGTATATACCTACATATTTTAATTCTTTGAAAATGTACTTGGATGTTATAAAAATCATTCAAATTTCAAAAATATTTTTCATGCTCCAGTGTACTTCTAAAACTAGTGTTTAAAAAATTGTTTAAATGTTTTGATCTCACAATTAATCTTCATACTGAGCATTCCTCTTAGTTCTGATTATTGAAACTTTTGCTTTGCTTTTTTGCTTTTCTTATTGCATGATCATATTTTAAGCAAGTAACATTTAAAATTTTTACTAATAAAAAATTTTACATTAAAAACTCATGGAACAATTGTCCAAGCACATAGCATTAGTAATTTTGTCGAATTTGCTAACTACTTTTATTGTTATCCTCCTCCCGCTCTGAACACATGTTCATATTTTTCAAATTTTGATAGGTCCCATGAAGTTTAAATTAATGATATTTTTAATTCAACAGCAGTATATCTGAGAAACCACGGAATACATTACTATTTGACTTTTAACATTTATCACATATTAGTGTAGACTATACTTGCATTCTAAAGATTCTGCACAGATCAAATGTTATTTCATAAATTCAAACATTACAAACGTTATAATAATTATAAATAAAATGCTTTACACACACCTACAGAAATTTCTGAGTCATAAAACAATTATATCAAATACAAGTATAATAGAGTAGTACTTAACTGATTAGTTATAAAAATATTACCATCAATCACTTGAAGTTTGAATATTCTTCAATTTTATATTTAACTAATAATAATTTATATAAAAACTTAATTGGGGTTAGATTTCATTATTAACATTTTATTTTCTTTAGCCAAATAAATATGTATTACATTGTTCTTTCATCTTTTTCTAGAACACTGCATTCCTTAGTTGGCAAGTAAAACTATGAGCATCTCAATTTTTCTGACCCTATATCCTCCTTATTCTGTTTTAGATACTAAATGTCAGATTTGAGCAGGAGACAAAACCACAAATCAAACTGACATATTTAGTGTGGCGCTTTTTTTTTTCCCAAGAAGATCAGAGTACCATGTATATTCCAACATCCAGAACAAGAAAGCTATTTATGTGAGAAGTAGAGAATTAACAGTGTCTCTCTCTCTCTTTGGGGCCTTACTTGCTCATAATTGAAATCAGTTTAGGATCAGTCAACACGTTTTATTGATTGAAAGACCACGAATGGAGTAGTGTGTTAGATACTCATTTTCTATTCACTCAATTCACCCCTGAAGCTCTCAACGCATACTATGCATCGGCTGTATTCTAATGTGTGAGCTTATTCCTGTTATCTATCTTTAAGAAGCTTGCAGTAAAGTGTGGAAATATTGTCACTTCAATGCAATTTGTGCTATATTACAGGTACAGAGACATGCTGCAGAGCAGCACTTGGAGAACTCAGGCAGACTGAAACAGGAAAATCTTAGAAAATTAAATACTGGCTAAATATTAAAGACTGACTTGGAGTTCATCAAGGGTAGAAAAGGAAAAGGACATTATCTCTGCTTTTGTGCTTTTTAAAGATGTGAAGATGGCCGGGCGCGGTGGCTCAAGCCTGTAATCCCAGCACTTTGGGAGGCCGAGGCGGGTGGATCACGAGGTCAAGAGATCGAGACCATCCAGGTCAACATGGTGAAACCCCGTCTCTACTAAAAATACAAAAAATTAGGGGGGCATGGTGGTGCGTGCCTGTAATCCCAGCTACTCAGGAGGCTGAGGCAGGAGAATTGCCTGAACCCAGGAGGCGGAGGTTGCTGGTGAGTCGAGATCGCGCCATTGCACTCCAGCCTGGGTAACATGAGTGAAACTCCGTCTCAAAAAAAAAAAAAAAAAAAAAAAAGATGTGAAGAAACTCGAATATCTCACTTCTGAAAACTAATCTAATAAATGACATGCTGAAAGGAGATAAATCATCTTTTTCTTAAAGTTTCCCTGTTTACCACATCATACTCTTTTTGGAATTAGAAACATTATGCAATTGCATTCGTTTTCTTGAGCTATTGTCAGATATCTCTATTCTGATGAAGTATTAGAGAATTTTCCTTCATTTTCATTTTTCCCTAGATCTATACCTGTAAAACACATTAAGCAATCAACTGAAAAAATAGAAAAAAAGATTAACATTATCAAGGTTATCATTTGCCAATGTTTTATATGAAATCTGAGTAAAATTCTGTAACTTTTATTACTTTCATGTTCTAAGGAAAATCTCTTGCAGACTTCTGTTTTGATAAATATTCTTGTTTGTGTAATTTCATATTACTTTCCCTGCATTCCAACATTTTTTTTAAAAATATGGGCACCACACATATTGTTGTTTATTTTCCCTCTCATTTCTGTACTCCATCATGCATTGTATTCCATTCTAACACATGTTCAATTATTTTGTTATTATACCATTTTGTTCATTTTGAAATAGTTTCAACTCCACAAAACAGTTAGAATTACCATATTTCGAACACTTACAACTCTTCTATCCAAACACCACAATTGTTAGCATATTATCTTCCTTCTCTCTTTCTTATCTTTCTCTCTCCTTCCTACACAGTACACAGAAAAAGTTATGCAAGATGCATTCACACACACACATTCACGGACATATGTGTATAATTACATGTGTATAACTTCCTACACAGTATGATAGCTTTGTATACGTCCTTGAGAAATATTAATGAAAAAAGCAGAGTGAAAAATTTCTGCTCCACAGGGGTTATATTATGGCTAAGTAAAAACAAGCCTGCAATCTAAATATCAGATTTTTCAACTTAAAAAAAAAAAAAAAAACAGGTAAATTTAAGTGGAATACATGAATATAAGACAGGTTTCCAAGGTTGAGTGGCATTTTTAAATGATGTTTTAAACAGCTTTATTGAGATGCAATCCACAATATCATAAAATTAATTTATTTAAAGTATAAGATTGTTTCCTAGTATATTCACAAAGAGTTGTAAATATCACCACAATCAATTTTAGAACACTGCCTCACATGAAAGGGACTCCATACACTTTAGCAGTCACTTCTCATTTCCCTCCAAACACACCCCAGCTCTATGTAGCAGTAATCTATTTTCTGTATTTATTTGTAATTCCACACATTTCATATAAATAAAATCATGCAATATGTGGTCTATTACAGCTGGCTTCTTTTATGTAGTGGTATGTTATAAAGGTTAATTCATATTTTATCATGTATCAGTACCCATTCCATTTTGTTGATGAATATGCCATTGTGGATTAATAAATCCACAAATATTTTATTTGTTAAATTGCCAGTTAACAGACATTTGCTTTTCTTCCAATTTTTGTCTACCTATAATTCTGCTATAAACATTGTTGTGCATGCAAGTTTTAGTGTGGATATAAGTCTTTATTTCTCTTGGATATATACACAGGAGCAGAATTGCTGGGTTATACAATAGCTTTATGTTTTTGAGGCACTGCCAAATATTTTCAAAAATGGTTGTGCCATTTTATATTTCCATGTGCAATCTATAAACATTTCATTTTTCTCCACATTCTTTCCAGACCTTAATATCTTCTGTCCTTTTTTAATGTACACATCCTAGTTTATGTGAAGTGGTATTTCATTTTGATTTTGATTTACGTTTTCATTATGGCTGAGGAGATGGAGCATCATTTTAGGTTCTCATTACCAATTTGCAAACATCCTATGGAAAATATGTATTCAGGTAATTTTCACTTTAAAAAAATTAGGATGTCTTTTCATCACAAAATTCTAAATGATCTTGTATGTCCTGGTTACAAGTCCCTTGTATAAATATAATTTGCAAATATTATTTCCCATTCTGCGATTTACTTTTCACATTCTTAATGATATCCTTTAAAGCAAAATTTTTTTTTTTTTCAATTTAATGCAGTCCAAGTTTTCTCTGCATCTTTTTTTGCTCTTATTCTTGGTGTCATATCTAAGGTTTGCTTAAATCCAGGTCAATAAGATTTATCCTTGTGTTTTCATCGAAGAGTTTTATAAATTTAACTCTTTTGTATTTAGATTTATGATTAAGTTATTTCCTGTATATAGTGATATAAAGGGTTTGCTGAAAAAAACTTTATTCCAAATGAATTGTATTGACACTCTTGTAAAAATTAATTGAATGTAAATGTTAATGTATAAACGTTAAACATATAAACATTTGATAGACTCCTTCCCCCAAAAATCTGCTGCAAAATCTAGCTCAAATGTCTATGAATCTGTAGTTCAATTTAGGAATTATCGCCATAATAAAAATATTAAGCACTTTAATCCATGAACATACAGTATTTTTTTTTTATCATGAAAGGATGTTGGATTTTATCAAATGTTGTCTCTGTATCTATTGAGATGACCATGTACCTTTTAGGTTTATTTCATATAAATATATATTTATATGATAATTACATTAATTGATATTTGGATGTTAAATTGATAAGGCATTCTTTTATATTTTAAAGGTTTTGTGAAAAATTGGTACTCATTCCCCAAATTTTTTTTTTCAAAATTTGATTGCATCCACCATTGAAGCCACCTGAGACTGAGCTTTTCTGTGTGAGATAAATTATTCTCTTTAACTGTTACAGTTTTATTCCTATAATCTATATTTTCCTGAGTCGGTTGTGGTAGTTTGCAACCTAGGAATTTGTGCACCTCATCTAGGCATATTGTCTTGCTCACAGCCTTCTTTTGTAAACTTATTTTTTCCTCTTTTTTAGTCAGAAGTAATGTCCCTTCTCCCTTCCTCAATTTTTTGAGTTTTCTGTATGGTGAACACTCTAGATAAACATGTCCTTTTTAGAAAAAGAATCCCTTAACATAATCAACTTTGGTTTTATTTATTTTGTTCCTATATTCTCTATTTCATTCATTTTCATTCTAATCTTTGTTATTTCTTTATTTTGTTTAACTTCAGCTTGCTCTTTATTTTCCAACATTTAATGTGGAAGATTTGGTTGTTAATTTGAGATTTTCTGTCTTAAAAATAGTCATTTATGGCTGGGTGTGGTGGCTTACATCTGTAATCCCAGCACTTTGGGAGCCAGGAGTTCAAGACCAGCCTGGCCAACATGGTGAAACCCTGTCTCTACTAAAAATACAAAAATTAGTCAGGCATGGTGGTGCACACCTGTAGTCCCAGATATTCAGAAGGCTGAGTCACGAGTATTGCTTGAAACCGGGAGATGGAGGTTGCAGTGAGCCAAGATAGCACCACTGCACTCCAGCCTGGACAACAGAGCAAGACTCCATCTTAAAAAAAAAAAAAAAAAAAAAAGTAAGTTATAGCTACACATTTCTCTCAAAGCACTGCTGCAGCTTCATCCTATATGTGTTTGTGTTTCTGTTTTCATTTATGTCAAAGCATTTTCCAATTTATTCTTTGACCATAGGGATAGTGTTTATGAGTGTGGTATTTAATTCTTACAAATTTGTGAATTTCCCAAACCTCTTTAGTTACTGATTTCTAATTTCATTATTCTGTTGTCAGAGAATATCTGTATGACTTTACCAATGTTGTTTGTTTTGCTGTCTTTCTGCAGAATTTCCTGTAATGTCTGTTAGGCTTAGTTGGTTTATTGTGTTATTTAAAAGTCCAACTTCTTTGTTCATTTCTGTGTAGTTGTTCCATCAATTTTTGGAGGTGGAGTATTAAAGTCTTCAACTCCAACTAATGTTTCTGAATTATCTATTTCTCCCTTCAATTCATTCAGTTTTTGCTTCTATTTTAGGACTCTGGTTAGGTATATTTATTTTTGTTACCATATCTTCCCCATGGATTGTTATTTTCATCATTCTACAATGTCCCCCTTTTTTTCAATTAACATTTTCTAGTTTAACACTATTTTGTCTGACATATGGTTTGCTTTCTTATAGTTGCAGTTTGCATGATATGTTTTGTTCTATCCAGTTATTTTCAACCTTTTCATATCTTTAGAGAATGTCTTCTATATGTAGCATTTAATTGGCTTTATATTTTTATTCAGTTTGACAGATCTATCTTTTTGTCATTATGTACATCTTTTATACACTTTTGTTTGGGCACTAAGTAAATATTTTTAAGGTACATTTTAATTCTGTTTTTTATTATTATTATTATTGTTTGAGACGAAGTCTCACTCTATTGCCAGGTTGGAGTGCAGTGGCACGATCCCAGCTCACTGCAACTTCCGTTTTCCGGTTTCAAGCAATTCTCCTGCCTCAACCTCCCAAGCGGCTGGAACTACAGACATGCACCACCATACCCGGCTAATTTTCGTCATTTTAGTAGAGACGGGGTTTCACAATGTTGGCCAGGTTGGTCTTGATCTCTAGAGCTCATGATCTGCCCGCCTCGGCCTCCCAAAGTGCTGGGATTACAGGTGTGAGCCACTGCCCCCAGCCCATTTTAATTCTGTTTAATGACTTATTTGCTACAGTTTTTGAGTTGTTTCCTTAATGCTAATATAATAGGCATATAAACCTAATATTGTCAAAATCTACTTTAGATTCATACTTACCTAATTTCAGTGAGATATGTGAATGCTACCCCTGTATACTTCTATCCCCTCATCACCTTTATTGCACTATTTTTATATAATATTACATCTATATATGTTAAAAATTCAATAATAGCTTATTACTATTATTAGTATAATTTTTAAAGGAGATTGGAATAGAAATAAAATCATATATATATATGTATTTAATTTCTTATATTAACCTTCTTATTTACTATCTCTGGTTCTCTACATTTTTGTGTATGTGGTATGAAGTTACCATCTGGTGGCATTTTCTTATTTCGCTGCATTTGTACTCACACCAACCTCTCTTGTGCTGCCTTTTTCAAAATATATTACATTTATATATATATTATTGAACCAAAAATGCCATTATATACCTAATACATTTTCGTTTTTTTAATTTAATAATAGTGGCTTTGATGTCTTCTCTGCTCGATCCAATATGTGGGCTTTCTATAAGGCAACTTCTGTTGCCTGCTTTTTGTCTGTTTATGGGTTACTATCTTATTTCATGTGTTACTATCTTATTTTCATGAATGTCTCATAATCATTATTACATTTTAGACAATTAGTAATAACAACTATATATACCGACTTACTGACCTGGGGACTTTTGACTGTTGTCTTTTGCTTGCTTATATGTTTGACAACTTGACTGGACTATTTTAATGATGTAGATTATTTCCATAATTTGCAGTCTTCAGTGTTGCTTCTCCAATGTTACAGTCTTGAGTGTATGCAAAGCTACTTTGGGATGACAGCAGTTTCCCCAAGGTTCTTTGTCTCTTTCCCTGATCTTCCTGTTAACTGTTTGCTTCTGCAATTATCATGTGTAGCTATTCATCCTAAGAATTACTGATTGCTTGCCATATATATATATATATATATATATATATATATATTTTCATTAACAACACCTTGGGGCGTTGATATGGTTTGACTGTGTTCCCACCCAAATCTCCTCTCAAATTGTAATTTGAATTGTAATCTCCATGTGTTGAGTGAGGGACACTGTGGAAAGTAACTAAATCATAGGGGCCGTTTTCTACATCATGTTCTTGTGATAGCCAGGGAATTCTCAGGAGATCTGATGGTTTAAAAATGGGTTTCCTCTGCTGTCTCTTTCTCCTGCTACCTTATGAAAAAGGTGCCTGCTTCCTCTTCACCTTCTGCCATAATTGTAAGTTTCCTGAGCACCCCCCCCCACCAAGCCATGCACAACTGGCAGTTAGGTAAACCTCTTTCATTTATAAATTACCAAGTCTCAGGCATTTCTTTATAGCAGTGTGAAAATGAACTAATACAGATAGTTGGTACCAGGATAGGTGGATAAAGCTATAAAGAAAACCTGAAAATGTGGAAGTGACTTTGGAACTCGGTAACGGGTAGAGGTTGGAACAGTTTGGAGGGCTCAGAAGAAGATAGGAAGATGTGGGAAAGTTTGGAAGTTCCTAGAAGCTTGTTGAATGGTTTTGACCAAAATGCTAATAATGATATGGACAATGAAGTCCAGGCTGAGGTGGTTTCTGATGGAGATGAAGAACTCACTGGGACATGGAGCAAAGATTACATTTGCTATGGCTTTAGCAAAGATTACACTTGCTATGGCTTTAGCAAAGAGACGAGCAGCATTTTGCCTCTGCCCTAGAGATTGGTGTAACTTTGAACTTCAGAGAGATAGGTTGAAGTTGGAATTTATGTTTAAAAGGGAAGCAGAGATAAAGGTTTGTAAAATTTGCAGTCTGTGTGGTAGAAAAGAAAAACCCATTTGCTGGGGAGAAATTCAAACCAGCTGCATAAATTTGTATAAGCAACAAGGAGATGAATATTAATCACCAAGACAATGTGGTAAATGTTTACATGGCATATTAGAGATCTTCATGGCAGCCTCTTCCATCACAGGGTCAGAGGCCTAGGAGGAAATTATGATTTTGTGGGCCAGGCTTAGGGCCCTGCTGCTCTGTGCAGCCTTGGGACTTGGTGCCCTGCATCCCAGCTGCTCCAGCTCAGCCATGGCTTAAAGGGTCCAAAGTACAACTTAGGCCAGTGCTTCAGAGAGTGGAAGCCCTAAGCCTTAGTGGCTTCCATATGGTGTTGGCCCTGCAGGTGCACAGAAGACAAGAGTTTAGCTTTGGGAACCTCTTCCTAAATTTTACAGGATGTATGGAAATTTCTGATTACCCAGGCAGAAGTCTGCTGCAGAGGTGAAGCCCTCATGAAGAACATTAGCTAGGAAGGTGGGTAAGAGAAATATGGGGTTGGAGCCCACACACAGATTCCTCACTGAAGCATTACTTAGTGGAGCTGTGAAAAGAGGGCCATTGTCTTCCAGAACCCAGAGAGTTAGATCCACCAACAGCTTACACTATGCCCTTGGAAAAGCCACAAGCACTCAATGCCAGCCTCTAAAAGCAGCAATGGGGACTATAAGCTGCAAAGCTACAGGGTTGAAGCTGCCTGAGACCTTAGGAGTCCACCTCTTGCATCAGTGTGCTCTGGATGTAAGACTTGGAGTCAAAGGAGATTATTTCATAGCTTCAAGATTTAATGACTGCCCTCTTGGGTTTTGAACTTGTTTGGGGCCTACAACCCCTTTGTTTTGGCCAATTTATCCCATTTGGAACAGGAAGATTTACCCAATGCCTGTACTCTCATTGTATCTTCATGTAACTAACCTGTTTTTGATATCACAGGCTCATAGGTGTAAGGGACTTGTGTCGTCTCAGATGAGTCTTTGGATTTGGATTTTTGGGTTAATGATGGAATGAGTTACAGCTTTGGAGAACTGTTGGGAAGGCATTATTGTATTTTGAAACATGAGAACATGAGATATGGGAGGGGCCTGGGGGAAGTGATATGGTCAGGCTGTGTCCCCACCCAAATCTCATCTCAAATTGTTACCCAACTTGTAATCCCTATGTGTCAAGGGAGGGACCTGGTGAGAATCATGGGGTGATTCTCCATATGCTGTTCTCATAATAGTCAGGGAGTTCTCAGGAAATCGGAGAGTTTAAAAATGGCAGTTTCTCCTGATCTCTCTCCTGCCTCCTTTTGCAGAATGTGTCACTTCTTCCCCTTTGCCTTCCACCATAATTGTAAGTTTCCTGAGGCCCCTCTAGCTATGCAGAACTGTGAGTCAATTAAAATGTTTTCCTTTATCAATCACCCAGTCTTTGCCATTTCTTTATAGCAGTGTGAAAATTGACTAATACAGTCATAAATCACTTTATATTCTGATACAATTAAATCTAAACTCCTTTGCAGAGGTAGTAGATGAGGCAAATCTTTTAATATTTCAGTCTCAAAGGGGCTCTTCTAGTTGTAATTTTCTCTGATTTTCTTTATTATTAAATTTCTAGATTGATGGCATATAGTTTGAATTGTTTGTCTGAGGGAGCTACAAGCTTCCTGTTAATTGCTTACTTATAGCAATAACTATTGCTATAAGACGTGAACATAACCATGCTCTTCCTAACGAAGTCAGTTTCTGAAGGGACAGCAATAGAATTCTCTGTAATTAATACCTCCATCTTCCCATGGGTAAAACCTCTGCCAGTGTTCAGATCCAGGAAAAGGAACAGTACCACTTGTCTTAAAGTAACATCTTTCTTTGCAGTTGAGGTACTGGGTGGGAGTGATAGTATCTGACGTTCTTGGCTTGCTTTTCCTAGCATGGAACTTCTGCTCTACAAGCAACCTGGCAGAAAGGTGATCAAGGCCTGTTATTCTCAATTTTCCAACCCTGCACTAGTGGTATGTCCTATATGTAAGACGGTTGGAGGAAGGAATCCCTGCATATTTTGGCTACTCTTTTCTGGAATAGATCTAGGTGTTAAATGGAGAGCAACCTTGTGATCTTCTGTTCCATATGTTTCTATTACAGTAATCTGAGAAGTAGAGAGAAAGTGTAACTTTTTCAAATGGTATAGACTTGTACAATTTGTATTAAGATGTATTAGATGTTCTACAATAAATGTTTCTCCATTTAATGTACTCATTTAGGCATACAGCACATAAGACAATTTTCAGAGACTTTAAATGCTTGTCTTTTAAAATATTTTTTAAATATTATAGTTGTTTGCCTGGGGAGAAGCTCAATGAAGCTGCTATACACGGCCATTCTAAAAGTGTTACATAGAATTTTATAAGGATGATCACTGTATACTTCATTTAGCAAGTAACATATGAGCAGACAATGGAATACCAGGAGGGAACCAATCAGACAACTGTCCTGAGGAATAACAGTCAAAGTTTGCAGAATAGCAAGCACAAAGGCTTTAAATTAGTGTAATTTCTGGTATGTTCACAGAATATCAAGGATAAACAATAAATGATATTTAAGAAAAGTGAATACAAGTATTTAAATACCTTTAATCACCAGCTCTGTGCTAATATTTTTTAAACATCTTTTCCAGCACAGAGTTCTTACTAAATTACCTCCATTACCTCAAATTGAATATGTCTACAATTAATATATCACTAAAAAACTGTATGTGTCTGGGAGTGGTGGCTCATGCCTGTAATCCCAGCATTTTGGGAGGCTTAAGTAGGTAGATCACTAGAGATCAGGAGTTCGAGACCAGGCTGGCCAACATTGTGAAACCCCATCTCTATTAAAATATAAAAATTAGCTGGGCACGGTGGTGCATACCTGTAATCCCAGTTACTTGGTGTGCTGACACACAGAATTGTTTGAACTTGGGAGGTGGGTTTGCAGTGCACTGAGATCACACCACTGCACTCCAGCTTGGGTGACAGGGCCAGATCCTGTCTGAAAACAAACAAACAAACATAAAACCAAAAAGCTATATATTATGAGGGTAGAATAAAGGAGCAAAGTCTTCGTTTTTTTATGTAACCTATTCCAGTAACTTTTCATTCAGTTTTTCTCAATTCCTCAGCTTACTTTACAGTGTCGTGTTTTTATAATAATCACTGTATATTATTTGTCTTTTGAGTAAAGTTACAAAGGAACCATTTACTTCCGAGTATTGACATAAATCAGTTGACCTTCAATCATCTCACAAACTAAACACTGATACTGACTTTCTGAACAATTCACTTCATTCAATCTTAACACAAGTTTGGACTATGCATTAAATAAAGAGGAAAATATGTTTATATCAGTGGTCTCTGTAGTGGTGGAAGGATGAAACTAGTTAATTTACGACAATTTTATTTTTCTATCTATGGGTTTCCCTTTTCTTATAACAAATTACATATCATCTGTAAGGATATGGAAGACAGCAAAGGAGGCTTATCCTTGTTCTACACATAGAGAGATGAACTTTTCCATTCTTCAGAAAGACATAGCATAATTGCTTTAATGGAACCAAAGAAATAAATTGTTAGATAATAATAGCATGTAATGCAACTTTACAGTTTTACAAATGAGTTGAAACCGAATTGTAACATTTGATTTCATTGACAATTTAAACCTGTATTTCTCTACACTCACAGAAAAAAAAGGTCACTAGGCATAAAATCTATACTACCAAATGTGGAGGCCATAATTACATTAACATATACTTGAAATGTTTAAGTTATATTCACTAAAAAAAAAATAGTTTGGTTATTTTGTCATATCTGTCTATTGAGCTTTAACTACTGAAACAAGATTATGTGGTTTATAAGCTTATTTACTTTCAAAACAAAGTAAATGAGACATCAAAATTTATGTGTACCTCTCTATTTGAATTCAGATCAATACATCCTTTCGTTGAAGGACATATTATTTTCCTTGCACTTATATATAGTGGTTTTCTGCTATTTCTTTTTTTTTTTTTAATTAATCTCTTTTACTCTGCAGGTTTTTCTTTCTTTGCTGCCCAGTAAATTCTCTGCTTTTGACAGATTTTCCCTCAGTCTCATTCCAAAATCCTTGTCCTTATGCCTGATAATCTGATATACCTATGCTAATCATGACTGTTTTGTAATATTTAAATATTCCCAGCTTACTCACTTGTTCAGAACAATTGTGCTTCCTATGTGTGAGGCCTCATGGCCAACATTCTCATTGATAGATTATTTATATAAGTACACCAACTTGTTTATAAAAGAGAGGGAATTATAGCATACAGTGAACCCTCAGCTGAATGAGTCTGACAATGTATAATGTTGGCACTGAAGAAACTGACCTCCAAGTTCTTTTAGCAAATAAAAATGTGGAAATGTAAATGTTTTCCCTTTGGCTATATTGTTATATCCCAAATAATGACTATAATAGTAGGCATTTAAACAAACTGCAGAAGGATTGAGAAAACATTGGTATGGAGGGTGTCATTTTTTGTTTTCTTCAAAGGATTAGCCACAACTGGTTTCATGCAGTGACTTTATAGTGGCATTTTAAAAGCATTGAATGTTAGGCAGTTTAGTCAGCAAATTTATTTTTTAAATATGGGTAATTTAATTTTAAAAGTCACAGTTTTGAAGATGGAATCAATATATGTCTTCTAATATTCCATTTATTTTTATTTTATAACATCATTAATAAGTTGCTTTTATTTGATTTGAATAGCAAAGTGAGTCTCTTCAAGTTAAAACTGTCACAGGGCATACAACTATCTAGAAGTTTTTCGCATGAGTTAGAAACAAATAATATATGCAATATTTTAAAAGAATGAAGCCTTAATATTTTATGAGAACAATAAAAATTTCTTGAAATTGCTGTAGTATTTATGCAAAGGTGACTAAAATGTAAGGGTCAATTAAGCATAAATTTTTTTCTGTCAACATATCCACTTACCTATCTATCTTATTATTGCTCCACATTTCTGGCATTAAAATTAAAATACGTAGATTTGTAGTGATAATTGCTTGGCTTCTTATTCTCTATTTAGGTTTGTCATTATACTATCAAACACTGAAGCATATTATCTAGATAGGTAATAAATGCAATCTTTCAGTAAAATGATTTACTGAAGAAATAAAGACCTGAATTCAGTGACTGATTGATGTCTTACTAATGCTGATTTTTTTCCACCATTAACTAGAACTTCTGTAAACTTAAGCATAATAATCTTTTTAATAATGGATATACTCAGTAGAAAGACTACTGCTCAGCATGAGTTACTGCAAACTTCCGCTAGTCAAAGACCATAGGTCTTGAATATACTTTCATAAATAACTTGATTTTTGAGTTTAAATGACTTAAACTTTTTTTGTTGGATCCAGGGATCACACAAGAAGTGATATTTTGCTAACATCTCTTTGGGCAGCTGATCACCTCTGTATACTTGCACAATTTATGGTCTTATCATCTATTTTTTGCTCTTATCTTTCTCATAATCTCCAAGCGAAGGTCCATGGAAAAAAAGTTTATGTGTGACTGCCATCTTCCTTTTTCTCTGAAGCTCTGAAGCAAGAAAATACCATTGTGGACTTAGATTTCGTGACCCGCCAAAGATTTCATGACGCAAATGCCAAAAGTCATTTCAACAAAATAAAGATTGAAATGTGAGACATAATTAAACTAAAGAACTTCTGCACAGCAAAAGAAATTATCAACAGTGTAAACAGATGACCTAAAGAATGGGAAAAAATACCTGCAATCTATGCATCTGACAAAGATCTAATAACCCGAATCTATAAGAAATTTAAAGAAATTAACAAGCAAAAAACAAACAATTTCATTAAAATATGGGCAAAGGACATGAAAAGGCACTAAGAAGACATACACATGGCCAACAAGCATCTGCAAAAAATGTTCAACGTCACTAACCATTAGAGAAATGAAAATCAAAACAAGAATGAGATGTCATATCACACCAGTCTGAATGGCTATTAGTGAAAAGTCAAAAAACAACAGATGCTGGGAAGGTTCTGATGAAAAGGAAAAGCTGAAATTTAAAAATAAGAAAAAAAAATTTCAAAAAAGGAAAGATAGAACCAATTAAATATCTGTGAGACTTCAATATGAATATATCAAAAATAACATTAACACTATCTAATCACCACAATTAAAAGCTAAATAATTTAGTATTAGATAAAAACACAAGGCCACCTACATGTTGTCTCTAAGAAAACCACCTTAATATAAAAATATGCAATTAAAATTAAAGGGATTTTTTAAAAGCACAAAATAAAATCAATCTTAAAGCTGGAGAGTCTATATCAATATCAGATTAAATATACTTCAGAGAAAAGGATAAAAAGGACATTAAATAATGAAAAACTGGTCAATTTCTAAGAAAGACACAATAATCTACAAAAATATATACACCTAACAGGATTCCTTCATGATACCAAAAGCAAAACTGATGAAATTGAAATGACAAATTCACATTTATACTTAGATACTTCCAAATCTTGTGCTAATAATTGATAGACCCAGTAGAGGAGAAGTAAAAAGAATATAGATAATCCAAGCAACACTATAAACCACTTGAATACCCTATTCAATAGTGGCGCCAGCAGAATATGCACTCTTTTCATGGACATGTATGACATTCACAAAGATAAACCATAAAAAACAATTCGTTTCATGTTAAATAATTACAATCAAATGAAAATGTATTCTAAACACAATAATTAATTTAGAAATTAATAACCAGTAATTTGAAATATCCAATAAATTTCTAAATATCCCATTGATCAATAAAGTTGTCACAAGCAAAATATAATTGAAATGAATGAAAATCTAAACAAAGCATATTTGTAGGTTGCAATTAGAGTCATTCTAGATAGAAATACATAGAATAAACGCTTATGTGAGATAAAAAAGCTCCTAAAGTAATGATTCCTCTTAAATGTTAGGAAATAGGCATATAAGAAGAAAACAATTTAAGCCAATTGAAGGAATGAATAAATATAAATGCAGAAATAAACAAAATTAAAATTATAAAAGTATTAAATAAAATACAAAAGATTAATAAAATTGATCATATTGTAGGTAAAACTGAGAATATTAATAAAATATGAAAGAAGACAAAAGTTATTAATACTGTGGAAAAAAGATTACATTTACACAGATATTATAGACAGTAAAATATTTTAAGAGGATGTTATGGGAATAATAGAGAACATTCAGAACAATTTTATGGTAACCAATTTGACACATTCAATAAAATAGATGAATTTCTTGAAGACTCAAACTAAAACACTCACTCAAAAAGAAACAGTTTTTTTGTGGCTCTATATCTATTGAAATATTGAATTCACAATTAAATACATTCTCATGAAGAAAGCTCTAGGCCCAAATGCTGTTACTATTGAATTCTACCAAACATTGAAAACCTAAAAGCACGTCTTCTATACAATCTCTTCCAAAAAATAAAAGGGAAATGAATCACCCAAACTCATTTTTTGAAGCCAGAATTATCTTGATAATTATCAGGGAAAGATGTAGCAAGAAAATAAAACTACAGAATAATATTATTCATGAACATAATATGCAAAAAGGGTTTTATAAAATATTGGTAAATTAAATGCAGTAAGTAACAAAAGTAATTTATCCTGATCAATTCTTATTTCAATAATGTAAGGTTACTACAACATTTAATCATTAAACAATATAATTTACCATATTAACTCACTGAAAAATGAAAACTCATTCAGTTTTGTAGATGCTGAACAAGAATTTGCATGCTATTGCATGTATTCATTAAAAAATTATTAGTAGAATAGAACAAAAGGAAACTTTTGTATATTGACCTTGTATCCTACAATCTTATCAAACTTAGGTATTAGTTATAGGACATTTTATGTAGAATTTTTGTATTTTCTGCATAGATATTCATAAGTACATATATACAATGAAACACTGTTCAGCCTTACAACAGGAGAAAATCCTGTAATATATGTGACAACATAGATGAACCTGGTGGATATTACGCTAAGTGAAATAAGCCAAGTCCAGAAAAGATAAATACTGCATGTTACGATTTCTACGTGGAATGTAAAAAAGTCAACCTCATAGAAATAGAAAAGGATGATATTTTAGAGGGTGGGGGTTAGAGGGATGGGGAGATGTTAAAGGGCACACAATTTCAGTTAGACAAGAAGAATAATTCCAAGACTTTTATTTTACATTATGGTGACTACAGCCAATAACAAAATATTATATATTTAAACATTACTAAGAGAATAAATTTGAAGTGTTCTTACCACAAAAAAAATATTATGTGAAGTCATGCAAATGTTAAACAGCTTAATGTGGCCATTTTGCAACACATACATACATCAAAGACTCATGTTGTACACCACATATACAATTTTTACTTGTCAATTAAAACAAAGCCCAAATACCTCTATGATGCTTATTCAGTGTTTTAAAATTAAAATGGAATAAAGAGTCTGATTGCATGTTGTTTGATTTCTGATTGCTTTTAGGCCTCACCTCTCCCTCTCCCCATTTTAGACCATATCTAAGCAATTTTCTAAATGAGCTGAGGTGGTCCTTTGACACTCATGGTAAGTTTAAATCACAGGAGCTCAGCTCTCACAGGGGAAATACCTTCACCTAAGCCCTTCACTATTACAGGAACCCCAGCTAGTGTCCCTTTCTCACTTTATCAAGCCATTTTTGGACCTGCTGAGGAGTCATCCCTACTCTTTTTTCAAAAATCTTATCGTGGCTGCATAGTATTCCATAGTGTATATATGCCACATTTTCTTTATTCAGTCTATCATTGATGGGGATTTAACTATCATTCTCAGCAAACTAACATAGGAATAGAAAACAAAACACTGAATGTTCTCACTCATAAGTGAGAGTTGAACAAAGAGAACACATGGACACAGAGAGGGGAACATCACATACAGGGGCCTGTCGGCAGGATGGTAGTGACTAGGAGAGGGATAGCATTAGAATAAATATCTAATGTAGATGACAGGTTGATGAGTGCACAAGCCACCATGGCATGTGTATACCTATGTAACAAACCTGCATGTTCTGCACATGTATGCCAGAATTTAAAGTAAAATTAAAAAAAAAAAATCTCATTGTGTTAATAGCCAACTTTTTCATGCCTTCTTGGTGCATGTGTGTCATTTTCTGTCTCTACATCAAAATATGTGTGTATGTGCGATTTATACACACTGAGGGTAAATATAGAATATAACAATGACAAATAATAAATAATCCATTATATAAGGGATTTAATGTTTAGGTTTAAAATAAAAAATAATTAAATATATTTACATTATTAAATATTTTCTAAATAAAAGAATTATAGGCCGGGCGCGGTGGCTCA